>NC_053036.3:254256968-254566741 GCF_002575655.3 Aegilops tauschii subsp. strangulata | reverse complement strand
TATAAAAGTTCAAAACTAAGTTTTTGAACATTTTTACTAATACTTTCTGTATCACCTCAAATAATGGTCTATTTCTTCATGTATAGCCGACTTTGCAAAATCATAGGATATTCATTTGAACTCCAAATCCAGTGAAACCAACTCCTAGATGTTTCTAAAGTCATGATTTATTAAATGGGTGCCTTTGCTCATTTTTCAAAAATATATTTCTGTACACTTCTTGCAAATCTATAAACCCCTTGATTCCACCATATTGAAATGTTCAGAAATACCCATTGATCCAATCCCAATGAAACCACTCTGGTTATTTTTCATATAACTAGAGATATCCTAGAAAAGTCAAATTAATATTTTTAGAGCACTTTTATTTTCTGCCTTGTTGTGTTGCTTAGTATGGTTGCTTTCGACGATAGTTGACGAAGTAGACGAAATGCTCGGAGTTGGACCAGAGATATTTGAAGACCTCGAAGACTTTGTTTAAACAGGCAAGCAGCCCTTTGACCATGTCTACGAAACCCTTTTTATGCATGTCATATAGCACCATATTGTTGTTGCAACGGAATCATGATGAGGTGGTAACCACCTTGATGGGTTGCCTCCGTTACTTCCTCGTTGACACTTGCATTGTGCATGACCCTACCTCCTTATGAGGGTTATGCGGGTGGGAGTAGATAGGATGCTAAAGTAGATGCTACGCAAATGGGACGGGTATATGCATGGTGATGGAGGCAAGTATGCTCCCAAAGATTTTTTTTGAAAACCCTGTCGGGTGCCACTAAAGCCCGAGGGAGATGTTGAGCTAGGTAACCACTTGACAAAGAAGTGGTGTACCGGTGAAGGATATGTGAGTGTGGTTTCAAAAACGGATTGGTTTAAGTTGCGACCGTTATTCCAACCTTACATGCGCAACCACTCTACCCTTATATGGGAAAGGGCATTACTGATTACCTAGGCTGATACTAGCTTGGAGCCCGCATTACTAGTGATGGGAGAGTTGTTGGTGCGCTTTCTCGGGACGGGGTCGTGCCAGGTAGGGCGGCCAAGAACATTTTTATGGGGCACGGGACACACCGTTGGTACCCCGTGCCAGTGGTATGTGATAAATATGGGAGCGAGGCTCCACAATTGTAAGATGTGAAATGTTGGGCACGGGGGTTACTACCAATCGAGTGGACTCCATGTTAGTATCGTCTAGGGAAAGGTAGTGATCGGGTGCTTACCCCGGGTACTAGAGGTATCGCGGGTCGTGGATGACACGAAAGTTCCCCGGATCTTGTGGGTAAAGTGTGCAACCTCTGCAGAGTGTAAAACTATTCGAATAGCTGTGTCCACGGTCAAGGACAGTTGGGTAACCGCTCTTGGGCTACGTCCACATGTTTACGAAAACTGGTGAGTGTGTATGGATGAGTGGAAAGAACTACTTGGGTCAAGTCAAAGGACTTGACATGATTGAGTTGGGTTGGTGCCCACTCCATTTATGTTGATATCTGTAACATGTCCTCAGGGTTACTTGAATTCTCATGATGCATGATATGCAAGTTGTTGAATATGTCATAGCACTCAAAACTAGCTTTCTGCAAAAATGTACCTATATCTTGGATTATTGTGCCTTGAACCAAAACATGGGTTGCTTGCGAGTACATTCAAAGTACTCATTGGCTTGCCACTGGTTATTTTATTGGCCAGGCATGAAAGAACAGGATATAATGAAGAATACTTCGGTGACGAAGATGCGAGCTAGGACACTTCCCAGTCAGAATGCCTGTAGGGTTATGGCAGATGGCATGGGTCCAAGTTATCGATGAAGATTTCCGCTGCGAAGTTATACTCAAGACTTGACCATAATGGTCCTACTTGTGTAATACGGTATGTATGGATGTAAGACTCTTGTTATTCAGCTTCTGTGTGTTCAGTGAGCATTGATCTCTGGGATCACTATACACATGCATTCGGTGATCACGACTTATGAGTCGGGGTCCCCACAGAGCTGGTATCAGAGCCATCCTGACTGTAGGAAGCCTTAGTTAGCATGGTCGTTAGTTAGGGTAAAACTATTTCCAAAACCATTACTAGGTTTCAAAACTATCTATACTTCTCTTCCCTTCTCAGTTTTTCGAAAACTAAGGTATATTTTCCTTATTGATCTCTTCCCCTTCAAAACTTTTGGTCGCTAGAACCCTTATGCCCCTGACCACTGGATTCCTTGAAATCCTCGTTGATAATCTAGAAGGAGGATGCCTTGTTAGACATTCACCCACATCTTCCGAACACAAGATTGGCGACACCACAACAAGACGATACCAACAGAAGATACATCCTCAAGGAATGAGGACACGAATACCCAGAAGATGGTGACACCCTTGACACTGCCCCAAGATGATGCGACCCTAGCCTACGATGACCAGGGCATAGGATATGCAAGATAATGATATACATCGCTAATAGAGCAACCATGTCCTTACCGTTGTTGTATCGGCAACCACCGGTGGATGAGAACCTCGCCATTTGGTCCGCCTCACTATATTGAGCAGGAAAACGGTTCTCTTCGTCCCCCGCTCTCGGTGTAGATGTTGTCATCAACGTAACCGACAGGATGGACCTCTACTATGCCTTGTTTATGTCATTGCATAAAGGATTGCTTACGTGGAACCCTTGACGCCTTAGAAGGCAAAATGGATTATCATGGTTAAGAAGACAATCGAAGACCGAGTCAATGCCAACTTCAAGGAGCCACCTTCACCCCATCACTTCAACAGGCGAGAAGTCATTGAAGACTCTTCAGGCTCAACCCGGATCGTTTCATCAAACAACTACAAGAGATGTAGCGACACCTGAGGAAAACCCAGAAGACTGCACGAGGCACGGAGCAAAGCACAACTACTAAATCCGAGGACCCCTAGGGTAGGATGAGTCGTGTACCCCCTATGCGCAGTCGAGTCCATATGATGGTTCGAATAGAACTATGATTGTGTGTTGCTTGTTTATATTTGTTTGTGTTTTGATATCAGTCGCTCTTTTTGCCCTAGGCAACAAGTACATGACAATATCACCTTCCTTATCTTGATGCTTGTGCTTGGCTCTTTTGGCACTTGTTTGTTTGCACCTGCACTATAGAACCCCCTTTAGGCATCCCCCATCTATGCTACTTCCCCTCTCACCTCTTTCATCAACCAAAGACCAGCAAGACAAGATGCACCGAGGATTCCACCTCGGCGACCAACTAGCACTGGAGACTTTTGTTGCAGCCTCCTCGACCAAGTGCAACCCTGTAGAATTATGTTTAACCCTCCAGGCTAGAAACCCATTCATAGACCCTTCGAGACTTCACGAGATACCCCATATCGAATCCTTAACCATGTGCTTAACTCACAAAATTGCAAGAGAACCAGTTAAGCGTCAGTAACCTTGCTCATCACTGGGTTCATTATGAACTACTACTGGACATAGTGAACGATCACATTATCATCCTAAGATAGTACCAGAACTGGTGATGCCATAGGGTAGACCAAATTGAGGATATATGAACAAAGGACAAATGACTTGATGAGTTTACATCAGTAACCGTGAGGGATCATCTGAGATTATTTGGTGAATTATGAGGCTTTCATGTTGGTGGATGAACTTGGTGGGATCAGTTAATAGAGTGGCATGACTCTCATTGCCCTGGGTAAATTGGATTTAGTAGGACAATTATGATCGCAAGCTAAAAATTCTTTGAAGTATAGGGATTTGTCTTAACCAGGGGATATTGATAGGAGATAGTTGGCAATACAAGTATGACTTGGGGTAAACATGAAGGAATTCTCGTTGGACATGAGATTTGGATTTAAGTAGGTGATTCTAGTTGAGTATAGATGTTGAGTATGTCTACATGGTTCGGAGTAAATTGGATTTAGACCAATGATCTCGATCATGATACCATGTTTCTCGGTGGACGATAAACTAGGAGATTGGATTAATTGTCGGAGTTGATTTAGGATTCTATATAAGCTTGACCTTGGAGTTTACTTGACCATGATAATGGGAATCGGTGGATTGACTATAGCAAAGATAGCCCTTTCAAGTATTTGTGGATTATAGGGCATTAGAAGATCGTGTGGAACACCATAGACATTGGATTTATGGAACCTATGGATCATGTAGTTATTAATCTAGTTAATGGGATGTGAAGTTGATCCATAGGAAGGAAACAAGATCTTGGAGTGGCATACGCCGTGTTTCCTTAGTATAGAGATGTACTACCTTGGACCCTGGGAGAATAGGATGAGCACTTGGATTGTCATGTTTAACTCAAGCTTGGAAGCTTGTATACCCATGGATTTATAGGGGTAGACATACATACGAGTTCGGGGATCGTAGACATGTATGATTTTGTTAAACCTCCTCTCAAGAGTCATAAGGATATGAATAGCATGAGTGATGATTGGAGTTGACCTACACAAGATGATTCTTTTGGTAATATGATGTGATTTGTTTGAAGGACTAGGTAGAACTATTGGCATCTCAGAAACTGTGCTCAAGGATAGGATGATAAATGTTCACACGCACCGTAGAATCCTTGAAACCCTAAAACCCTACCAGGCCACAACATGGTCGGATCATGACCACGAGCTTTGGTTCTAGGTCAAGTAGACCCTGGCCAACACTCAACCATGAACACCACCAATACCCCATCCTACTTTGGGTACCTCATGAACAAAGTCTTCATGGAGTGCTTGGACAAGTTGGTTGTCATCTTTATTTTGGTAACATACTTGTCCACCCGAAGACAGAAGAAGAATCGTTGAGCTGGTCAAGCAACATCTGAAGATCATCATGTCTAGGAGGAAGAACTATACCAACCACCTTCGCCAAGAAGTAAACTTCCGCATCGAAGACTAGGTGTATCTACAAGCCACTCCTCTCTAAGGAACCAAGCATTTCCATGACAAGGGAACCCACACCAAGATTTAACAACCCCCTCTGAGATTGCTACGAGACGAGGAGAAGACAGTTACCAGCTGGAGTTACCACCTGAGTTATCCACTCTGCACAACATTTTTCCACGCGACACATCCCGTAAGTGTATCCAGCTTCCTAACTAGCCCGATCTCTACTAGGGCATCGACCACCGAGCCATCGACCCCTAGCCCAATCTAACCTACCGCGAGCTACCCATTAGCAACCTGGATCAAGAAGAACGTTGTACACGAAGCCACACCATCAAGTACTTCAAGTTCAATGGAGCACTGCACGGAAGCAGAAGCATCATGAGGACTTGAAGACTACCCGAGATCCAAGTTTCCCTATCCCTTTCCGCGCCTAGTCTGGGAATCTCGGGGACGAGATTCTTGTAAGGGGGGTAGGTCTGTCACACCCTGATTTTCATGCCACAACACTTAATTTAATAAACATGATAAAATGTGGTTTGGCAAAAACTTTTGAGTGCTTTGGAATTTGCTTGGTTTGATTTTTGTGTGTTGTTTGCAAGTGCTCTAAAAATCAAATAAATTCTACAACTCTTATACTCCTTCTCCTTGATCCAAAAACCTTTCCCAGTGATCATGCCATGTGTATAGGACATAAAAATATTTTCTTAAAAAAATAATTTGGCCAAATAGTATTTTCAAAAATTAGTTTTCCAAAAACCCCCTGAATTGAGATTTGCACTGCAAGTCCTTAATTAAGGGCAGTAAAAATCTTTCCAAAAATATATTTGACTCCTATTAGATATAGGACACCCACAAACAACAAAAATATAATTTTAACATTTATTTTCCTATTTTATTTAAAGGCTTTTTCTTAAGTCCAGAAATGGTCTTTAATAGGTTAAAATTATTTTAAAGCTTCAAAAATATTTGATAAAAATCCGGAGAACACAGTGGACATATATTTACCATATATAAGAGTTTCAGCACATGGTCATGTTCAAAATATTGGACAAACCTCCCAAAACCATTTCTGCCCATTTCAAGGATTTGAAATATTTCTACAGGAAATATTTTCATAAAAATCCAAGAAAATTCCATCATGTCACAAATGCCCTATTTGGTGATCTTGCCAAGTCTCATGTCATGGAGAACAGTATAACCCCCTGAAACCCTCTCAAAACCATTTCTGTCCTTTTTCAAGTTTGAACAACTTTACATTATCAAACTTGTCCAAATTCTCCCATACTTGGTCCACATGCTAAAATGGTCTAATTATTCATCTATACCAAGTGGCACAAGTTGGAGAACAAGTTAACTTGCTCAAAGTGCCCCAAAACCCTTCCTGTCCAGAACCAAATTTGAACAACTCTACATTGGCAACTTTCTCCTTTTGATCTCAACTTTTGTGGACATGTTCAGAACCTCAAATGATTACACTACACCAAGTGGTGCATCAAGGAGAACAGATTTGCATGACTAAATCTTGAAAAGTCCATTTCTGCTAATTTCTAGGGTTTACAAAAGTTGCATTGGCAACTTTGCCCAAATGATCTAAAAATTGGTTGAAGGACCTAATTATATGTGGCATTTCACCCTGTGGAGTCTCATGCCAAATGTAGATCATTTGCTTAACCAAACAAGCATCAAACACCTTCTGCCATTTTTCTAAAAACACCAATTTGACCACTTCCACTAATATCCATGAGTTCTACTTTTTACCACCACCCCTACTATTTCCCCTCTACCTCTGGCGTGCTTCCCTGCCCGAGAGGCAATGATGAAGGGGGCAGGGATCCACTTTTCTTCTCTGGACAGCAGCATTTTCACTCTCTCTCCACCCCCCCCTCCTCTACTAGCTCCCCAAGGCATCCAATGCCCTTGCCACTTTGTTTACTCCCTCCCAGAGCCCCCAGACACAAGTGTCTACGTGAGGATGCGGGAAAAAGCCGCACATGCCGGCCAAAGACGCGCTCTGGAGCACGCTACCGTGCACCCGACCATTGACGCCGCGCTCCCGTCCACCTCGGGCCGCTCGAGCGCGCCAGTAGACGCGCCTCGGCGTCCGCATCACGCCAGCTGGTCTCCCACTTGCTCCCGCGCCCTCCTCTCTCCTCTGCAGCCTGCGTCAGAGTGCCGCCTGCTCGGCCAATGCTCGCGCGAGCCCGTGGCTCCGCCAGCAGCTCGCCCTCTCTCTCTATCCCTTCCCTGCACCCAGCACCACGCCCACAAACACCTCAGACAGTCTCTTGCCCTCTCTCCTGGCCGCCCGAGCCGTTGCCGCGGCCACCCGTGCGCCGCGTCCATGGTGAGCCGTGGCTTCGCCATATAGAGGCTCCCGAGGCCTCCCTCTGGATCCCCATCGCCCTCTTTCCCTCCCAGAGACCCACTGGACGAAGCCATACCTCTCCCGGTGCCCTCCGTCGCTCCCCATGGCCGGAGCCGAGCCGCCGGACTCCGCCTAAATTTGCACCCACCGCTCCTCCTCCTCCCCTCTCGGACGCACTAGAGCACCTACACCATCACCGTGAGCCCCTCCCGCGCTTCTCCCTCTCCTCCCCGTGGTCGTGCCGTCGAGTTCCATCGTCACCGCCAGCCTCGTCCGCCGCGGCCGACGCCCTGCTCAACCCAGTGCCCCTGGGCGACCGTGCCACCCACGGTTGGGCGCGGCCGGGTCCCCTGAGCACGCCGGTGGTCAGCTCACCGGAAACGGTGTCCTGTGGCACCGGCAAGCCGCCGTCGACACCGCCCCTGCCCCTGCTCTATTCGAGCGGGAGGTTGGGGATGAACCCGACAGATGGGTCCCGCGTGTCGGCGACCCTGAGGGCCGGGCCCGCGGGTTAGGTGGACACGGCTTCTTCGGGAGCCGTCTCCCCGAGGCCAAGGCGTATTCTGGGCGGGCCCCTTCAGCGTCACCGCCTGTCGCCCCATGCGGCTGGGCCAGGCCCAGTGCGCTGCCCCGCTATGTCTCGCCCAGTGCACGCGGTTGCCGCCCAGATCCAGCCCGTTTGGGTAAAAACCTTTTCCCTTTTTTTCTTCTGTACAATTTATAAAATCCACAAATAATTCAAACTAACTCCAAATTTGATGATTCAAATTTCTAGTGACTCCATAAATCATGATCTACCTGTTGGTGCAACATGCACATTCTTCCAGAGACTTTTTCTTCACAAACATTTATCAAATCTTGTTTTTCCATTTCTGTAATGAACTTTAGAAAATCACACAGGGCCCATTTTTGATCCAAATTGCATGATTCAAAATCCTAGATGTCTATAAGTTCAAACTTAGTTTTTGAACATTTTTACTAATACTTTCTGTATCACCTCAAATAATGGTCTATTTCTTCATGTATAGCCAACTTTGCAAAATCATAGGATATTCATTTGAACTCCAAATCCAGTGAAACCAACTCCTAGAGGTTTCTGAAGTCATGATTTGTTAAATGGGTGCCTTTGCTCATTTTTCAAAAATATATTTCTGTACACTTCTTGCAAATCTATAAACCCCTTGATTCCACCATATTGAAATGTTCAGAAATACCCATTGATCCAATCCCAATGAAACCACTCTGGTTATTTTTCATATAACTAGAGATATCCTAGAAAAGTCAAATTAATATTTTTAGAGCACTTTTATTTTCTGCCTTGTTGTGTTGCTTAGTATGGTTGCTTTCGACGATAGTTGACGAAGTAGACGAAATGCTCGGAGTTGGACCAGAGATATTTGAAGACCTCAAAGACTTTGTTTAAACAGGCAAGTAGCCCTTTGACCATGTCTACGAAACCCTTTTTATGCATGTCATATAGCACCATATTGTTGTTGCAACGGAATCATGATGAGGTGGTAACCACCTTGATGGGTTGCCTCCATTACCTCCTCGTTGACACTTGCATTGTGCATGACCCTACCTCCTTATGAGGGTTATGCGGGTGGGAGTAGATAGGATGCTAAAGTAGATGCTACGCAAATGGGACGGGTATATGCATGGTGATGGAGGCAAGTATGCTCCCATAGACTTTTTTGAAAACCCTGTCGGGTGCCACTAATGCCCGAGGGAGATGTTGAGCTAGGTAACCACTTGACAAAGAAGTGGTGTACCAGAGAAGGATATGTGAGTGTGGTTTCAAAAACGGATTGGTTTATGTTGCGACCGTTATTACAACCTTACATGCGCAACCACTCTACCCTTATATGGGAAAGGGCATTACTGATTACCTAGGCCGATACTAGCTTGGAGCCTGCATTACTAGTGACGGGAGAGTTGTTGGTGCGCTCTCTCGGGACGGGGTCGTGCCAGGTAGGGTGGCAAGAACATTTTTATGGGGCACCGGACACACCGTAGGTAGCCCGTGCAAGTGGTATGTGATAAATATGGGAGCGAGGCTCCACAATTGTAAGATTGTGAAATGTTGGGCACGGGGGTTACTACCAATCGAGTGGACTCCATGTTAGTATCGTCTAGGGAAAGGTAGTGATCGGGTGTTTACCCCGGGTACTAGAGGTACCGCGGGTCGTGGATGACACGAAAGTTCCCCGGATCTTGTGGGTAAAGTGTGCAACCTCTGCAGAGTGTAAAACTATTCGAATAGCCGTGTCCACGGTCAAGGACAGTTGGGTAACCGCTCTTGGGCTACGTCCACATGTTTACAAAACCTGGTGAGTGTGTATGGATGAGTGGAATGAACTACTTGGGTCAAGTCAAAGGACTTGACATGATTGTGTTGGGTTGGTGCCCACTCCATTTATGTTGATATCTGTAACCTGTCCTCAGGGTTACTTGAATTCTCATGATGCATGCTATGCAAGTTGTTGAACATGTCATAGCACTCAAAACTAGCTTTCTGCAAAAATTTACCTATATCATGCATTATTGCACTACTAGGAAAAGGGCTATAGATGAAATGGCCACTAATGGCGCACCAGACATGTGGTGCACCACTACTATATAGCAGTGGCACACCATGTGCTGGTGCGCCATTAGTGTGAAAGACACTAATGGCGCACCAGACACACGGTGCGCCACTAGTAACAAATTTTTTATATTATTTTTCCAAACATACTAATGGCGCACCAGGGCACAGTGCGCCATTACTAGTTCTAACTAGTAATGGCGCACCAGCCTCATAGTGCGCCACTACTATAATTTTTTTTTAATTTTTTTTGCAAAACTACTAATGGCGCACCACCAGCAGGTGCGCCATTAGTAACCAGGGTTACTAATGGCGCATTTGTAGGTGGTGCCCCATTAGTAACCTGGGACCAGCTAGATATTTTGGACAGCCACACCTACCCACTCACTTTCCCCACTTCATTCTCCCCACCTCCTCCTCCAAGCTTGTCTCGGCTGCCTCCTCCTCCTCACCTCATTTGCACCATAAATTCATCCAAATTAAGTGGTTAAATTACCTTTTTTTGATAGGTAAGTAAGGGGGAAGCTATCTTTATGTTGTTCTCCCTCCAACAACGTGCACATGCACTTTTTATGGCCTAGCTAGATCTATGTATGTTTGTGGTGTTGCATATGTTTGTGGTGTTGCATATATGTTTGTGTTTGCAGGTACCGGTATTTGAAATGCGATAGTTGCCAATATTTTGCCGGAATGTTGATTCATTTCCGTTTCGGTGAGAATTTTGGCACTATGCATTCTTTTTGGTCCTATTTTTAGGGAAAGTCATGCCAAATTTTTTCTTGGTTCTAAAATATCGTTTTGCTCTACCCCGCAGGCGACCATGGTCCGCACGATGACCAAAGGCATCGTGAATAGGTTTTTGAGCTCCGCGAAGGCCGAGATGCTTGAAAAGAATGAGACGGAGATATGATGTCCGTGTCGAAGATGCAAGCTGAAGAGCCTTATTGCGGACCCGGATTCCGGGCAGGTGCGGGACCACCTGCTCTTGCGTGGTTTCATGGATGGCTATAGGTGGCAAGGTGATGAAGATGCCTATGAAGTCGTCCATGGGGGCCGGGCAAGAAATGAGGAAGGGCAGCAAGACAACCACCGCGGCTCGGGCGGGCAAGAAGACGAAGAATCTCCAGGACATGATCACGACGGTGATGCTGTACACAGTCATCATGTAGAAGATGCCGGACATGATGATGAGGAAGATGCCGGAGCAGACGAAGGGCATGATCATGAAGATGAAGATGCCGGCGGAGCAGACGACGATGGACCATCGATGGGCTGGGTGCAGGACCCTCATATTCAAGAGCTGCTTCTCAAGCAGACGGACAACGCAAGAGCTGCCGCCCGAGAGAAAGCCAAGCTGGATCAACTGGAGATAGACGCGGTTACTCCATTGTATGAAGGATGCAGGCCCGAGGATACCCGCCTGAAAGTAACGCTCATGGCTCTGGAGATGAAGGTAAAACACAAAATGACCGACGCATGCTTCGACGAGAACATGTCATTCTGGCACGAACGTCTTCCCAAGGGGAACAAGTGCCCGACCAGTTTCGAGGAGGCGAAGAAAATCGTGTGTCCTCTGGATTTACCGCACGTGAAATACCATGTGTGCATGAACAATTGCATCATTTATCGGGACGAGCACGCGGAGTCTACCATATGTCCGGTGTGCGGCGTCACTCGATACAAGAAGAGGAAGAAAGCTCCTCGAAAAGTGGTGTGGTACTTTCCGATCACTCCTCGTCTGCAGCGGTATTTCGCGGACCCTAAGGTAGCAAAGCTCCTGCGTTGGCACGCGGATAGGGAGGAGAAGAAGCGAGAAGATGACGCAAATGGTCCGGAGATAAATAAAAAAGACAAGATGCTGAGTCACCCTAAGGATGGGAGCCAGTGGCAAGCGTTGAACTTTGAACACCCATAATTTGGGAAGGATCCAAGGAACATCGTGCTGGGCGTGAGCACCGATGGAGTCAATCCGTTTGGCAGCCAGAGAAGCACACATAGCCCCTGGCCTGTGTTTGTGTGGATGTACAACCTTCCCCCCTGGTTGTGCATGAAGAGGAAGTATATTCACATGAGTATGCTAATTGAAGGGCCGAAACAACCAGGGAACGACATCAATCTGTATCTGGGGCTGCTAAAAGAGGAGCTAGACACACTGTGGAAAACGCCAGCCAATACGTGGGACACCGCAGAGAAAGAATATTTCGCTATGAGAGCCGCACTGCTCACGACGGTGCACGACTATCTCGGTTACGGATATCTCGCGGGGCAGGTGGTCCACGGATTTTCTAGATGCGTCAGGTGCATGGATGACACAACGTATCGCCAGCTAGATAGAGATCCCGGGACTTCGAAAACCGTGTTCATGGGACATCGAAGGTGGCTTCGCGACGATGACCCGTGGAGGAAATGCAAGGATCTATTCAATGGTGAAACCGAACCCCGAAGACGCCCGCGTACGAGGAGCGGCGATGAAATAGACGAGCTGTTGAGAAATTGGAAAGATTGCCCACTGCCGGGAAAGAAGAAAAAGGCGCCAGAGCCGGGAAAGAAGCGAAAGGCGCAAGAGCCGCTGCTGAAGGTATGGAAAATGAGGTCTGTTTTCTGGGACTTGCCGTACTGGAAGATCCACCGTGTGCCTCACAGCCTTGATGTCATGCATATCACGAAGAACGTGTGCGAGAGTCTGCTTGGTACCCTGCTCAACATGCCAGAGAGGACCAAAGATGGGCCGAAAGCAAGGGCAGACTTGAAATCAATGGGCATCAGGGAGGAGCTTCACGCTAATGATGATGATGATGAGGCGAAGCAGGACACGAAAAGTCGTCGCAAAGGCAAAAAGTCCAAGAAGACCGGAAATGACTTCCCTCCCGCGTGCTTCACTCTAAGTCAGGAGGAGATCGATCAGTTTTTCACCTGCCTCGTAGGAGTAAAACTTCCTTACGGTTACGCGGGGAAGATAAGCAGATACCTAGACTCAGCGAAGCAGAAGTTCAGCGGGATGAAGTCTCACGACTGTCACGTGCTGATGACGCAGATACTTCCAGTTGCAATCCGTGGGATCATGGACGCGCACGTCCGTGAAACGCTATTTGGCCTATGCAACTTTTTCGACGTCATCTCTCGGAAGTCAGTTGGCGTGAGGCAACTCAGAAGGCTACAGGAAGAGATCATGGTGATACTATGCGAGCTACTCCACCCAGGGCCTCAGGAGAGCGGCGTTTCCAGCGGCACCGCTTCAGGACCTGCACCCGTAGCTGGGGCGCCTCCCTCCCTTGCATAGGAAGGCACGCCCGACGCCCTCCTTAGGCTGGGCTCGGGGGCTCTCTTCTGAAGGGCCTCAGACCTAGCCAACGTCACGAGGGAGGCGCTTAGGTGTGCTTTGCCGCACGTTTCCCTCAAGAGGGCACATGGCGTGGAGCGCTTAGTGCTCAGGAGTTCATCACCAAGGCAACCCAGGAGCTTCAAGAGGCAAGGACCATATGCGGCGATCGCCGCCCACGACCCGGCGTGGCCCCCCATCCTGGCAAGGATGGCGGGCTGCGCGTCTGTGTCGACATTCCAGGTCTCAACAGGGCCGCATCTCAGGGGCGTTTCTGGCCTTCTCGCGTTGGATGGTGCGAGGGTCCACCTCACAGCTATGTTCGCATGCCATTCGGCTTGCCAAACGCGGCTTTCACCTTCCAGCGCCGCTTGAGGAGCATTCTGGCGGCTCAGGAGGCCAGGCATCTGTAAGTGCATCTAGTGCCACCCCTAGTTGGTTTTGGATTTTTGTCGACAAACTTGGTTGAGGAACTAATGTGTTTGTGAGAATTGCAGGATAACACAGGTAGTAGTCCCACATTGATTCGGTTTACCTACCAGAGATGACCCCTAAAAATGTGTGAAGACATTGAAGACAATGGTGGTCTGTGAAGATATTCACAACGAAGATTATGACTCGAGATGACATTAACGTGAAGACTATGGAGTGCGAAGACATAGTTGTTTCGTAGTTTCCTCTCTTGTTTGTTGAGTCATAGGAACCACCGCACTGTTAAGTGGGGTCCAAGTGAACAAAGTCAGAGTGACTAAAGTGATGCTCAACCAAATCCTATGTCTTCGAGCGAAGACAATGAGAGCAAATCTTATCCAGAGCTGGATGAGTCAACTTTACTTGTAGCCCAAGTCAAGCTGCCGCATGTGTTTGAAATCTAACCGTTGGACACGTGTCAGTTCCTTAGTGACCCAGGGTCATTTCGGACAAATCAGGCCGGGTTGCCTCCTGGCTATAAATAGCCCACCCCCTACACCATAAATTGGTGGCTGCTCAGAGTTAGTGCACGACTTTTGTCGTTTGAGAGCAACCCACCTCCGAAGCATTTGAGAGAGAGATCCTTGCGAGGACAAAGCCCAAAACACCCAGAGCCAAAGAGTGTTAGGCATCACTGAAGTCTTTCTGTCTGCGTGATCTAAAGACTTATTACACTTGAGGACTATGAATCGTCCAGCCGGTTAGGCGTCGCGTTCTAAGCATCCAAGATTCATTGTGGATTGCCGGTGAACGAAGTCTATGAAGGTTTGGAAGTCTACATTGAAGACTTACCAGAGTGATTGGGCGAGGACTAAGTGTCCTTAGCTCAAGGGGAATAAGGTGAAGATGCGGTCTTCTGAGTTGAATCTCAGCCTCCCTAACCAGACGTACAGTTGTCACAGCAACTGGAACTAGTCCAACAAATCCTTTTCCTCACCAAGCAACTGGTTTTATCTCTTAGCTCTCCATATTTACAGTTTGTCTCGTGAAGTCATTGCCTGCTTGCATGATCTGATTGACTTCACTATGTGAAGACTGTTGTTGTTTGGCTTCATACTATCTTCCATCCTGATCCATACTACCTAGCTGCTAATAGTCTTCGTGCTTTCACTTCATTGCTTACTTGACTATGGCTTGTCTAGTGTAGTCTACCTTCCGCTGCATATCAATAGGTTCATTTCTATTGTTTGTCTTCAAAGTCCCCGTGTTTTGAAGACTTTCATAAAAATCGCCTATTCACCCCCCTCTAGTCGATAACTAGCACTTTCAATTGGTATCAGAGCAAGGTGCTCCCTTATTCTGTGGGATTCGGTTTAACCACCTGGAGTTTTAGCTATGTTGACTGCAGGGATAATCAAAGTCTCCGCTGCGTGCCCTATCTTCGATGGCACTGATTACCCCTACTGGAAGAATAAGATGCGCATGCATCTTGAAGCCATTGATGTCGACCTCTGGTATGTCGTCAATGACGACATTCCCAAGGCCGGTGAAGGTGTCACCCCTTCTGATGTCAAGAAGTTCATTCAACTGGATTCTACTACCAAGAACATCATCTGTGGTCATCTGACCAAAGGACAATATGGTCGTGTGAGTGCTCTGGAAACTTCGAAGCTAGTCTGGGACTGGCTCTCCAAGGTTAACGAAGGCGCCTCAACCCAGAGGGACTCAAGGATCAGTGTTCTTCGCAACCTCTTCAACCGCTTCAAGAGAAATGACAATGAGAATGTCCAGCTCACATTTGATCGCATCACTGATATCACAAATGAGCTTCACGCTCTCGGCGCCACCGAGATCACCAAGCATGAAATCGTCAAGACACTCTTGAGATCACTTGACAGCTCGTTTGACACCCTGGCCTTGATGATTCAAGAATGCCCTGACTTCAAGACTCTCGATCCATCTGACATACTTGAGAGGCTCAACACACATGAGTTCCAGCAATCTGAGAAAAGAGATATCTATGGTCCCAACTATGGCCGAACTCGCGCTTTGAAGGGAAAGGTTGTTTCCTCTTCTGAAGAAGAATCTGACAGCTGTTCTGAGGATCCTGAAGACATCGGAAAGGAGCTTGCTATGCTTGTGAAGAAGTTCCAAAAGTTCACCAAGAAGAAAGGCTTCAGAAAGTCTTCAAGATCCAGCTCAAGAAATGATGAAGCTTCCCCTCGTGATCACAAGAAGAGAACATGCCACAAGTGCAAGAAACCTGGTCACTACATCTCTGAGTGTCCACAGTGGGACAATGAGACCAAGAATAAGAAGAAGAAGAAGAAGAGCAAGGAATATAATTTTGATGACAAGAAGAAGAAGAAATCCTCAAAGTCTTCTTCCAAGTCTACGTCCATGTCTTCCTCATACAAGAAGAGCTCATCCGGCAAGGCTCGTGCGTTTGTTGGCAAGGAAATGGATTCAGAGGAGGAGTCTGCATCTGAGGAGGCAGAGGTGGAGTCTGAAGAGGAATCTCATTCAGTCGTGGCAAGCCTGGCTCTAGCTTCAGCGTATGTTGCCAAGTCCATCTTCAATACTGAAGACAATGGCCTCATCACCAGCACTGATGCTAATGACAAGGACGACTCTGCTCCCACCTACTGCTTCATGGCACGCGGTGCCAAGGGTACGATACCAAAGGCTTCTGAGTGGATTATGGATAGTGGATGCACTAACCACATGACTGGTGATCGAAGTCTTCACATGGACTCAACCTTACGTCCATCTGACAAGAGTCACATCACATTTGCTGACACTGGCAAAAGCAAGGTATTGGGTCTAGGTAGAGTTGCAATCTTAAAGGATCAGCACATGGATAAAGTGATGCTTGTGGAATCCCTTGGTTTCAACTTAATGTCTGTCTCAATGCTTTGTGACTTGAACATGATTGTGATATTTGGCAAATATCGTTGCCTTGTGCTTATGGAGTCTGACAAATCTCTAGTCTTTGAAGGATATCGAAAGGACGATTTGTACATGGTAGATTTCTCAGCAAGACCACAGTTGGCCGTATGTCTTCTAGCAAAAGCTTCAGAGTGCTGGCTCTGGCATCGGAGGCTAGGGCATGCTGGCATGAGGAACTTGTACACTCTCGCGAAGAAGAAACACGTCGTAGGCATCGAAGGCGTCAAGTTCAAGAAGGATCATCTGTGTGGTGCCTGTGAAGCTGGGAAGATGACTAGGGCCAAGCATCCCTCGAAGACAATCATGACAACATCTCAACCCTTCGATCTGCTTCACATGGACTTATTTGGCCCTACTCACTACTCTACTCTTACTACCACTGCTTGCCTATATGGCTTCGTCATTGTTGATGATTATTCAAGATACACATCGGTGCATATAATCCTTTACAAGAATGAAGTGCAGGATGTCTTCAGACGCTTCGCCAATCGTGCCATGACGAACTATGGCATCAAGATCAAGCAGATCAGAAGTGACAACGGCACAGAGTTCAAGAACACAGGCCTCGACACCTATCTTGATACATTGGGCATCACTCATGAGTTCTCTACTCCATACACACCCCAGCAGAATGGCATCGTGGAGGGCAAGAACAGAACACTCATTGAGATGGCTCGAATGATGCTTGATGAGTACAAGACTCCAGGGAAGTTCTCGCCTGAAGCCATTGATACTGCATGCCACATCATCAACCGTGTTTATCTTCACAAGCTTCTAAAGAAGACATCCTATGAGCTTCTAACTGGTAAGAAGCCAAACGTCAGTTACTTCAGAGTATTTGGTGCTAGGTGCAGGATCAAGGATCCACATCACACTTCAAAATTTGCACCAAAAGCACATGAAGGTTTTATGCTTGGTTACGGAATGGATTCGCACTCCTACAGAGTATTCAACCTCTTTCACTATAAAGTGGTTGAAACTGTGGATGTGCGGTTCGATGAGACTAACGGCTCGCAAAGAGAGCACCTGCCAAATGTGCTAGATGAAGTCCCTCCTAGAAAACCGATTAAGCTTTTGGGTACTAGAGAAATCATACCTTCAGAGGCACAGGCTGAAGAGGAACTTATCATTTCTGCGCCTAATCAACCTGAAGACACTGTTCAGCCTAAAGCCAATGCTGAGAAGAAGACAATGGTCAGCAAGGGCAAAATCTTCATCCAGTTCATCCTCGTGTTGCAAATGAAGTGCAGATTGAGAAGATAATTGATAGCATCAATGCACCTGGTCCACTCACTCGTTCAAGAGCAACACAGCTAGCAAATTTCTGTGGGCACTTTGTATTTGTCTCTATATCTGAACCCAAGAAAGTTGTTGAAGCCTTCATGGAACCTGAATAGATTCAAGCTATGCAAGAAGAGCTTCAACAGTTCGAGCTGAACAATGTGTGGGAATTAGTCAAGCGTCCTGACCCTCGCAAGCACAATATCATTGGCACCAAATGGATCTATCGCAACAAACAAGATGAGCATGGTCAAGTTGTCGGAAACAAGGCTCGTCTCGTCGCTCAAGGATACACTCAAGTTGAAGGGATTGACTTCGATGAAACATTTGCTCCGGTAGCTAGGCTTGAAGCCATTCGCATACTGCTAGCCTATGCCAACCATCACAATATCCTACTGTTCCAAATGGATGTGAAGAGTTCCTTTCTCAATGGCAAGATTGAAGAAGAAGTGTATGTTGCCCAACCACTTGGCTTTGAAGATCCAAAACATCCTGATATGGTATACAAGCTCAACAAGGCACTGTATGGCCTCAAACAAGCCCCTCGTGCTTGGTATGACACTCTCAAAGACTTCCTAAGGAGCAAAGGCTTCAAACCTGGTTCCCTGGATCCCACTCTCTTCACGAAGACATCTGATGGTGAACTGTTTGTGTGCCAAATCTATGTGGATGACATTATCTTCGGCTCTGCTGACAAAAGATATAGTGATGAGTTTGGGCACATGATGCAAGAGCAATATCAGATGTCCATGATGGGTGAGCTGAAGTTCTTCCTTGGTCTTCAAATCCGTCAGCAGAGCAACGACATCTTCATATCTCAAGAGAAATACCTCAAAGATTGCCTGAAGAAGTTTGGAATGCAAGACTGCAAAGGGTACACGACGCCAATGCCAACCAAAGGTCAATTGGGTCCCGACGACAATGGTAAAGAGTTCGATCAAAAGGCATACCACTCCATGATTGGTTCTTTACTCTATTTATGTGCATCTAGGCCAGATATCATGCTTAGCGTTTGCATGTGTGCCTGATTCCAAGCGGCACCGAAGGAATCGCATCACTTAGCTGTGAAGCGAATTCTTTGATATTTGGCTTACACCCCAACACTGGGATTAAGGTATCCAAAGGGCTAAGAGTTTGATCTAGTTGGATTCTCAGATGCTGATTATGCTGGTGACAAGGTTGATCGCAAATCCACATCAGGCACATGTCACTTTCTTGGACGATCTCTTGTTTGTTGGTCTTCAAAGAAGCAGAACTGTGTGTCTCTCTCCACTGCTGAATCTGAATACATTGCTGCTGGATCTTGCTGCGCTCAGCTTCTATGGATGAAGCAAACTCTCAAAGACTATGGCATCCATCTGAAGCAAGTGCCACTCTACTGCGACAATGAAAGCTCCATCAAGATTGCCAACAACCCAATTCAGCATTCGAAGACAAAACACATTCAGATCCATCATCACTTTCTCAGAGATCATGTCATGAAGGAAGATATTGATATCATTCACGTCAACACTAAAGAGCAATTGGCTGATATCTTCACAAAGCCCTTGGATGAGAAAAGGTTTTGCAAGTTGCGGTGTGAGCTAAATATCTTAGAATCCTCGAATGTCCTGTGATTGGACACACATCCTAACGCTTATGCATGTTGATGACTTGGATGTACAACACACGAAGTAAAGTATATCTTCAGTAAATGAAGACATACACTCTAAGTGTGAATACATTAACATGAAATTTGACTTCGGAGCGCCACGATAATTGTGCGCCGTGTCTGGATCTAATACTTCCTATACGGTGGGTAACACCACCACCAAATTCTTGCTTGAAGTGTTTCAATTGGCGTTACAATTGCAAAGTCTTCGCATTCGATTTGTCTTCAACATTGATTTGACTTCATGTTTATCTTCACAATGTTGATTTGGTATCATACTGATATATACGTGTATTTGTGTTCTCTCCTCTACAGCATTCACTTATAGCTATGTCTTCATGTTTGAATCTTTTGATCTAAGTGAATGTGATCGGACCCTAACCCCCTCTATGCTTCTACCTCAGATTCTATCTATCTAAATCATATGCATTCTATTGAATCTGTCGATTGTCTTCTCTGAGTCCTTGTCAGTAGAAGACATAGAGACAAAAGTTAAATCTGTTTAATTGCTATATCCTTATTGCCTGAAAATCGGAGAAGCCGAAACGACTAGCCGACAGTCTAGGCGTGTGTGGGAACATGGAACAACTTCCAATGAGTTGCATGCATGCCACGTGTCCTTCAGATGTGAACTGCCAGGGGCACCTGCGTAATTATGTTGTGCTGTCCCTTTCCTTATAAATACACAACTCACCGCAGTCACAATCTCCTCTTCCACCTCGCCACCTCGCACAAACCCTAGCGCCTCCGCTAGCTCGCGACGACGCCGGAGATGAAGCGCTTAGCTGCCGCGACTTCTTCGACGCCGTCCTCACGCCGGCCGCGGACCTCGTCCTCTCCGCCGCCGCCATAGGTGTCTTCCGCCGCCAAGTTAGGGCGCGGGAGATTGAACTGCTCGGCCTCCCTCTTCACCTCGTCTAGCAGTTCGTCAAGGGTAATTAAAACTTACTTTTTACTGCCTTTTTGATCCGTCAGGTCCATCCACTTTAACCAAAAGTGGTTTCTAAACTTCCAAATCTGGATCTATCTTGTTCTGCATCTCATATCATGCCAAGTATATTCACTTATGCTTCACAACTAGTTAGATTCCTCACTTGTACTTATTCATGGATTCGTACAAATATGGAACCAACTCTCATCAAATAAGTGAATGTCTTCGCGCTATGAGGTCAATGTCTTCAAACTGATTTATCTTCAAAATCTTCTGAGAATGCATATGACCTCTTCCCCTTCCCTCGCACCTCTAATGCTATCACAGGTACATGTCCGTGGGAGAATCCCTTGGTTCTCATAGTCTGCATTCATTTGCAGAGTTCTTACAGCGACACATCAACTCTCCTGAAGCTAGTTCCTGTCTGACCAGCAGACGGAAGCCATTCACAGTCTTGAAGCCTTTCAGCTTGAATATAATGGCCACTGAGAAATCAGCTAGAAAGGGCGGCAGGCAGCGCCGTGGGGATACAGCCAAGGACTTGCCACCAGATCTCTTTGAAATGTACAACACAGATCCTGAAGAGAATTACAATCAGCGCAAGACTCGAATCCAATGGATTCGAAGATATTGGGCAGAGGAATGGTTCAAGTACAGATTTGTCACTATTGAATATGCTGAAAATAACGCCATCAAGCGACCATGGGGAGATATTATATACAGAGGTCTGCAGCCCAAGTCCCAGTCTGAAGCCATTGCTCAAGGCTTCTACGCTTGCATGGTCCGTGGACCGTAGCCAGAAAATGCCGACCCATCATCTCTGTTATGGTGTTGTGAAGACAATCTCTTCAAGCGCAATTTTCAATTTCCAAAGGATTCTGCAGCTAAGAACAAGAAAGCATTTGGACTCGACTTCAACCCTGGTCCATCTGCTCCAAGGGATGATGGCACCCGTGATGCCAATCCAAATGTCATCGGCCCCTTCTATAACCTCGATGGCCTTCTCACTCACATAGCTATACAGGGGGGCTCCGTGGAGCACTCAGCTGATGACGCAGATTCTGATGAAGTGCCAGCTCCACCTAAGCCACATAAGCAGAAGAAATCAAAGGCTTCAAAGCCCTGCCGCACCAAAAGCTTCGTGTGCGAAGCCATTGGCAACTGCACCTCCTGAACTCAGTGTGCAATCTGAAGATCTTTCTCGTGTATCCAAGAAGACGGAGAAGCCCAAGAACAAGAAGCCCATGAACATTTCTGGGCATGAACTTACTCCAGTTGCCGTTTTGCAGAACGAAGACGAAACCATAGATCTGTCAAGCGACGAAGATCTTGGTGATGATGCCCTTGAGCTACTGATCAAGAGCAAGCAAGAGGCGGAGATCTTCAACGATCTGCCCCTCTTTGATGTGGATATTCTGAACAACTTCATCGATGAGTGGTTTAAAAACCCAAGCCTCGGCATCGATGATCTCCAGCTGCCAGTTGACATCAGCGTCACCTTCCATGGAGCCATTGCTAATGAGTTGGCCTTGGCTCAGAAGATCGTCAAGCAGAAGAAGAAAATTGATTATGAAAAGGCTCAATTCAAGAAGAACATGGCCAAGCTCAGCGTGGCTGATGTTTAAAGCTTCAAGGAAACGCTGCATGTGCTCAAAGAATAGTTTCACAAGAAACGTGAAGAAGAAAAAGGTTCAAGAGAGTGGATGAAATACTTCACAGAGAAATGTGTTCAAGCACACAATGAGGCGGAAAAGCATAAGGCTCCTTGGCGTCCAGGCATCGACCCCAAGATGGCTGCCAAACAGAAGAAGAAGCCTGCTGTGGCCCAAGCTGAAGCATCAACGCAGGAAGCACCTCGCATTGTCTTCCCTGCCAGCATGACAGGCTCGAAGCCTAAGGTCCCCACAGCAACTTCAGAACTCAAGAAGACAAGGGCAGCTGAAGCCGAAGCCAAGAAGCGCAAGCTCAAGAGTGTTTCTGATGATGCTCCGTCAAAGAAGAAACTGAAAAAGGCTTCAAAGAAAGAGTGTGCTGCGGCCTCTGAGCCTCTTATTGTCGAGCCCATTTATGTTGCTCGTCCTGCCTCCACCAACCAAGAGCATGAACTTGTGATCCATGAGCCTGCTTTCACAGAAGCTCCTGAAAATGAAGAAGTACCAGCTGTTGAACCCATCACAGCTGAAGACATTGGTCGTGAAGACAATGTAGATGATGATGAAGTCCTTCCTCAACTTGAGCACCAACCGGTATCATCGCCTGTTCTTACGAATAGCGAACTCATCAGCATTGGTCGTCCTCTGATGCCAATTGCTCAGGATGATTCGTGGGCTGATCAGCCCCAACAAGACACCCCCATTCATGATGGAACTCCCACAACTCCTACACCTCAAGTCACCACTCCGGTGCTTGACGATGACTACATGGTGCAGACCACTCCATCACCACAGGCGTCGCCCGCATTCCGCAGGCTTCCCAAAGGCCCCAGGCCACAGGTCACCATGTCGAGCATTCCAGAAGGAGAAGTGCAAAAAAGCTCAGTAGCACGCCAAGTGTTTCCTGAAGCCACTCCTACTGCGAATATCTCCGAGTCTGAAGCAAATGTTGTTGAAGACATTCCGGCTGCATCGGCTGAAGAAAATCAAGAACCAAGACAAGAAGAAGAAAGAGTTGCCACACCCCCTGCTATTGAAGAAGTCATTCTCAAGGAGAATGTGTCTATGCCCGACCCTCCTGTCATTGAAGACACGGAGGTTGAAACCACTGAGGCTGCCACCAACAATGATACTGAAGCCAATGACGTTGTCATGGCTAAAGATAATGTGGAGCCTGAAGTTCACGTGCAACCTGAGGCCCATGTGGATGCTGATGCCATAGTTCCAGCCCCAAGGCCTCACATAATTGAACATGCCTATAATCGTGGTGAACTTGTCACAGTTCGGTGGCCCATCATGGTGCCTCCCACTGCTCTCGGACCTCAATATGACTATCATGTGGAGCAGAGACCACAAGTTCAAAAGCCAAAGCCCAGGCTACCAAGGCTTCCAGGTGCTGCTACTTCACCAGGATCCTTCAGTATCATTAGCTTCAGAGCCCACAACAGCTTCTTCAATAGTGCCAAGAATCCATACTCGAAGCCAAAGATCTCATCTGATCGCTTCTGGAGCTATCAGCAGTGCAACTATTATTCATGTGTCTTATACAATCAAGAGCAAATCTTTCCTCACATGCGTCTAGATTGTGAAGCCATTACTGGTCTACCCTGCCTAGAAGAAGCTCTGGACTGTTTCAGAGAAGTTTGTCTTCTGCCATTTGTCACGGACAAGGAGCACTGGAATGAAGAGCTTCTGCTGCAGTTCTATGCCACTCTTCACATTCGTGGCTACAACAGGGATCCAAAGACATGGGTCTTTAAGTGGATGTCAGGCGATGTGCACCATGAAGCCAAAGCTCAAGACATTATTGAGCTTACTACCCTGCCCACTCCAGGTGACTTGTATGAGTCTAGTTGTCAGATTCACACTAATGAACTGCAGAGTATCTTTCAGCGGCCTGAAGTAAATATGAGTCAGATGCTCAGCATGATGAAGCCATTGCCTCAAGATGCTGATTATCCAAAGGAATTCTTCGTCAAGGACCTTGAGTACCTGCCCCGCATAGTCTATCACATTCTGAGGCGTACTCTTTGGCCCATCAAGGGACACTCAACTGAAGCCAAACTTGAAGGAGCCATGAAGACATTGGTGTTCTGTATTGTCAATGGCATCAGATTCAACTCCCAGGATTTATTCATCAGACAACTTGCTGCATCTGGGATTGATCTGTTTGGCTTGAAGGTTATGGTCCATGGGTGATGCGCCTAATCAAGCTTCACTCTTCTGTTGACTATCAGCCCTCAGCGCGCAACCATCTAGTCTTTTTGCCTGAGGTTGATATGTCCATCGAAGCCATCTACCCTAAGCCTGCCAAGGAGCCCCTTTATCTTCATAATGCTGATCACCAAAGCTTCTCGCAACCAATGGAGGGTGTTCTTGCTGCAACTTGAGTCTATCCTCTAGCTGGAAATATGCGTGCGCCTCATTGTGCAAACACTAAAGCCACTGAAAGCACGATTTCTCAAAGGCCTCGGAAGCGACCTCGTGTACTCAATGACCGAGGGCTTCTTGTGGCCTTACATCAGAAACAGGATAGACACCATGACTGGGTAAAGCGTCAGATGTAGAGCATCTTGGGGGATGTCAATCGCATTCGCAACCTTGCCACCAAGAACTCATTCGTAGCTCATGAAGCCTGTCGGCGGTCTTGGAAGAGTCTCACATTGCTATGTTCTGAAGGCGATCTTCGCGAAGATGGCTTCACAGAGGGCTTCAAATTTGATTCCAAGCCTCCCCAGAATGCAATCTTGCGTCGGAATCCTTCCATAGAAGACTTTGAGTATTCATCTTCGGCTGCAACTGTTGTTGTGAGAGTCGTCGATGAAGAAGACGGTGCCACTTCACAAACCATGGCTTCACCGCGTCTCGACACTGCACCAGGCCCCTCTGCACCACCGAACTCCAACGTCGACCCTGCACCTTCATCTACTCCTGATGGGAATGAGTAGATGCTCTATGTCTTCAAACCTCTTTCGTCCTTACTGACAAAAGGGGGAGAAGCATATGAGTTGATAGTCTTCAAGCGGGTCCATATGGGTGGTTGCTATTTTTTTGCCAAGTGGTTACAACTCTCGTTTTTGATACATTTGGTTCTTTGGGTTGTAACACTTAAACTTGATGGTCGTCTGCTATGTTTTTTGCTACTCTGTGATGCGATGATAAATTCCGCATGAAGTCATTCCGCAGACGTCCATTTTTCATTATGCATGTCATTATCTTCGTTATATCTTTATATGCATGATGAATTGTCTTCATAGGTTGAAGAGGATCTCCACAAGTAAAACCTGCCATGTGCATTTGCATTCAAGAGCAAACTACTTATATGCACATCTTCAGGGGGAGCCTTTTGCTACTTATGAAGACAATGCCTTAAATCCTTAAACTTTCACATACTTTAATCCCAGTTGAAAACTTCAACGAGTTTGTCATCAATCACCAAAAAGGGGGAGATTGTAAGTGCATCTAGTGCCACCCCTAGTTGGTTTTGGAGTATTGACGACAAACTTGGTTGAGGGACTAATGTGTTTGTGAGAATTGTAGGATAACACAGGTAGTAGTCCCACATTGATTCGGTTTACCTACCAGAGATGACCCCTAAAAATGTGTGAAGACATTGAAGACAATGGTGGTTTGTGAAGATATTCACAACAAAGATTATGACTCGAGAAGACATTCACGTGAAGACTATGGAGTGCAAAGACATAGTTGTTTCGTAGTTTCCTTTCTTCTTTGTTCAGTCATAGGAACCACCACACTGTTAAGTGGGGTCCAAGTGAACAAAGTCAGAGTGACTAAAGTGATCCTCAACCAAATCCTATGTCTTCGAGCGAAGACAATGAGAGCAAATCTTATCCAGAGCTGGATGAGTCAGCTTTACTTGTAGCCCAAATCAAGCTGCCGCGTGTGTTTGAAATCTGACCATTGGAGACATGTCAGTTCCTTAGTGACCTAGGGTCATTTCGGACAAATCAGGTCGGGTTGCCTCCTGGCTGTAAATAGCCCACCCCCTACACTATCAATTGGTGGTTGCCCAGAGTTAGTGCACGGCTTTTGTCGTTTGAGAGCAACCCACCTCCGAAGCATTTGAGAGAGAGATCCTTGCGAGGACAAAGCCCAAAATACCCAGAGCCAAAGAGTGTTTGGCATCACTGAAGTCTTTCTGTCCGCGTGATCTGAAGACTTATTACACTTGAGGACTGTGAATCCTCCAGCCAGATAGGCGTCGCGTTCTGAGCATCCAAGAGTCATTGGGGATTGCCGGTGAACGAAGTCTGTGAAGGTTTGGAAGTCTACCTTGAAGACTTACCAGAGTGATTGGGCGAGGACTAAGTGTCCTTAGCTCAAGGGGAATAAGGTGAAGACACGGTCTTCTAAGTTGAATCTCAGCCTCCCAAACCAGACATACAGTTGTCACAGCAACTAGAACTGGTCCAACAAATCCTTGTCCTCACCGAGCAACTGGTTCTATCTCTTACATCTCCTTACTTACAGTTTGTCTTCTTGAAGTCATTGCCTGCTTGCAGGATCTGATTGACTTCACTGTGTGAAGACTGTTGTTGTTTGGCTTCATACTATCTTCCATCCTGATCCATACTACCTAGCTGCTAATAGTCTTCGTGCTTTCACTTCATTGCTTACTTGACTATGGCTTGTCTAGTCTAGTCTACCTTCCGCTGCATATCAATAGGTTCATTTCTATTGTTTGTCTTCAAAGCCCCCGTGTTTTGAATAATTTCATAAAAATCGCCTATTCACCCCCTCTAGTCGATAACTAGCACTTTCAGCATCACGTCGTCCTGGCGGAGACGACAGTTCTTCAGGAGCCACCTAGGCCTACGGAGCCTCCTGAGGCTCCGGACCCTGGCGACTCATGAGGAGTAGCTTCTCCAGCATGCATCTTCAGCTACCCCAACATCACTCCCGCTACGGTACCAGGTGATTCTTTCCAGTTCATTCAGTTGGGGCGCCCCTCGGGCAGCATTATCCCCAAGTCACATGGGTCTATCCCTGCAGCGTGTACCCTTTTGTATCTTTAGCGTACTTTGTTGGGGGCGCCCCTCGGGCTGCATCATCCCCAGGCCGCTCGGATCCGTCCCGGTGGCATGTATCATTCTTGCATCTATCTGAACTAGCTTGCCTCCTCGCATGAATTACCTTATGATTGTCACCTACCTGTCTGGTACTTCGATACCCCACCCACGACCGCCCTCATTACCACGAGAGCCGCGTGCCAGTTGTCTTTCTTTAGGATTCTTCATATGAGTAGGCTAGGCATGACGTCTGTGCTCGGGTCCGTCCCTGCAGCGTCAATAAACCCAACGACCGAGCTCTGTCTGGCAGGTCGGCCCCATTCACGTCACCTCCTGGGGTCGTTGGTGTCTGGCCTTCTCATGTGATCGCCTCAGGAGATTCGTTCGGCGCAAGTTGCCTAACCATCTCGCAGCACCGCCGTAGCTATCAAGAATCAAGACCAGGTGCAACCCGCCTCGAAGTAGGGCCTCGTGAGTTCCGCGCTGGCTCACGAGTGCCCAGACACACCTCGTCTAGCCCTGCCGTGCAAGCCACGTGTCAGGGCGGGGCTGTACACGCCCCGGGGGCTCCACTCAGAGGGAGCCCTCACCCACGCACCAGTGGAAGCACCATGCTCCGCGCTGGCAGTTGACACGGTCGAGGAGCAGCTATGCCCGTGCAAGTGCAGAAGCGCTACGCTCCGCGCTGGTGATAAACAACTGAGGGCGGCCCCATGGCCGTACCAACCTCAGGGAGCCTCCGGGCTCAGTGTCCAGCCTCGTTGCAACGCCTCCCCTCGGGAGAGTCACGCGAGGGGGCTGGGCATGGGGCTACGCTCAGGTCACGCCTATCTTACACCGCCCTGCCAGGTCCCTTGGACCTGGTGGTTGCGCACCCCTCCCGAGCGGGACCTCGGCGAGGACAGGTATGAAGGTCTGTTTGAGCGTCAAGGGGGACTCCTGAGCATCGCGACTTGGGAGCCTAACTGGCCACGTAGCCCCTTACCCCTTGGTCCCATCCTGGTGATCCGGATGGCCCAGCGGCAGCTGAGGTATGCGCGGGGTCGGGCCCTGCCGACGTAGAACCCTAAGGCCTATTTCCACACCTCCTTCCCGCAGGCCGTTTACATGTCAAGGGGGACTCCTGAGCATCATGGCTCAGGAGCCTAACTGGCCACGTAGCCCCTCACCCATTTGTCCTGTCCTGGTGACCCGGACGGCCCAACGGCGGCTGAGGCATGCGCGGGGTCGGGCCCTGCCGACGTAGAACATCAGGCAAACGGAAAGGAGATCGCAGAATCTAAATAAAATATTACATAGAATAATGTTCCTTAACACCAAACGGAAGTTTCAACGCCTCCACGAGGCACGTCGCATGTTGCAGGAAAGTAAAAGCAGGAAGGGGCACCATCGTTCACCAGCGAGCCTCCCCTTCAGCCTCGAGCGCCATCGTCAGGAAGCATCCACTCGCCGGCAGCGTCGCCATCGTTGGCCTTGGTCGCGGGATCAGCAGCGCCATCAGTTTGAGGCGCGGGGTCGACGGCAAGGAACTTCTTCAACAAGGACTCCACCTGACCCTTCACGGCTTCTGCGGCGGCTTTGCAGCGCCCCTCGTCCACAGGCTCGACCAGGACACCAAGGTCGGCGTTGGGGTCGTGAAGGTGAAGGTGACTGAGGACGTGCCTCAGGGCCGATGAGGAAAGCGCGCGCACCTCCGCTTCCACCATGGGGCCGATTCCATCGACAATGTCCTCGAGCACCTTGACGAGTTGAGGAAGCAGTTGGGCGGGGCCGTCGTCATCAGTCACCAAAGGCTTATCCAAGCCCTTCTCGTAGAGTCCCCGCAACGCCTCGCAGGACCTCTCCTCCAGAGACTTAAAGGCCTTGCGGTCCTCGGCAAGAACCTTCGCCTTGATTTCCAGCTGGACCCGCTCCGCCTCCACCTCCTTCTCCAGCTTCTTCAGGCGGTTGCGTTTCGCGGCCTGCGCCTGCGCCAGCTGCTCCACCTCAGCATCACGACCGGCCATCGCTTCTTCTTGAGCTTTCACCTTCCCCTCCCGCACCTCGAGCTGGCGAGCCGCGACAGCCTGTTCCTTGCGTAGGTTCTCCAGCTCGGCCTCCGCCACCCTGCAGCGCTCCTTGGCGGCCTCGGCATCCTTAAGCGCCACCTCGCGGGCGGCCATGGCTGGTAAGTGGCCTGCTTGTCCTCCTCGGAAGCTACCATGGCCTGGCCCAGCGCCACCCTTACAGACGCGTCGGAGTGCAGCCAACCTGAGATCAGCTCCAGGTGCCCCGCCACCAGGCGACGGTCAGCGCCTTGAAGGTCATCCCGGAGCCGGGTCAGCGGGGAAAGAGCCTTGTCCAGAGCGTCGGGCAAAGCAGAAGGATCACGAGCTGGCGGTATCACGGAAGGAGTAGGCAGCGTCGTCGCCAAGATCTGCGAGTCGATGGCAGCACAAGAAGAAGCTGGGGGCTCCGGAGCCTGTGGGACCTCGGCTGGCGAGCTGAGAACGGGCGCCTCCGGAGCTGGCCTGGCTGCGGAGGTCGAGTTCTCCTGGGGACGGTCCTCCAGGCCTCGTGAGGATGACCGGACGGAGAGGTGCAAGGGTTGTTGCTGCCCTTCTGTACCAGGGGAGGTGCGGCCGTGCCGGGCTGCTGAGTCCCCGAGGGTACGGCCGCTCCCTCTCTCTTCTTCTTCGCCGCCAGCGTCGGCCTGGTGGTGCAAGGAGAGAACGTCAGGAAGCAGCAACAGAAGCAGGAGCAAGAACATAATTGGGACAAGGTGCTTACTGGTCCATGGCGACCTCTTCAGAAGCATGGAGCCCGGAGACCTCGCAGCCTGGGGCGCCGGCATGCGAGCCCCAAGAGCGGACGACGCCATGGCAGCCGGCCCTGCGGCGGCACCAGTCGACGTTAGGACAAGGGCGCCACCTCAGGAGATCAACGCCGACCTGCTCTTCGTTGGGACCCCTACCGATGGCTTCTTCGGGGGGGTGACCTTGGACCTCGTGGTGACCCCACCAGGGGGCAGGGCCTCCCTCACCGGGTGGTCGTCGGTGTCGTCGTCGTCAGGGAAAGCACGGAGGAGATCGGCCTTGCGTGGAGGGGAAGTCTCCCCTAACCCCTCCCGGGTCGCATCCGAATCCCGCTCCTCACCCTCGTCGGAGTTACCGGAGGACAACTCCACTAGGGCCTCGGCGGGCACTGCCGGCACGAGCCCGTACTTGTTGAAGACGGGCATGGCGGCAGCAATGTCTGCCCCGTCAGCATGACGGTACAACGGGAGATGCGAGTCCGGCGGAAACCCCTGGTCCTCCCTGACCAGGAGTCGCAGGGCCGTGTCCATCTCCTCATCAGATAGAGGATTGGGGCGCAGGCGGCGGTCGTCCCCCTCGTCCTGGAGCTTCCACAGGGGGCGCGAGTGTGCCTGAAGCGGGGCCAAGCGCTGCGCCAAAAACAACTTGAGTATCATGGGCCCCCGTCAGCTTCTGCGCCCTCGGGTCGTCAGGCTTCAAGTCGGCGGCCATCTTCTCTAGCACATGCTTCGCCCGGGGGTCGGTGAGCTTCGCGCGGAGCCAACTCTCGACAAAAGAGGGCATCCCTGTCGGCAGCGACAGCCGGGGGTAGGAGCACTTGGCATCCATGAGGACCCATTTGTTCCTGAAGCCCTCGGCCTTCTTCCCAGCCTTCGAGATAGTGTTGGTCCCGTTGGCTGCGATGAAATTGGCGCACCTCGAGAAATGGCCATCCATGACCCGGAGGTAGAAGAAGTGACACAGCAGCTCCATGGATGGCATCACCCCCACGAATGCCTCGAAGTAGAAGGCTAAAATCGACAGGAGGAGAACGGAGTTGGTATGGAGGTGGAGAGCATGGAGGCCGTAGTGGCTGAGCACGGCTTAGAAGAAATCGGAAAAAGGAGGACCAGCCCCGCGAACACGCTGTTCAAGAAGAAAGGACGAAAGGTGCTACCCGGAGCCTCAGGCTTGGCGGATCCGGCCCGCAGCACCGCCTCTCTTTCCTCGTCATTCTTGCCCACCGTCATTCGGCGTGCGGTGGCCAGCTTTTCCTCCGAAACGGTGGGCGAGCTCAAGGCCGGCTCATACCAGGCGGGGAGGCGCGCGAGGCCTTGGCCTTGTCAGGCTCCATCGGATGCAAGCTCCGAGAGGATTTTCGGCAGATTGCGAGTCTCTTGGGGCAAGAAGGAGAAAGGGCATCTGGATCAAGGCGAAGGAAGGCAATGAAGGCTCTGCAGTGCACGCCAGCCTTTTGTCAGTTGGGCAGTTGCCGAGGCAGCATGGGGAGGCGGAGGCGCCCACGTCCCGTCAATCGCCACGCGTCAATCAAGGCCGCAGGCTATTGGGGCCAGCGGCGCTCCGTACTTGCCCTTTGGCTTCACCCCGAAGCCAAGTCCGAGCGCGCCTTGGGCCCGGGGGCTACTGTCGGCGTCCCGGGAACGGGGGGTACCCAGACTTGCTGCCTGCAGCCCAGGGCATGGCTCCACCAACGGCCCGGTACGGCCCATCTTCATCAGCGACTACTCAAGACCCTCGCGAGGGGCCGAGCCTCACGAGGCGGACAACACAAGACCTCCTGGGGGCGGCCTTACTAGGCTGGCTCCCGAGGAGTGGAGATATCAATGCAAGGGGCACCTCATGAGGTGCGCGTGATGTGAGCCATGACGGCCAAAGCCAGGCGGGCGCCAGCGGGCGCAGAGTACCAGTTGCCTCTTTGGTGTTAAAGGGGCAAGCGCAGGAGAGGAGTCTCGAGGCATCAGGCAAAGGTTTCCAAATCGGTGCAGCGAGACCAAGACCAGCAGGACGGCAGGACGGAGGTCACTGCGGAGCCCACGGCAGCGTCACCACGAGAACCTTTGGCAGGCAAAGACCACCTTTTGTCAGGATAACTTGACTAGTTGTCTCCCTTCAAAATTGGCCATTGTGGGATCCCTTCCCGCCTAATATTTGGGAAGAGGACTAGGGCCTCTATAAATAGGACTAGCCACCACCCTAGCAAGGCGACAGATCACCGAGATCATCCTCGCACACACAAGCTCACCGAGCTCAAGAACACCTCACCTCAGGAGGATGTTCGTCCCTTGTACTTGTTCATCCCCAACCTACAAGGCAATCCACCACCACCACACTAGAGTAGGGTATTACACCGCAACGGTGGCCCGAACCAGTATAAACTCTTGTGTCTCTTGTTCTTTGGGTTCGTCGGGCTAGGCCTTGAGATCGTTGCGAGAGCGAGCTAGGGGGAGAGAGATCTTCGTGCGCACCCCAACGTTCGAACCTCAAGGGTTTGCCGGAACCCGTTATCCGACAGACCATAATGGGGAACTCGTCGGTGATGATTTCATCAATCGCTGACAATTGTATACCACCAAGCGCTTGCCCACAACACACATGGCTTATTAGCAGAAATCGTCTGTGTTATTATCAGTCTTCGCACACATTTCTGATTATAGACCTGTTTGCCGCGTATCACACATATCTTGTTATATTGAACGGTTTCTGTTCTCTTGGCTCAAAGCAAACAATTCATCTGAGTGAACCGCATGCTGTATATCGCACACACATTGATCTGGCTGACCATTTCTTTTGTGTTGCCTAATCACAAACAGTTTGTCTGAGTGAACCGTATGCTGTATATCGCACACACCTTCATCTGGAAGCCTGTTTCTTTTGTTCCTCCTCATCACAAACAGTTAATTGAACTGAACCGTTTGCCATGCATCGCACATGCGACTAAAATCTGAACCTTGTTTGATGCATCCGCCATCGCAAACGTTCTGCACCCTTTTTGACGGTTTTTTACACTACCGTTTGCGATTATTGCATCGCACACAGTTTCTTCGAAGGTTCTCTGAGCGTAGGGTCACGTTAGCAGCATCATGTAGTAGTGACATGTCAACGTGCCGCTTGGGAAGTTCTACTACAGCGGCGGTGGGGAGCCTGGTGAGGATGCGACGGACTCCGGCAACAGGAGCGGCGATGCCTCTTCTTAAGGTCTCCTTTAATTATCCTGTAACAGACTAAAGATGCCTCGCAGAGGCGTAAGACAACGGTTTTATTTGTTTGAACAATTAATGGTTGTAACGAATGCCTGCGATCCTACCGGGTTTCCCTTCCATACTTGTTTTTCCTCTTGCCTGCCTTGGTGCTCTACGTCGGTAGGGCCCAACCTCGTGCAGACCTCGGCCGTTGCTAGGATGTCAGGTCGTAATGCCTAGACAAGGCCAGGAGGTGAGGGGCTCCGGGAGCTAGTGAAGGCTCCTGAGGTGCGATGCTCAGGAGTCCCCCCTTGAGGCGCAAGCAGCCCGCGCGAGGGAAAATGTTAGCATCGGCGAAGCCACCCCCTGAGGTGCCCAAACTTAGTTTTTTGCAGCGCCGGAGGTTCGCTGCTTGCAAGGTGCGCCTTGCGAAACTTCTCGTGTGATCCATCCCTGAGGAAAAACCTGCTCACAAAAGATTCATCCAGACGATGCGCGCTTGCTAGCTTGCACACGGGCGTTACGCGAGGAGACTAGATACCAAGGGACTTGGTGGGGTGACGTGCATGGGAGCAGGCCCGTGAGCCAGAGCCCGATCCCTTGGGGTTTTCAGCACTGCTGGGACTGACCCAAGCACAGGCACCGTGTCCAGCACCCACTCGCGTGAAGCACAGAGGGAAGCTGCGAGCGCGTGCCGCGGAAAAAAGATAAGCGGCTGTCGTGACAGGCACACTTTATCCTAAAGTCGGTGTGTCCCGTGGGGCGCTCTAAGTTGATTGTCCACCAGCGCGGAGCATGGGGCTTCCACTAGGGCGTGGGCATGGTCATAGTTTGCTTGTTCCACCAGCGCGGGGCATGGGGCTTCCACTTAGGCGTGGGCATGATCATAGTCTGATCGTTTCGCCAGCGCGGGGCATGGGGCTTCCACTTGGGCGTGGGCATGATCATAGTCTGATCGTTCCACCAGTGCGGGGCATGGGGCTTCCACTGGGGCATGGGCAGGAGATCTGTTCCAGAGTCTCTGGGGTGTGTACATCCCATTTCGTTCGTACGCGTGATGGGCACGACAAAACTTGTGGAGGTGTCGGATGCTCCAGGCTCAAGGCTCGGGAGCTCCTTCCTTAGTCCTCAGGCGGTTTGTGCCTAGCTCTTGATGTAGCTACGTGCTCATGTAACCTTTGACATGGGGGCGACCCACGTTGCATGGCTGTCCCGAGGCCATTGCATGAAAAGGTCAGACACCAAGGACCAAATGAGGTGGCATGCACGGGTCTGGTCCACCAGACAGAGCTCTGTCACTTGGATTCAGCGACGCTGCAGGGACGGACTTGAGCACACACGTTGTGTCAAGTTTTTCCATGGGATGATCAATAGAAGAGTCGCCCGATGCGCGGCGCCGTGGTAGCGAAACACCAAGCTCATAATTATACAAACCGGGCCGCACCCTTACTCACTTGCTCGTGATGGTCCCATGAGAGGGCGACACACCAAGGATCTCTGTGGGGTGACGTGCACGGGACGGGCCCGCGAGCCAGAGCTTGATCGCTTGGGTTTATCAGCGCTGCAGGGACGGACCCGAGCATAGACGCCGTGTCCAGCCCCCAGTCATGGGACGGTCAAGAGAAGGGTCGCGAGGGTGGGGTGATATCGATGGTGGCGAGGCACCAAATATAGGGTTAGGCAAGATAATTTCCATAAAGCACAACCAGATTCACTACACGGCCAAAACTGAGGCGGCTGAAGGGATGGACCTTGGCCAGCATGAGGATGATGTAGCCTGAAGGGCGCCCTCAGTGTGAACAAACCAAAAAGTCACCTGGCAATCAAGTTGCCACGGGACCGTCGGGGTGGGTGGCGAAGTGCACCGCAGAGGTTCACCTCTCAGGGGTTGGTCTGCTCCTGAGGCCTTGGAGGCTTGCGAGGAGCTGAAGCCTCGTGAGGCGCCATCGCGAGCTGCGCGAACCTTTGGAAGGTGACGCCGACTTTCACCAGGCCAAAGGGCATGCCGATGTAGTCGGTGGCGATGCCCCTGCTCCGGCCGACGCACGACGGCCAGAAGAGGTCCTAGGAGCTGGCCCTATTGAGGCTCGCGGTGTCAACGTGCCTGCACACCATGCTATCCTCCTTGGGGGCGATGATCAGACAAGCGGGACATTCGGGGCGACGCTCGCCGCTGATGGCCCATGCTTCTCGTAGCTTGTAAGTTTATTGGGCGATGAATTCCTGTGCTCCTGGCGCCGTACTTCTTGCTCGAGGGGGTGCATGTTGAAGCACACCTCCAAGTGGTGCCCAAGCACCTTCCTTGGCACACTGGTCAGGTCGGACGCTTTCCAGGCGAAAGCCCCCGAGCCCGCCCAAAGGGAGGCGCCGACACGCCTTCCTATGTGGGAGGAAGGCAAGCCCTGGCATCAGGGGCGGGGGCCTGGGTGTCGCCACCAGCTGACTGCTTCTTTGCTTCAGGGAGGAGCTACTTCTTCTTTGCAGGAGTGGCCTCGGGAAGCGCCGGGGTTTCCTCGCCATTGGAGTTCTCGGCTGCGATGGTCCGGTAAGCATGATCGAGGGAATAGACCGCACCCTTCTCGTCGCAGGTGAAAATGATGACGCCACTACAGCCAGGCATCTTGAGGACGTTGTAGCCATGGTGGGTTGCTGCCATGAACTTGGCGAGTGCGAGGTATCCCAGGATGGCTTTGTATGGGAGACCGATGTGGGCCATGTAGAAGTCGATGAGCTCAGTGTGGTAATTGTTGCGGGTGCCAAAGGTGACAGGGAGGCGCACTTATCCCAGGGGAACGGTGGACCCGTCCGCCACCCCGGAGAAGGGCCTGGTCGGCATCAGCTGCTCATACGGCACTTAGAGCATCTCAAAGGTCATGATGGAGATCACGTTGAGGTGGACACCCCCGTCGATGAGGGTCTTGGTGACATTGATGTTGCTGATGGTGGGAGTGCGCAACATGGGGAGTGCGCCGGTGGTGGCCAAGCACCTGAGGTGGTCCTTGGAGTCGAAGGTGATGGCGTACTGCGACTACTTGAGGGGCCACAAGGCCTCAAGCCTTGGGAGGGCAGCATTCATCTCACGAGAGAACTGCTTGAAGAGGCGGTTGGACCCAGGGGCTTGAGCTCCACCAAGGATGCAGGTTATCCCATGAGGCTCTTGTTAGCCCCGAGCCCCTTGTCTTGTTGGTTGTTGTCATTCCTTTTGAGCGGTGGCTGCAACGATGGAAGGGCATCATTATCCTGAGTGCGCGCTTCAAGAGGCTGGTCACGTCATCCACCCTCGTGAGGCTGGTCATGCCAGCCCTGGCGGGGGTTGCCATTGCCGTTGTCCCACTGGCCGCCCTTGCAAGGAGTGTCGCGGTTCTTATGGTCAGGGCGACGGTCCAAGCGCTCGTCGCGGAGCACCTTGAGCTCCTGGCACTCGTCGGTGTTGTGGGTGTGCACGTTGTGGTAGACGTAGAATAGGCGACCATCCTTGACGGGCTCCTCGCAGTCGCGGTCACGCTTTTGCTCAGGCTCCACCGTCAATAGGGCAGGGCCCTTGCGCTTCACCTCCTTGGCCTTGGTGTTCTTGTAGTCGGGGTCGTTGTGGATGAAAAGGCGGCCCTCTTCAGCCTTGGCGCATTTATCGGCCATGTTGAACAGTTCCATCATTGTGATCAGATCGTCGTTGATGGCGAGCTTCTCGCACATCTTGACGTTCGTGACTAAGGGAGTCCTGGATTAGGGGGTCCCCGGGCATCCGGGTTATGTGAAATGGGCCGGACTGATGGAATGTGAAGATATAAGATAGAAGGCCTTCCCCCATGTCGAGATGGAACTCTCCTTTGCGTGGATGGCAAGATTGGCGTTCGGATGTGAAGATTCCTTTCTCTATAAAACGACTCTGTACAACCCGAGGCCCCTCCGGTGTCTATATAAACCAGAGGGTTTACTCCATAGAGGCAATCATAATCATACAGGCTAGACATCTAGGGTTAGTCATTACGATCTTGAGGTAGATCAACTCTTGTAACCCCAATACTCATCAAAGTCAATCAAGCAGGAAGTAGGGTATTACCTCCATTAAGAGGGCCCGAACCTGGGTAAACATCGTGTCCCCTGCCTCCTGTTACCTTCGATCCTCAGACGCACAGTTCGGCACTCCCTACCCGAGATCGGCCGGTTTCGACACCGACATTGGTGCTTTCATTGAGAGTTCCTCTATGTTGTCGACAAAAGGTTCGATGGCTCGTTTGATCATCTACAACAATGATGTTTCGGGGGAGACTTTCCCCCGGCCAAATTTTCATGTTCGATGGCTTCGCACTGCATGCCAACTCGATTGGCCACCTTGAGAAGATCGACAGCTATGCCCCTGGTCATCAGATCAGTTTCGGGAACTTAAACTATGTCGCCGATATCCGAGGAGACTTGATCTTCGCAAGGTTCGCGGCCCCGACCACCGCTCTGGTCTTAGATCCAGAGAAGACCACCAGTTCCAAAGACGGGAGTTTAGAGCCCGCCGGACTCCATGCAATTATGGAACTTGCCACCAGAGATCTGGAGGGGACGACGTCATCGGAAAACCCAAAGATGAACCAAGCTCCCCTTGTCGCTAAAGTGCCGGACTCTCCCTCGGACTCTGAATCCAAACTCTCGAGGTCCATGTCAAGTGGGCGTGGCCAGGAGGCTCTCACCCTGATCAGCCCTGCGGACTCACGCTTCTCTGTCCAAACCTCGCTCCTAAACGAGGCTCTCGACTTAATGCGATCCCTCGCCGTTACAGAGGAGTCGCTTCCGAATTACGCCCAGCCTGGACTAGGGGCTGAGAGCAGGGAATTTTACATCCCACCCGCAACCCACTTCATAGACACTGTCGAAGATCTAACCGACATGCTGGACTACGCCTCCGAAGACATTGACGGGATGGACGACAATGCCAGAGACGAACAAGGCCAAGACCCTCCGTTTACCGGACGTTGGACGGCCACCTCCACATACGATGTGTACATGGTGGACACACCCAAAGAGGATGACAATGACGGCAAGAAGAATCTGGTTGAGGACAAGCCTACTGAAGCACCTCCAAAGCGTCGACGTCAGCGGCGCCGCTCAAAATCGCGTCGCAAAAAAGACCGCAATACAGGCACCGAAGACAATAACACTCCGGAGAATGCCAAAGACCCCAAAGCCCCTGTCGAGCCAACATCCGAACATGATGATTGGGAGGATGGGTAAGTTAACCCCGACGATCCAATCGGGAACGAGGACTTAGTGGATAGTAACTACCTACCGATCTCCGAGGAGGATGTGAGCCTCGGCAACAAACACTTCATCGTGCCGGAGGAACCCCTCGAGCAAGAGCGCTTTAAGCGCAGGCTAATCGCCACTGCGAGAAGCTTGAAAAAGAAGCAGCAGCAGCTTCAAGCTGAACAGGATATACTCAATGATAGATGGACTAATGTCCTGGCAGCCAAGGAATACGACCTCGAACGCCCAACTAGGAGTTACCCGAAGCGCAAGCTACTACCTCAATTCAACGACAAGGCCCTTGAGCTAATACCGCGAAAGCATAAAACTGCTGACGAGCCCGACTGACCACCACGTGGATGGGACAGACTGGCTATCCATGCCAAACACCAGCCCACGCCACCCTGCCATCGAGGCAGGGAGGCAGTGGCCCCGGGCTATATCTGTGACTTACGCAAGGACATGGACAATAGAGCTGGTCAAACAAGATCAATCTATGGGTCAAGGGGGCGTGCTCCGATGTGAGAGGACGACCATCAGGTCTGGCATGACAGGCACAACCTCACCCGACCCAAAAACCACATTCGGACTTCATCCGAACTGCGCCGCGACATCGCTCGATACAAAGGCGCCGCACACCCCTTATGCTTCACCGATGAGGTTATGGAGCACTAGTTCCCCGAAGGATTTAAACCTGTGAACATTGAATCATATGATGGTACTACAGATCCCGTAGTATGGATCGATGATTTTCTTTTCCATATTCATATGGCCCGCGGTGATGATCTCCATGCCATCAAATACCTCCCACTAACATTAAAGGGACCAACACGACACTGGTTAAACAACCTCCCAGAAAACTCTATTGGTAGCTGGGAAGACTTGCAGGACGCCTTTAGAGACAACTTCCAAGGAACCTATGTTCAGCCTCCAGACGCCGATGACCTTAGTCACATAGTCCAGCAACCCGGAGAATCAGCCCGGAAACTCTGGACCAGGTTCTTAATTAAAAAGAACCAAATTGTGGATTGTCCGGACGCCGAAGCCCTCGAGGCCTTTAAACACAGCGTCCGGGATGAGTGGCTCGCCCGACACCTCGGCCAAGAAAAACCGAAGTCCATGGCAGCCCTCACCGCACTTATGACCCGCTTTTGCGTGGGAAAAGATAGTTGGATAGCTCATACAAGCAATAGCACCAACGATCCTGGCACCTTCGAAACCAGGGATGGAAATGGCAAGCCACGACCCAACAAGCACAAGCGTCGAAGCAACAACGAAGGTACCGAAGACACGGCGGTCAACGCGTGATTGAGTGGCTCTAAACCCAGTCAACGGAAGAAGCCATTCATAGGAAACAGAGATGGTCCATCTAGTTTGGACAGAATACTCGATTGGCCTTGCCAGATTCAGGGCACCCCCGATAAGCCTGCCAATCACACCAACAGAACTTGTTGGGTCTTTAAACAGGGCGGCAAGCTCAACGCCGAACACAAGGGGAAAGGGCCGCCCAGCGAGGACGACGATGAAGAGTCTCGCCCATCGAACACAGGGGGACAGAAGAAATTCCCCCCGAGGTCAAAACGGTGAAAATGATCTACGTTACTCATATCCCTAAGCGGGAGCGCAAGCGCGTGCTAAGGAACGTCTACGCCATAGAGCCAGTCGCCCCAAAATTTAATCTGTGGTCAGCTTGTCCGATCACCTTTGATCGCAAAGACCATCCGACCAGTATCCGTCATGGAGGCTCGGTTGCATTGGTCCTCGATCCAATTATTGACGGATTCCACCTCACACGAGTCCTCATGGACGGCGGCAGCAGTCTCAATCTGCTTTATCAGAACACCGTCCATAAAATAGGCATTGATTCATCAAGAATCAAGCCCACTAAAACCACCTTTAAAGGGGTAATACCCAGCATAGAGGCCTGTTGCACAGGATCCATGACGCTGGAAGTCGTCTTTGGCTCACCCGATAACTTCCGGAGCGAAGACCTGATCTTCGACATCGTCCCGTTCCGTAGTGGCTATCACGCGCTACTCGGACGAACCGCTTTCGCCCGTTTCAACGCAGTCACATGTGACATTATAATAGTGAATGGAAACATGGAGCGCTCCCTCCGTACAGAGGAGCATACCGCGGCCCTCGCAGCCGAGGTGCAGGGGGCCTCGCTAAGCCGAATACTACACTGGTAGTCAAGCCCCCAGACACTCTTAAATGAGTCCGGTCTACCCTGCAGAACGACAGTCCGGCTCATCCAGAGCTAGATTAACAATTCAGCTTCTGTCAATGCCCCAGCCTGATAGCGGCATACGTACCGTGCGTGCATAACTACGCGTTAAAAATTCCATGGGCAATGATGGAGGCAGGTTAAACATAAGGTCCACTATACGGCTCGACCCTAGCCGGACCTTCATATTGCTCCACCTTTTTCTTCTTGTTAGTTTTTCAGGTTCTTTACAACCCATATCAAATTTTGGAGCTAACAAGGGCCCCCTTCTAGGCCCCTTATACATACTCGATTGTCGATCCTCTCAAAGGATCCTACACCAAGGTGAAAAGCGGCACAGACGTGCGACAGAGTGTCCAAAGGATCTTCTAGATCATCTTTTCAAATTTAGGACCTGTATCAAGCTTTCCCTTGTTCTTGGCATGTAAAATAGCCGTGATGCTTATTGCAACTTCTGTAAAAATATGTTTTGACATACCAATCAGACTATAAATGGAAACAGTTTCGCCCAACCCTGTTCGGTCTTGGCCTAAATTTTAATCTGTTTTCCCACTTGATGTTCAAATTGGCATATACACCTTGGTACGACTTAATCGCCAGGGGCTCTATTCAAGCGATATATATATCTTCAACAATAGAAAGTCCGAACACTCTCAGAGTACACTTCGGCGTCCCGAATACTGCATTATATGCATCATCTCCAAATCACATCTTTGGTCAATAGTTGGGTTGCCTGGCTCCTGTACTTGCTACCCGACATTCCATTTTCGGCTAAGGTAGTAAAGGGAGAACTACTACAATTGTATTTCCGGCTAGCCCGGTCAAGCACCTCAGTAGAGAAAGCCGAAAACTGACTCTCGTGATGCGGCGAGAGCTGGTCAGCAGTCAAGTGACTTATTAAATCTTTAGCGATTTCTTCTGTATTACATGAAGGGATGGCTTTTCTTTTTCAGTCACGCGTCTAAGGCATCTAAGTTCGATCGCCGTATACACACCAGGGGCTATTTTACAACCCCATTGTCAAACTCCTATGGATAAGTGAGAGTGGTAAAGCCACATAGTTCGATTGCCTCAATCGCTACACTGACACCTCCCTTACGGACCAAGATGTTGGGTTAACGTGTGGACATGTGCTATTTCGAACACCCCCGTAGTACCTACGTGGGGGCTGAAGCCAATGACTGGCAAACTCTCAGGGATATAAACAGCCGCACAAGAGGCACAATAATTTTAAAGGCAAACAAAATAAATATATTACAAAGCTTTGGTTTATAAAACATCCGGGCAGTTCGAACACATTCACTCGAACAAAATGTCCTTCGAGCACTGGCCCTCTATCAAGCGGGCACCTTCTAGGACGTCTTCAAAGTAACGCTCCGGCGTATGATGGACCTTGCCTCCGGGTGGGCCTTCAACGGCCACGCTGGCGGCCTTCATCTTGGCCCAGTGCATCTTGACAGGGCAAAGGCCTGCCGCGCACCTTCTATACATGAAGACCACTTCACAGTGTCAATACGGGGCAATGCGTCAACAAGTCGCTGCAGTAAGCCAGAATAGCTGCTCGGAATAGGTTCGGTTGGCCATAGCTGGGCTATGACGTCCCTCATGGTCGATCCGTTCATCCTGTGCAGCTCGGCCCACTGCGCCATCTAGTCATTTAGCAGTGCGGGGCGCTCCCGTGCCATGAACTGGCTCTAGAATTGCTTCTCCGTCGCATGACCCTCCTGGGCCTGGAAGAACTGCGCGGCGTCAGCTGCGCTCTTCGGAAGATCCACCAAGAAATTTGGAGCACCCCACAGTTGCATGAGTAAAACATACGACTGATGGCCATATTTACTCTGTAGAAGAAGGGGCTTACCAGCCGCTATTTGTCCGGCTTGCTTAATCTCCTCGTGCGCCGCTCGGTATTCGGCCCGCGCCTCCTCGGCCTCTTTAAGGGCCTTGGCAAGGTCGGTCGCCTGGGCTTTACTCTTCTCCTCTAGGGACTTACACTTGTCGGCGGCATCCTTGAGCACCTTCTCTACTTCAGCCACCCGCTCCTCGTACCGGCAACGCACAACCTGTTCTTACTTCAAGTCCTCGTCTGCTTTATCAGCAGCCGCCTTGTCCACCCTCGCCTGTTCCTTGGACTGGGTAAGTTCGCCCCTCAGGGCCTCAACCGTAGCCGCGCTACCTGCAATCGTCCATATAGCAGCGCATGAGCTTTAACTTCAGATGTACGGGAATGAGCAGAATGTTTTAATAACATACCCTGCGCCTCATCAAAGCCCCTGTTGATGTGGACGAGATCCTTATCGGCCAGTCCCAGCTTACGCTTAAGTTCGGACACTTCGGCGGCCTGGGCGGTCGCCGCTAACAGTGAAGCCTACATTTCAAACATATGAAAGTATATTAGCTCCTGCGAAAATTATTGATCCTGTGTCCGCCCCCCCCTTTTTTACAAAAGGGGCGATCAGAGTCTTAGGGGCTACCATCTATGCTCAGGCATCTTTTCATATGTAAAGCGGTCAGGAATATTACATTGCATACCTCGAAGCCTGTTAGCAGGCTAGTGACCGCCTCGTTCAGTCCGTTCTTGGCAGACTGAATCTTCTCAACCACCACACCCATCAAGGTGTGTCGGTGTGGAACGACGCCTATGGGATCACAAGAATCCCTACTACGGTTGCCGGGGCGCGGGGTTGCGAGAAGAGCAGGGTTAGTTGCCGGGGCGCGGGGTTGCGAGAAGAGCAGATTCGGGCCGCGAAGATGCGTAAAACCCTAGTCCTGCTTTGGTGGGTGTATTTCAGAGAGTTCTTGAGCTCTCGAACTAGCTGTGGTCAGTGCGTGGTTCGAAAGAGCCGAATCCTTCTCCAGTATGCCATGGGCCTCCTTTTATAGTCGAAAGGGGCTGCCACAGTGGCACACAGGAGGTGGAAAGGCGTACAGTGCCCTGAGCTTATCGCTCGTATTACAGGACAAGACGCATTTAATGCGTAGCTTAGGTGTCCCCTTGCTTTATTGGGGACGGGGGTGAGGCCCGTCCCGTCCGTCGCCGCTCCTCCTCGCTTTGACACGCGCCCTGGCCAGTGAGGCGTGTGGTGCCATGTAGGCAGGCAGGCAGCTGAGGTGGCGCAGTGGCGGAGCCTTCATGAAGATCTGCATGCCGCCACGCTGGTGCTCGATAAGTTGGCCTGGGAGCTGCATGTTGCCACGCAGGTGCCCGCCCAGCTGGTTGGGCTGGCAGCTGCATGTGAACGGCAGTGGAAGTTTGGTTGGCGTGGGCCTGGCGGTGGCCCTACTGGCGTCCTTGGCGAGGGCCTTGCCGGGTGGCCCGGCAAGGGTCTTGCCATGGCGCGCTGTCGTCCCCGGCAAGGGCCTTCCCGAGGGTCTAGTGGTCTTCCTCGGCAAGGATCTTGCCAAGGATCGTCGTCTACTAATCCTCATCTGAGCTTGAATATGTCTTCACAATGATCTGCATGCCACCACGGAGGTGCCTCCCGAGCCCTGGCCCAATGTGGATGATGGCGTCGGGGACCGTGGGCTCAAGGGTTGCTCGCTATGTTGGTGTGGGGTGAGCTGTCCCGGCAAGGATCTTGCCGGGGCTGCTGAGGCTGCCCCGGCAAGGGTCTTTCCGGGGATACCTGCTTCGTCCCTCTGCTCTTTGTGGTCTTGGCCTTGGCGTTGCTCTCATTATCTTGGGCTTTGGTCTTACCTTGGCTCACCTCCCCTGTTCTGCTTGGCGTGACCGTAGGCGCGGCTCCGACTGCCCGTGCACAGGTATAGGGGTACAAAAACGCACCCCTCTTTTTGTACACCGACAGGAGCCCCCGGGCCTGGGCCACACATAAGCACGACAAGTTGTTGGGCCAGGCCCGAAAACGGTGCGCGGGCAGGCGGGGCGGTTTTTACCACGGTAAAACTTTTCGCGCGCGGCGCTTCCCACGACCCGCGCGCGCGGTGCGGCATGGAGGGGTGTGCGTGACGTGGGCGGCATGCGTGGGGCGGTTTCCACATGCATGCGTCACATCACAGTAAAGAGGCGGCTCGTTCCTTCCCCGTAAAAAGAGGAAGGCGTGTAGGCGCGTCTCATTTACTGAACGGGGTCGGGGCGCGGTCTTCAAGGCGTCCACTCCCCACGATCACGGGGTGGGGAGAGGTCGCTTCGCCTGTCCCCTCGGTTTCTGCGTGTCCGCCATGCGTCCTCCATGCACCTGGGGTTGCAAGCGGTGGAGGCGGGAAACCGGGTCGTCGCTGGTTGGGGCAGCGGGTCGGTCCTGATTCCCTGCGCCTCTGGTGGCTGGATTGGCCGAGTGGGGCGGCCGAGCCCTATCCCCGCCTCCTTATAAAGAGGGGGAAGGGGGGACAGCGTCCCGCACTCTTCCGTCATCTATCTCCTCTCGCTTCTGCTTCTTCCTTCCACTCGCCATGGAGAAGGGAATCATGGTCCCTCGATGGTGGCGGCGAGGGTCGCCGCTCGACAGTGCGTCCCTCCTCCTCCTGAGCCCGCGGTGGTGGAGCCGGCCGCGTGGGGAAGGGGGAGGGGGCAAGGCCGTGGGCGAGGCCGGGGCAGAGGTCGTAGTGCTCGGGGAACAGGAGGACGGGCGGTGCGCCGGCTTCGCCCCAGCCAATGATGCCTTTTCCAATGGAAGGCCATGTTGGAGACCAGCCCCGTGAGTTCTTCATCAGGCTGCGCCGGCCTCCACGTCGCTGTCTTTGTCTTCCCGCCCCATTCGCTCGGGAGATGGAGCGTGACCCACCCCAATCCCTCAGATTGCACATGAGGGGTTGTGGGAATGGGGGCACGCGGGTCGACGTTGACTTCCCGGCTCCTCGGGTCATGTACCTCCGTCGTGGGTGGAAGACGTTCACTCGTATCTACAGCCTGACGGCGGGGCTCGTCCTTTACTTCAAATTAATGGAGGACGGCCTGCTCTCCGTCAAGGTCTTCGGCGACTTCGGGACTCGCCTGAAGTGCTGCGTGGAGAGCTCCTCCGATGGGGATTCCGACAATGGAAGCTCTTCCTCGAGCGAAAGTGATGAGGAGGATAGCGGGGTAGACGGCGGGGATGAGTCCGACTAGGCGTCGGACGCCCCGCGCCTGGGCGGGTGCGGCAGCAGCAACATCTGCACCTGGCCGCTCCTCCGACAGAGTTTTGCCGGGGGCGGAGCCAGCTCCTTGAACTTCTCGGGGCCGTCTCCTTGGGCGGCTGGCGTCGGGAGGTTGCGGAAGAGGAAGAGGGTGGGCGGCAAGGCCGTCAACTCGGAGTACGCGGGCACCTACGCCTTCGTCGCGTATTGCCGGTCCTGCCGCCTCGTCTTCCAGCTCCTTTCCCGGCACCGTCATCACCAGCCCGCCCCTGGGCAGTCACCGAGGTGTTCTCTTGGTGCTTTCTGCTGCTCGTAGCTTGTCTAGGCGCCCCTTTTGCTCTCTCGCCTCCTTGACCTGCCTCCTGAGGAGAGGGACAAGAAAGGGATCACGGGCATCTTATCTCTCTTCTTTAGTTTGTAAGCCTGCGGGCCTTTGTTAAATTCAGAACTCGTAATCCCCCTTGCTCATGTTTTTCATTCCGCATGAACTGTACCAGTATGGGATGTTTTTAATAAAAAGGGATGCTTGCCGGGTTTTTCGTTCGTGGGTAGACCCTGCGACAAGGAGCGAATCCTTGTTATTATTTAAGATAAACGTTTTTCGCCCGGCAACAGGCCTTGCCGTCCCCCCACTCCACTCGACCATTCTTGCGCTCTTGGCGGAGGCAGGGATGAAGTGGGCTTTAGGCTCCTCGTTCTACCTCCTTGCCGCCGCGGCTACAACCAAATCCGAACCCAGGAAATAATCCTTAGGTATAGGAAAAAGGGGAGCACGACAGCCTATAGATAAAAACGAGGTTTCACATGCCCCAATTCCGTTCCGAAATGCATGACAGAGGATGAAAGACTTATCTGGATCTGCAGCCCCCGGCAATCTCATCTTGCCACGGTTGGACCCTTGTGCTTGCAGCCCCCGACAACTCTGGTTTGCCGGGGTTGGGACGCCGTTCCGTTTTCTTTCTTCCAAGTAGCTCGGCAGAAGTGCTCATGTGCCCTGCGAACCAAAGGAGGACAGAAGAGAAAACAGATAGACGCGCACTTGACCTCTAAGCTAGGGGTTAGTCGCTGCTGAGCACTATGAACCCTAACCAAGGAAGAGACTCGACCTAGCATGCATGCTATGACTTAGGGCGCCAGCGCTTCATTTATTTATGCTCAGGGTCTACACCTGGCTTTGTACAAAGGGTTACATGCCTTGCCGGCAAAGCTTGTACAAAAGGTGGCTTGCCGGGAGGCCCGACAAGCCGCGCCTTATGGGTAAAACTTGCGAAGATGCTCGATGTTCCAAGAGTTGCTCACTGGGACGGCATCTTCGGTCTCCAGGCGGACTGTGCCGGGCCTGGTGATTCGTATTACTCGATAAGGGCCTTCCCACTTCGGCGTCAACTTGTTGGCATTCTTGGCCGACTGAACGCACCGAAGAACAAGGTCGCCTGCCTCAAAGCTTCGGGCATGAACCTTGCGGCTATGGTAGCGGCGCAAGGCTTGCTGGTAGTGCACTGCTCTCACAGCCGCCCGAAGACGATCTTCCTCAAGGAGCGTCGCGTCATCTTGGCGCAACTACTCTTGCTCAAGATCATCATAAGCGAGCACTCGAGGTGACCCGTATATGAGTTCCGTGGGGAGAATTGCTTCTGCCCCGTAGACCAGGGCAAAAGGTGTCTGGCTGGTGGCTCGATTTGGCGTTGTTCTGATCGACCAAAGAACCGCCGGCAATTCATCAATCCAGCGCCTTCCACTCTTGCGCAGCTTGTCAAAAGTCTTTGTCCTTAGGCCTCGCAACACTTCAGCATTCGCCCTCTCCGCTTGGTCGTTGCTCCATGGGTGTGCGACGGAAGCAAAACAGACCTTGCTGCCAAGGCCTTGAATGTACTGCATGAAGGTGTGGCTCGTGAACTGCATGCCGTTGTCAGTGATGACTCTATTTGGCACACCAAAATGACAGACCAGTCCTTTGAAAAACTTGATAGCTGACTAAGCAGTCACATTTCTCACTGCTTCCACCTCCGGCCACTTTGTGAACTTGTCGATTGCAACGTACAAGTACTCAAAGCCCCCGAAACCGCGGGGGAAAGGGCCCAGTATGTCGAACCCCCAGACCGGGAATGGCCAGGAGAGAGGGATTTTTTGAAGGGCTTGGGCTGGTTGATGAAGCTTCTTTGAATGGAACTGACACGCTTCACACTTGGTTACTAATGCCATCGCATCTTGGAGGGCGGTGGGCCAGAAGAAACCTTGCCGGAACGCCTTTCCAGCAAGGGCCCTCGACCCTATGTGGGAGCCACATATGCCTCCATGTATCTCCGCCAACAGCTCCAGTCCTTCCTCCCGGGGGATGCACTTCAATTTCACGCCGTTCGGCCTTCTCCTGTACAGGACGTCATCGACGAACTGGTACAGGGCGGACTGACGGGCTACTTTCTCCGCTTCTTCCTGCTCCTCAGGAAGCTCCCCTGTTTGGAAGAATCGGATGGTATGTTGCGCCCACGCTGGAGCCTGGGGCTCGACGGCAAGGACCAAAGGCATTTCTTCCGCCATGGGAGCGACTGTCTCTACGGCTAGGGCTTGACGCCCTATCGGAGGCAGCTGCTCTTGGGCAGGCTCAGCGTCCGTGGCAGCACCCTTGCCGGCAGCCCCATAGGGCTCGGTAGGAAAGTACTTGCCGGGACCCGACTTCCTTCGCTTGTTCTGCCCCGTTGATGGTCTGACGGATGGTTGAGTTAGCCGGAGCAAAAAGGTACCCGGTTCTACAGGTAGCTTGAATGCGGCACGCTTTGACAGGTAATCGGCGGTGTCGTTCTCCATTCAGGGGACGTGCTCCGCTTGGATACCATCAAAGCGCTCCTCCAGCTTCCTCACTTCATCTACGTAAGCTTCCATCAATGGGCTCTGGTAATCCTTGTTGACCTCCCTGACAACAAGCTGCGAGTCACCCCTGACGATGAGCTTCTTAACCCCGAGGTCTGCCGCGATCCTGAGACCGGCAAGCAATCCCTCGTACTCAGCAGTGTTGTTGGTAGACATCTCTCGGGGAAAGTGCATCTGGATCAGGTACTTGAGGTGCTCCCCGGTAGGTGCGACGAGCAGCACACCAGCACCGGCGCCTTGCAGCGAGAAAGCCCCATCAAAGTACACGATCCAGTCGCGATCTTCCTCCTAGCCGGGGAGAGTGGTCTCCTGGATTTCTTCATCAGGCGTTGAGGTCCATTCTACAATGAACTCCGCCAAGACTCTACTCTGAATTGTCGAGGTACTTTCAAACTTCAAACCGAAACATGATAACTCCAAGGCCCACTCCACAATCCTCCCGGTTGCATCTGGGTTATGCAGTATCCGTTGCAACGGGTGGCGGGTGACGACAGTGATCTCGTGGGCTTGGAAGTAATGACGCAGCCTCCTCGAGGCCATAAGGAGGCCGAAGAGAAATTTCTGCACACCGGAGTACCTCGATCTAGCTCCCTGCAAGAGGGAGCTGACAAAGTAAACCGGGTGCTGCATCATCTTCTTCTTCTGCACCACCATTCTTGACTGTGCGGGCCCTGCCTCGGTGGCAGCAGACGCTGCCGGGGGCCTCGCCTTGCCGGCACCAGGCCCTGCCGGGGGAATCTTGGGCTTGCCATCCGCTGGTTCTGCCGCCGTCACTGCCTCCTCGTTAACCTCCCTCTGCGCCACTAGCGCGGCGCTGGCCACTTGATTCGTCGCCGCCAGATACAGCACCAACGGCTCTTGTGGTTTAGGCGCAACCAGTATTGGCGTGTGATGTCTACTACGCAACCTTCTTCTTGTAGACGTTGTTGGGCCTCCAAGTGCAGAGGTTTGTAGGACAGTAGCAAATTTCCCTCAAGTGGATGACCTAAGGTTTATCAATCCGTGGGAGGCGTAGGATGAAGATGGTGTCTCTCAAACAACCCCGCAACCAAATAACAAAGAGTCTCTTGTGTCCCCAACACACCCAATACAATGGTAAATTGTATAGGTGCACTAGTTCGGCGAAGAGATGGTGATACAAGTGCAATATGGATGGTAGATATAGGTTTCTGTAATCTGAAAATATGAAAACAACAAGGTAACTAATGATAAAAGTGAACACAAACGGTATTGAAATGCTAGGAAACAAGGCCTAAGGTTCATATTTTCACTAGTGCCAGTTCTCTCAACAATAATAACATAATTGGATCATATAACTATCCCTCAACATGCAACAAAGAGTCACTCCAAAGTCACTAATAGCGGAGAACAAACGAAGAGATTATTGTAGGGTACGAAACCACCTCAAAGTTATCCTTTCTGATCGATCTATTCAAGAGTCCGTAGTAAAATAACACGAAGCTATTGTTTCCGTTCGATTTCATAGAGTTCATACTAGAATAACACCTTAAGACACAAATCAACCAAAATCCTAATGTCACCTAGATACTCCAATGTCACCTCAAGTATCCGTGGGTATGATTATACGATATGCATCACACAATCTCAGATTCATCTATTCAAACCAACACAAAGAACTTAAAAGAGTGCCCCAAAGTTTCTACCGGAGAGTCAAGGCGAAAACATGTGCCAACCCCTATGCATAGGTTCATGGGCGGAACCCGCAAGTTGATCACTAAAACATACATCAAGTGGATCACGTGATATCCCATTGTCACCACAGATAAGCACGGCAAGACATACATCAAGTGTTCTCAAATCCTTAAAGACTCAATCCGATAAGATAACTTCAAAGGGAAAACTCAATCCATTACAAGAGAGTAGAGGGGGAGAAACATCATAAGATCCAACTATAATAGCAAAGCTCGCGATACATCAAGATCGTATCACCTCAAGAACACGAGAGAGAGAGAGAGATCAAACACATAGCAACTGGTACATACCCTCAGCCCCGAGGGTGAACTACTCCCTCCTCGTCATGGAGAGCGCCAAGATGATGAAGATGGCCACCGGTGAGGGATCCCCCCTTCGGCAGGGTGCCGAAACAGGGTCCCGATTGGTTTTTGGTGGCTACAGAGGCTTGCGGCGGCGGAACTCCCGATCTAGGTTATTTTCTGGAGGTTTCTATATTTATAGGAATTTTTGGCGTAGGTTTCACGTTAGGGGGGTCTCCGAGACATCCACGAGGCAGGGGCCCACGCCCAGGGGGTGGGCGCGCCCCCACCCTCGTGGATGGCTCGGGACTCTTCTGGCCCAACTCTTTTACTCCGGGGGCTTCGTTTGGTCCATAAAAAATCGTCAAAAATTGGCATGTCCATTGGACTCCGTTTGGTATTCCTTTTCTGTAAAACTCAAAAACAAGGAAAAAGCAGAAACTGGCACTGGGCTCTAGGTTAATAGGTTAGTCCCAAAAATCATATAAAATAGCATATAAATGCATATAAAACATCCTCGAAGGATAATATAATAGCATGAATACTTCATAAATTATAGATATGTTGGAGACGTATCAGCATCCCCAAGCTTAATTCCTGCTCGTCCTCGAGTAGGTAAATGATGAAAGAAATAATTTATGAAGTGTGAATGCTAGCAGGTGCACAAGTTTGATCAATGATAATTTTAATCTCCTTTTCTAGCATCATTATATGTCATAACAGTAGCTCATATCATAAAGCTTCTCATGATCAAGTTACAAGCTATTCACATGTTAAAGTATAGATCATAAACTTTCTTGAAAACTAACAAACAGTTCTCAGTCATCAAACAATTGCAAATTATCTTATTTTCAGGAAGGGTCTATGTAAGAGCTTTGATTTAGCAAATCTCACATACTCAACTATCATATAGTCTTCCATGATTGCTACCACTCAAAGCATATTTTTAGAACAAATAGCATCCATCGAACATAGAGAAAGATAGGGGCTTAATGTTTCGCCTCCCAACTTATTTATCATATAGATAATTGTCAACAATAATAATTCATGATCAAAATATATTTGAATGACCATATATGCTTAGATCTTTCCATCACATGATGCTTGCCAACTAAAAAGTAGGTTGGAATGAGAAGGAATACTACTGACTCTTGCATAAAAGTAAAAGATAGGCCTTTCGCAGAGGGAAGTAGGGATTTGCAGAGGTGCCAGAGCTCGAAGCTAAAACTGAGATGAAAATAATTTTGAGAGGTATGCTTTCATTGTCAACATAACGACCAAGAGTTCCCAATATCTTCCATACAAGATACATTATAGGCGGTTCCCACGCTGAAAGGTAAAGTTTTTACTCCCCCTCCACCAACATTCACACTCCACGACTTGTCCGAAACAACGGGTGCCGTCCAACTATCAACATTCCTAGGGGAGTTTTGTTTAAATTATTTGCGAATTTGTTTTTGATCTTTTGATCATAGGACTGGGCATCCCAGTTACCAACCATTTTCTCGTGAACGATGAGCGGAGTCCACTCATCGTGAGAATAACTCACCTAGTATGGAAGATACTGACAGCCCCTAGTCGCTACATGAGCGATTCGGGCATACAAAACAGATTATTATTTGAAGGTTTAGAGTTTGGCACATGCAAATTTACTTGGAACGGCAGGTAAATACCGCATATAGGTAGATATGGTGGACACTCATGGAAGAAACTTGGTTCAAGGAATTTGGATGCGCAAGCAGTATTCCCGCTTAGTACAGATATTTTGGCTAGCAAAGGATTCTAAATAGCAAGCACCACATGTTAGAGGATCCATGACAATATAACTTCTATACAAATATACCCAAGCATAACTCATTATGTTGTCTTCCTTGTACAACTTCAACTAATTTGCTCAGGTTTGAAAATAATTAATGGGGCTCACAATCATAGAAGATGTCCAAGATAGTATTATATGTGAAATCTCTCTTCCTTCAATATTCTTTCATGAATTGTTCAAGTGACCAATACAATGTTTGCTAACCTTCAATAAATTTACCGCCTCTACTTCTTATATGTGAAGTCATTACTCCCCATGGGATAAGCATATGAAACATATATAATTTCAGATTTATGATATTCAACTCATTCAACCATTTACTCATAGGATATAAGTGAAGCACACGAGTAAATCACAAACTACTCCAAAAAGATATAAGTGAAGATCAATGAGTAGTTAAATAATTATTTAGCTATGTGAAGACTCTCTCTCATTTAAGAATTTCAGATATTGTTATTTTATTCATACAGCAAACAAAACAAAAGAAAATAAAATGACGCTCCAAGCAAAACACATATCATGTGGTGAATAAAAATATAGCTCCAAGTAAAGTTACCGATGAACGAAGACGAAAGAGGGGATGCCATCCGGGGCATCCCCAAGCTTAGGCTCTTGGTTGTCCCTGAATATTACCTTGGGGTGCCTTGGTAATCCCCAAGCTTAGGCTATTGCCACTCCTTATTCCATAGTCCATCGAATCTTTACCCAAAACATGAAAACTTCACAACACAAAACTCAACAGAAAATCTCGTGAGCTCCGTTAGCGAAAGAAAACAAAACACCACTTCAAGGTACTGTCATGAACTGATTCTTTATTTATATTGGTGTTAAATCTACTTTATTCCAACTTCTCTATGGTTTATAAACTATTTTACTAGCCGTAGATTCATCAAAATAAGCAAACAACACACAAAAACAGAATCTGTCAAAAACAGAACAGTCTGTAGTAATCTGTAACAAACGCAAACTTCTGGACCTCCAAAAATTCTACCAAAATAAGAAGACCTAGATAATTTGTTTATTGATCTACTGCAATTTGAATCAGTATTTTATAACGTTCTGGTGATTTTAAACAATTGTTTTCGTGAACAGAAAGTGAATTTTTCAGCAGGATCAAATAACTATCATCCACGAAGATCCTATAGGTCTTACTTGGCACAAACACTAACTAAAACATAAAACTACATCTAACCAGAGGCTAGATGAATTATTTATTACTAAACAGGAGCAAAAGCAATGAACAAAAATAAAATTGGGTTGCCTCCCGACAAGCGCTTACGTTTAACGCCCCTAGCTAGGCATGATGATTTCAACGATGCTCACATAAAAGATAAGAATTGAAACATAAAGAGAGCATCATGAAGAATATGACTAGCACATTTAAGTCTAACCCACTTCCTATGCATAGGGATTTTTTGAGCAAACAACTTATGGGAACAAGAATCAACTTGCATAGGAAGGTAAAACAAGCATAACTTCAATATTTTAAGCACATAGAGAGGAAACTTGATATTATTGTAATATGTAGAAGCATATGATCCTATCTCATAATAATTTTCAGTAGCATCATGAATGAATTCAACCATATAACCAGCACATAAAGCATTCTTTTCATGATCTACTAGCATAGAATTTTTATTACTCTCCACATAAGCAAATTTATTCTCATCAATAGTAGTGGGAGCAAACTCAACAAAATAACTATCATGTAAAGCATAATCCAATTGAAAATTAAAATCATGATGACAAGTTTCATGGTTATCTTTATTCTTTATAGCATATGTGTCATCACAATAATCATCATAAATAGGAGGCATGCTTTCATCATAATAAATTTGCTCATCAAAACTTGGGGGACTAAACATATCATCTTCATCAAACATAACATCCCCAAGCTTGTGGCTTTGCATATCATTAGCATCATGGGTATTCAAAGAATTCATACTAACAACATTGCAATCATGCTCATCATTCACATATTTTATGCCAAGCATTCTATGTAATTCGTCTTCTAGTACTTGAGCACAATTTTCCTTCCCATCATTTTCACGAAAGACATTAAAAAGATGAAGCATATGAGGCACCCTTAATTCCATTTTTTTGTAGTTGTTTTTATAAACTAAACTAGTGATAAAACAAGAAACTAAAAGATTCAATTGCATGATCTAAAGATATACCTTCAAGCACTCACCTCCCCGGCAACGACGCCAGAAAAGAGCTTGATGTCTACTACGCAACCTTCTTCTTGTAGACGTTGTTGGGCCTCCAAGTGCAGAGGTTTGTAGGACAGTAGCAAATTTCCCTCAAGTGGATGACCTAAAGTTTATCAATCTGTGGGAGGCATAGGATGAAGATGGTCTCTCTCAAACAACCCTGCAACCAAATAACAAAGAGTCTCTTGTGTCCCCAACACACCCAATACAATGGTAAATTGTATAGGTGCACTAGTTCGGCGAAGAGATGGTGATACAAGTGCAATATGGATGGTAGATATAGGTTTTTGTAATCTGAAAATATAAAAACAGCAAGGTAACTAATGATAAAAGTGAGCACAAACGGTATTGCAAAGCTAGGCAACAAGGCCTAAGTTTCATACTTCCACTAGTGCAATTTCTCTCAACAATAATAACATAATTGGATCAAATAACTATCCCTCAACATGCAACAAAGAGTCACTCCAAAGTCACTAATAGCGGAGAACAAACGAAGAGATTATTGTAGGGTACGAAACCACCTCAAAGTTATCCTTTGTGATCGATCTATTCAAGAGTCCGTAGTAAAATAACACGAAGCTATTGTTTCCGTTCGATCTATCATAGAGTTCATACTAGACTAACACCTTAAGACACAAATCAACCAAAACCCTAATGTCACCTAGATACTCCAATGTCACCTCAAGTATCCGTGGGTATGTTTATATGATATGCATCACACAATCTCAGATTCATCTATTCAAACCAACATAAAGAACTTCAAAGAGTGCCCCAAAGATTCTACCGAAGAGTCAAGACGAAAACGTGTGCCAACCCCTATGCATAGGTTCATGGGCGGAACCCGCAAGTTGATCACCAAAACATACATCAAGTGGATCACGTGATATCCCATTGTCACCACAGATAAGCACGGCAAGACATACATCAAGTGTTCTCAAATCCTTAAAGACTCAATCCGATAAGAAACCTTCAAAGGGAAAACTCAATCCATTACAAGAGAGTAGAGGGGGAGAAACATCATAAGATCCAACTATAATAGCAAAGCTCGCGATACATCAATATCGTATCACCTCAAGAACACGAGAGAGAGAGAGAGAGATCAAACACATAGCTACTGGTACATACCCTCAGCCCCGAGGGTGAACTACTCCCTCCTCGTCATGGAGAGCACCAAGATGATGAAGATGGCCACCGGTGAGGGATCCCCCCTCCGGCAGGGTGCTGGAACAGGGTCCCGATTGGTTTTTGGTGGCTACAGAGGCTTGCGGCGGCAGAACTCCCGATCTAGGTTATTTTCTGGAGGTTTCTGTATTTATAGGAATTTTTGGCATAGGTTTCACGACAGGGGGTCTCCGAGCCATCCACGAGGCAGGGGCCCACGCCCAGGGGGGTGGGCGCGCCCCCCACCCTCGTGGATGGCTCGGGACTCTTCTGGCCCAACTCTTTTACTCCGGGGGCTTCGTTTGGTCCATAAAAAATCGTCAAAAATTGGCATGTCAATTGGACTCCGTTTGGTATTCCTTTTGTGTAAAACTCAAAAACAAGGAAAAAGCAGAAACTGGCACTGGGCTCTAGGTTAATAGGTTAGTCCCAAAAATCATATAAAATAGCATATAAATGCATATAAAACATCCTCGAAGGATAATATAGTATCATGAATACTTCATAAATTATAGATACGTTGGAGACGTATGAGCATCCCAAGCTTAATTCATGCTCGTCCTCGAGTAGGTAAATGATAAAAGAAATAATTTATGAAGTGTGAATGCTAGCAGGTGCACAAGTTTGATCAATGATAATTTTAATCACCTTTTCTAGCATCATCATATGTCATAACAGTAGCTCATATCATAAAGCTTCTCATGATCAAGTTACAAGCTATTCACATGTTAAAGTATAGATCATAAACTTTCTTGAAAACTAACAAACAGTTCTCAGTCATCAAACAATTGCAATTCATCTTATTTTCAGGAAGGGTCTATGTAAGAGCTTTGATTTAGCAAATCTCACATACTCAACTATCATATAGTCTTCCATGATTGCTACCACTCAAAGCATATTTTTAGAACAAATAGCATCCATCGAACACAGAGAAAGGTAGGGGCTTAATGTATTGCCTCCCAACTTATTTATCATATAGATAATTGTCAACAATAATAATTCATGATCAAAATATATTTCAATGGCCATATATGCTTAGATCTTTCCATCACATGATGCTTGCCAACTAAAAAGTAGGTTGGAATGAGAAGGAGTACTACTGACTCTTGCATAAAAGTAAAAGATAGGCCCTTCGCAGAGGGAAGCAGGGATTTGCAGAGGTGCCAGAGCTCGAAGCTAAAACAGAGATGAAAATAATTTTGAGAGGTATGCTTTCATTGTCAACATAACGACCAAGAGTTCCCAATATCTTCCATACTAGATACATTATAGGCGGTTCCCACGCTGAAAGGTAAAGTTTTTACTCCCCCTCCACCAACATTCACGCTCCACGGCTTGTCCGAAACAACGGGTGCCGTCCAACTATCAACATTCCTGGGGGAGTTTTGTTTAAATTATTTGTGAATTTGTTTTTGATCTTTTGATCATAGGACTGGGCATCCCAGTTACCAACCATTTTCTGATGAATGATGAGCGGAGTCCACTCATCGTGAGAATAACCCACCTAGTATGGAAGATACTGACAGCCCCTAGTCGCTACATGAGCGATTCGGGCATACAAAACCGATTATTATTTGAAGGTTTAGAGTTTGGCACATGCAAATTTACTTGGAACGGCAGGTAAATACCGCATATAGGTAGATATGGTGGACACTCATGGAAGAAACTTGGTTCAAGGAATTTGGATGCGCAAGAAGTATTCCCGCTTAGTACAGATATTTTGGCTAGCAAAGGATTCTAAATAGCAAGCACCACATGTTAGAGGATCCATGACAATATAACTTCTATACAAATATACCCAAGCATAACTCATTATGTTGTCTTCCTTGTACAACTTCAACTAATTTGCTCAGGTTTGAAAATAATTAATGGGGCTCACAATCATAGAAGATGTCCAAGATAGTATTATATGTGAAATCTCTCTTCCTTCAATATTCTTTCATGAATTGTTCAAGTGACCAATACAATGTTTGCTAACCTTCAATAAATTTACCGCCTCTACTTCTTATATGTGAAGTCATTACTCCCCATGGGATAAGCATATGAAACATATATAATTTCAGATTTATGATATTCAACTCATTCAACCATTTACTCATAGGATATAAGTGAAGCACACGAGTAAATCACAAACTACTCCAAAAAGATATAAGTGAAGATCAATGAGTAGTTAAATAATTATTTAGCTATGTGAAGACTCTCTCTCATTTAAGAATTTCAGATCTTGTTATTTTATTCATACAGCAAACAAAACAAAAGGAAATAAAATGACGCTCCAAGCAAAACACATATCATGTGATGAATAAAAATATAGCTCCAAGTAAAGTTACCGATGAACGAAGACGAAAGAGGGGATGCCATCCGGGGCATCGCCAAGCTTAGGCTCTTGGTTGTCCCTGAATATTACCTTGGGGTTCCTTGGTAATCCCCAAGCTTAGGCTCTTGCCACTCCTTATTCCATAGTCCATCGAATCTTTACCCAAAACTTGAAAACTTCACAACACAAAACTCAACAGAAAATCTCGTGAGCTCCGTTAGCGAAAGAAAACAAAACACCACTTCATGGTACTGTAATGAACTGATTCTTTATTTACATTGGTGTTAAATCTACTGTATTCCAACTTCTCTATGGTTTATAAACTATTTTACTAGCCGTAGATTCATCAAAATAAGCAAACAACACACGAAAAACAGAACCTGTCAAAAACAGAACAGTCTGTAGTAATCTGTAACAAACGCAAACTTCTGGAACTCCAAAAATTCTACCAAAATAGGAAGACCTAGATAATTTGTTTATTGATCTACTGCAATTGGAATCAGTATTTTATAACGTTCTGGTGATTTTAAACAATTGTTTTCGTGAACAGAAAGTGAATTTTTCAGCAGGATCAAATAACTATCATCCAAGAAGATCCTATAGGTCTTGCTTGGCACAAACACTAATTAAAACATAAAAATACATCTAACCAGAGGCTAGATGGATTATTTATTACTAAACAGGAGCAAAAGCAATGCAAAAAAATAAAATTGGGTTGCCTCCCGACAAGCGCTTACGTTTAACGCCCCTAGCTAGGCATGATGATTTCAACGATGCTCACATAAAAGATAAGAATTGAAACATAAAGAGAGCATCATGAAGAATATGACTAGCACATTTAAGTCTAAACCACTTCCTATGCATAGGGATTTTGTGAGCAAACAACTTATGGGAACAAGAATCAACTTGCATAGGAAGGTAAAACAAGCATAACTTCAATATTTTAAGCACATAGAGAGGAAACTTGATATTATTGTAATATGTAGAAGCATATGATCCTATCTCATAATAATTTTCAGTTGCATCATGAATTAATTAAACCATATAACCAGTACATAAAGCATTCTTTTCATGATCTACTAGCATAGAATTTTTATTACTCTCCACATAAGCAAATTTATTCTCATCAATAGTAGTGGGAGCAAACTCAACAAAATAACTATCATGTAAAGCATAATCCAATTGAAAATTAAAATCATGATGACAAGTTTCATGGTTATCTTTATTCTTTATAGCATACGTGTCATCACAATAATCATCATAAATAGGAGGCATGCTTTCATCATAATAAATTTGCTCATCAAAACTTGGGGGACTAAAGATATCATCTTCATCAAACATAGCATCCCCAAGCTTGTGGCTTTGCATATCATTAGCATAATGGGTATTCAAAGAATTCATACTAACAACATTGCAATCATGCTCATGATTCACATATTTTATGCCAAGCATTCTATGTAATTCGTCTTCTAGTACTTGAGCACAATTTTCCTTCCCATCATTTTCACGAAAGACATTAAAAAGATGAAGCATATGAGGCACCCTTAATTCCATTTTTTTGTAGTTTTCTTTATAAACTAAACTAGTGATAAAACAAGAAACTAAAAGATTCAATTGCAGGATCTAAAGATATACCTTCAAGCACTCACCTCCCCGGCAACGACGCCAGAAAAGAGCTTGATGTCTACTACGCAACCTTCTTCTTGTAGACGTTGTTGGGCCTCCAAGTGCAGAGGTTTGTAGGACAGTGGCAAATTTCCCTCAAGTGGATAACCTAAGGTTTATCAATCTGTGGGAGGCATAGGATGAAGATGGTCTCTCTCAAACAACCCTGCAACCAAATAACAAAGAGTCTCTTGTGTCCCCAACACACCCAACACAATGGTAAATTGTATAGGTGCACTAGTTCGGCGAAGAGATGGTGATACAAGTGCAATATGGATGGTAGATATAGGTTTTTGTAATCTGAAAATATAAAAACAGCAAGGTAACTAATGATAAAAGTGAGCACAAACGGTATTGCAATGCTAGGCAACAAGGCCTAAGTTTCATACTTCCACTAGTGCAATTTCTCTCAACAATAATAACATAATTGGATCATATAACTATCCCTCAACATGCAACAAAGAGTCACTCCAAAGTCACTAATAGCGGAGAACAAACGAAGAGATTATTGTAGGGTACGAAACCACCTCAAAGTTATCCTTTGTGATCGATCTATTCAAGAGTCCGTAGTAAAATAACATGAAGCTATTGTTTCCGTTCGATCTATCATAGAGTTCATACTAGACTAACACCTTAAGACACAAATCAACCAAAACCCTAATGTCACCTAGATACTCCAATGTCACCTCAAGTATCCGTGGGTATGTTTATATGATATGCATCACACAATCTCAGATTCATCTATTCAAACCAACATAAAGAACTTCAAAGAGTGCCCCAAAGATTCTACCGGAGAGTCAAGACGAAAACGTGTGCCAACCCCTATGCGTAGGTTCATGGGCGGAACCCGCAAGTTGATCACCAAAACATACATCAAGTGGATCACGTGATATCCCATTGTCACCACAGATAAGCATGGCAAGACATACATCAAGTGTTCTCAAATCCTTAAAGACTCAATCCGATAAGAAACCTTCAAAGGGAAAACTCAATCCATTACAAGAGAGTAGAGGGGGACAAACATCATAAGATCCAACTATAATAGCAAAGCTCGCGATACATCAAGATCGTATCACCTCAAGAACACGAGAGAGAGAGATCAAACACATAGCTACTGGTACATACCCTCAGCCCCGAGGATGAACTACTCCCTCCTCATCATGGAGAGCGCCAGGATGATGAAGATGGCCACCGGTGAGGGATCCCCCCTCCGGCAGGGTGCCGGAACAGGGTCCCGATTAGTTTTTGGTGGCTACAGAGGCTTGCGGCGGCGGAACTCCCGATCTAGGTTATTTTCTGGAGGTTTCTGTATTTTTAGGAATTTTTGGCATAGGTTTCACGTCAGGGGGGTCTCCAAGCCATCCACGAGGCTGGGGCCCACACCCAGGGTGGTGGGCGCGCCCCCCACCCTCGTGGATGGCTCGGGACTCTTCTGGCCCAACTCTTTTACTCTGGGGGCTTCTTTTGGTCCATAAAAAATCGTTAAAAATTGGCACGTCAATTGGACTCCGTTTGGTATTCCTTTTCTGTAAAACTCAAAAACAAGGAAAAAACAGAAACTAGCACTAGGCTCTAGGTTAATAGGTTAGTCCCAAAAATCATATAAAATAGCATATAAATGCATATAAAACATCCTAGAAGGATAATATAATAGCATGAATACTTCATAAATTATAGATACGTTGGAGACGTATCAGCGTGGAGGAAAGGTATCTTTTCAAATCCTGCAATGCTGCCTCGGCTTCTGGGGTCCATTCCATTATGCCTGACTTCTTCAAGATTTTGAAGAAAGTAAGGGCGCGCTCGGCAGACTTCGAGATGAATCGGTTCATGGCGGCAACGCAGCCGGTGAGCCGACGCACGTCTTTGATCCGCTTGGGTGCCTCAATCTGCTCAATAGCCTTGATTTCGTCTGGGTTTGCCTCGATCCCGCGCTGCGACACAAAGAATCCGAGAAGCTTGCCGGATGGTGTTGGAAATATGCCCTAGAGGCAATAATAAATGGTTATTATTATATTTCTTTCTTCATGGTAATTGTCTATTATTCATGCTATAATTGTATTGTCCGGAAATCGTAATACATGTGTGAATGCATAGACCACAAAGTGTCCCTAGTAAGCCTCTAGTTGACTAGCTCGTTGATCAACAGATAGTCATGGTTTCCTGACTATGGACATTGGATGTCATTGATAACGGGATCACATCATTAGGAGAATGATGTGATGGACAAGACCCAATCCTAAGCATAGCATAAAAGATCGTGTAGTTTCGTTTGCTAGAGCTTTTCCAATGTCAAGTATCTTTTCCTTAGACCATGAGATCGTGCAACTCCCGGATACCGTAGGAGTGCTTTGGGTGTGCCAAACGTCACAACGTAACTGGGTGACTATAAAGGTGCACTACGGGTATCTCCGAAAGTGTCTGTTGGGTTGGCACGGATCGAGACTGGGATTTGTCACTCCGTGTGACGGAGAGGTATCTCTGGGCCCACTCGGTAATGCATCATCATAATGAGCTCTATGTGACTAAGGCGTTGGTCACGGGATCATGCATTGCGGTACGAGTAAAGAGACTTGCCGGTAACGAGATTGAACAAGGTATTGGGATACCGACGATCGAATCTCGGGCAAGTAACATACCGATTGACAAAGGGAATTGCATACGGGATTGATTGAATCCTCGACACCGTGGTTCATCCGATGAGATCATCGTGGAACATGTGGGAGCCAACATGGGTATCCAGATCCCGCTGTTGGTTATTGACCGGAGAGGCGTCTCGGTCATGTCTGCATGTCTCCCGAACCCGTAGGGTCTACACACTTAAGGTTCGGTGACGCTAGGGTTGTAGAGATATGTGTATGCGGAAACCCAAAAGTTGTTCGGAGTCCCGGATGAGATCCCGGACGTCACGAGGAGTTCCGGAATGGTCCGGAGGTGAAGAATTATATATAGGAAGTCATGTTTCGGCCACCGGGAAAGTTTCGGGGGTTACCGGTATTGTACCGGGACCACCGGAAGGGTCCCGGGGGTCCACCGGGTGGGGCCACCTATCCCGGAGGGCCCCATGGGCTGAAGTGGGAGGGTAACCAGCCCCTAGTGGGCTGGGGCGCCCCCCATGGGCCTCCCCCCTGCGCCTAGGGTTGGAAACCCTAGGGTGGGGTGCGCCCCACTTGCCTTGGGGGGCAAGTTCCCCCCCTTGGCCGCCGCCCCTTGCCCAAGATGGGTTGTGGCTGGCGCCCCCCCTCCCAGGGGGCCTATATAAAGGGGGGAGGGAGGGCAGTAATATCTCAGCCTTGGGCGCCTCCCTCCTCCCCTGCAACACCTCTCTCTCTCGTATAAGCTCGGCGAAGCCCTGCTGACATCCCGCTGCATCCACCACCACGCCGTCGTGCTGCTGGAGCTCCATCAACCTCTCCTTCCCCCTTGCTGGATCAAGAAGGAGGAGACGTCGCTGCACCGTACGTGTGTTGAACGCGGAGATGCCGTCCGTTCGGCACTCGGTCATCGGTGATTTGGATCACGGCGAGTACGACTCCGTCATCCACGTTCATTGGAACGCTTCCGCTCGCGATCTACAAGGGTATGTAGATGCACTCCTTTCCCCTCGTTGCTAGTATACTCCATAGATGCTTCTTGGTGAGCGTAGGAAAATTTTAAAATTATGCTACGATTCCCAACAGTGGCATCATGAGCCAGGCCTATGCGTAGTTACTATGCACGAGTAGAACACAAAGAAGTTGTGGGCGTTTAGTTTGCCAATTCTTCTTGCCGCTACTAGTCTTTTCTTGTTTCGGCGGCATTGTAGGATGAAGCGGCCCGGATCGAACTTACACGTACGCTTACGTGAGACAGGTTCCACCGATTGACATGCACTAGTTGCATAAGGTGGCTAGCGGGTGTCTGTCTCTCCTACTTTAGTCGGAACGGATTCGATGAAAAGGGTCCTTATGAAGGGTAAATAGAAATTGGCAAATCACGTTGTGGTCATACGTAGGTAAGAAAACGTTCTTGCTAGAAACCTACAAACCACGTAAAAACTTGCAACAACAATTAGAGGACGTCTAACTTGTTTTTGCAGCAAGTGCTATGTGATGTGATATGGCCAGAAGATGTGATAAATGATATATGTGATGTATGAGATTGATCATATTCTTGTAATAGGAATCACGACTTGCATGTCGATGAGTATGACAACCGGCAGGAGCCATAGGAGTTGTCTTTATTATTTTGTATGACCTGCGTGTCATTGAATAACGCCATGTAATTTACTTTACTTTGTTGCTAAACGCGTTAGCCATAGAAGTAGAAGTAATCGTTGGCGTGACGACTTCATGAAGACACAATGATGGAGATCATGATGATGGAGATCATGATGATGGAGATCATGGTGTCATGCCGGTGACGAAGATGATCATGGTGCCCCGAAGATGGAGATCAAAGGAGCATAATGATATTGGCCATATCATGTCACTATTTGATTGCATGTGATGTTTATCATGTTTTTGCATCTTATTTGCTTAGAACGACGGTAGTAAGTAAGATGATCCCTTATAATAATTTCAAGAAAGTGTTCACCCTAACTGTGCACCATTGCGAAGGTTCGTTGTTTCGAAGCACCACGTGATGATCGGGTGTGATAGATTCTAACGTTCGAATACAACGGGTGTTGACGAGCCTAGCATGTACAGACATGGCCTCGGAACACACGCAATACACTTAGGTTGACTTGACGAGCCTAGCATGTACAGACATGGCCTCGGAACACGGAGGACCGAAAGGTCGAGCATGAGTCGTATAGAAGATACGATCAACATGGAGATGTTCACCGATCTTGACTAGTCCGTCTCACGTGATGATCGGACACGGCCTAGTTAACTCGGATCATGTTTCACTTAGATGACTAGAGGGATATCTATCTGAGTGGGAGTTCATTAAATAATTTGATTAGATGAACTTAATTATCATGAACTTAGTCTAAAATCTTTACACTATGTCTTGTAGATCAAATGGCCAACGTTGTCCTCAATTTCAACGTGTTCCTAGAGAAAACCAAGCTGAAAGATGATGGCAGCAACTATACGGACTGGGTCCGGAACCTGAGGATCATCCTCATAGTAGCGAAGAAAGATTATGTCTTAGAAGCACCGCTAGGTGAAGCACCAATCCCTAAGAACCAAGACGTTATGAATGCTTGGCAGCAGCGTGCTGATGATTACTCCCTCGTTCAGTGCGGCATGCTTTACAGCTTAGAACCGGGTCTCCAAAAGCGTTTTGAGAAACATGGAGCATATGAGATGTTCGAGGAGCTGAAATTGGTTTTCCAAGCTCATGCCCGGGTCGAGAGATATGATGTCCCCGACAAGTTCTTCAGCTGTAAAATGGAGGAGAATGGTTCTGTTAGTGAGCACATACTCAGAATGTCTGGGTTGCACAACTGCTTGTCTCAGCTGGGAGTTAATCTCCCGGATGACGCGGTCATTGACAGAATCCTCCAGTCGCTTCCACCAAGGTACAAGAGCTTTGTGATGAACTTCAATATGCAGGGGATGGAAAAGACCATTCCTGAGGTATATTCAATGCTGAAATCAGCTGAGGTAGAGATCAGAAAAGAACATCAAGTGTTGACGGTGAATAAAACCACTAAGTTCAAGATGGGCAAGGGTAATAAGAACTTCAAGAAGGACGGCAAGGGAGTTGCCGCGCCCGGTAAACCAGTTACTGGGAAGAAGTCAAAGAATGGACCCAAGCTCGAGACTGAGTGCTTTTATTGGAAGGGAAGTGGTCACTGCAAGCGGAACTGCCCCAAATACTTAGCGGACAAGAAGAAGGCCGGCAACACCAAAGGTATATGTGATATACATGTAATTGATGTGTACCTTACCAGTACTCGTAGTAGCTCCTGGGTATTTGATACCGGTGCGTTTGCTCATATTTGTAACTCAAAATAGGAACTACGGAATAAACGGAGACTGGCGAAGGACGAGGTGACGATGCGCGTCGGGAATGGTTCCAAGGTCGATGTGATCGCCGTCGGCACGCTACCTCTGCATCTACCCACGGGATTAGTTTTAAACCTCAATAATTGTTATTTAGTGCCAGCTTTGAGCATGAACATTGTATCTGGATCTTGTTTAATTCGAGATGCCTACTCATTTAAATCCGAGAATAATGGTTGTTCTATTTATTTGAGAGATATGTTTTATGGTCATGCCCCGCGGGTCAATGGTTTATTTTTGATGAATCTCGAACGTGATGTTACACATGTTCATAGTGTGAATACCAAAAGATGTAAAGTTGATAACGATAGTCCCACATACTTGTGGCACTGCCGCCTTGGTCACATTGGTGTCAAGCGCATGAAGAAGCTCCATGCAGATGGACTTTTGGAGTCTCTTGATTACGAATCATTTGACACGTGCGAACCATGCCTCATGGGTAAGATGACCAAGACTCCGTTCTCCGGAACAATGGAGCGAGCAACCAACTTATTGGAAATCATACATACAGATGTGTGTGGTCCAATGAGTGTTGAGGCTCGCGGAGGATATCGTTATGTTCTCACTCTCACTGATGACTTAAAGTAGATATGGGTATGTCTACCTAATGAAACACAAGTCTGAAACCTTTGAAAAGTTCAAGGAATTTCAGAGTGAAGTTGAGAATCAACGTGACAGAAAAATAAAATTCTTACGATCAGATCGTGGTGGAGAATATTTAAGTCACGAGTTTGGTGCACACTTAAGGAAATGTGGAATAGTTTCACAACTCACGCCGTCTGGAACACCTCAGAGAAACGGTGTGTCCGAACGTCGTAATCGCACTCTATTGGATATGGTGCGATCTATGATGTCTCTTACCGATTTACCGCTTTCATTTTGGGGCTATGCTTTACAGACTACCGCATTCACTTTAAATAGGGCTCCGTCGAAATCCGTTGAGACGACACCGTATGAATTATGGTTTGGGAAGAAACCTAAGCTGTCGTTTCTAAAAGTTTGGGGATGCGATGCTTATGTCAAGAAACTTCAACCTGAAAAGCTCGAACCCAAGTCGGAAAAATGCGTCTTCATAGGATACCCTAAGGAAACTATTGGGTATACCTTCTACGTCAGATCCGAAGGCAATATCTTCGTTGCCAAAAACGGGTCCTTTCTGGAGAAGGAGTTTCTCTCGAAAGAATTGAGTGGGAGGAAAGTGGAACTTGATGAGGTGATAGTCACCCCTTCCGAACCGGAAAGTAGCGCAGCGCGGGAAAATGTTCCTGTGGTGCCTACACCGACTGGGGAGGAAGTTAATGATGATGATCATGAAGCTTCGGATCAAGTTACTGAACTTCGTAGGTCCACAAGGACACGTTCCGCACCAGAGTGGTACGGCAACCCTGTCCTGGAAATCATGTTGTTAGACAACGGTGAACCTTCGAACTATGAAGAAGCGATGGCGGGCCCGGATTCCGACAAATGGCTAGAAGCCATGAAATCCGAGATAGGATCCATGTATGAAAACGAAGTATGGCCTTTGACTGACTTGCCCGATGATCGGCGAGCCATAGAAAATAAATGGATCTTTAAGAAGAAGACGGACGCGGATGGTAATGTGACCATCTACAAAGCTCGACTTGTCGCTAAGGGTTATCGACAAGTTCAAGGGGTTGACTACGATGAGACTTTCTCACCCGTAGCGAAGCTGAAGTCCGTCCGAATAATGTTAGCAATTGCCGCATACTATTATTATGAGATATGGCAGATGGATGTCAAAACGGCATTCCTTAACGGATTCCTTAAGGAAGAGTTGTATATGATGCAGCCGGAAGGTTTTGTCAATCCTAAGAATGCTAACAAAGTATGCAAGCTCCAGCGCTCAATCTATGGGCTGGTGCAAGCATCTCGGAGTTGGAACATTCGCTTTGATGAGATGATCAAAGTGTTTGGGTTTACACAGACTTATGGAGAAGCCTGTGTTTACAAGAAAGTGAGTGGGAGCTCTGTAGCATTTCTCATATTATATGTGGATGACATACTATTGATGGGAAATGATATAGAATTCATGGAAAGTATAAAGGCCTATTTGAATAAGTGTTTTTCAATGAAGGACCTTGGAGAAGCTGCTTATATGTTAGGCATCAAGATCTATAGAGATAGATCAAGACGCCTCATTGGTCTTTCATAGAGTACATACCTTGACAAGATATTGAAGAAGTTCAATATGGATCAGTCCAAGAAGGGGTTCTTGCCTGTATTGCAAGGTGTGCAATTGAGCACGGCTCAATGTCTGACCACGGCAGAAGATAGAGAAAAGATGAGCGTCATCCCCTATGCCTCGGCCATAGGGTCTATTATGTATGCCATGCTGTGTACCAGACCTGATGTAAACCTTGCCGTGAGTTTGGTAGGAAGGTACCAAAGTAATCCCGGCATGGAACACTGGACAGCGGTCAAGAATATCCTGAAGTACCTGAAGAGGACTAAGGATATGTTTCTCGTTTATGGAGGTGACGAAGAGCTCGTCGTAAAGGGTTACGTCGACGCTAGCTTCGGCACAGATCTGGATGACTCGAAGTCACAAACCGGATACGTGTATATTTTGAATGGAGGAGCGGGAAGCTGGTGCAGTTGCAAGCAAAGCGTCGTGGCGGGATCTACATGTGAAGCGGAGTACATGGCAGCCTCGGAGGCAGCACAGGAAGCAGTCTGGATGAAGGAGTTCATTACCGACCTAGGGGTGATTCCCAATGCGTCGGGCCCGATGACTCTCTTCTGTAACAACACTGGAGCTATTGCCCTTGCGAAGGAGCCCAGGTTTCACAGGAAGAACAGGCATATCAAGCGTCGCTTCAACTTCATTCGTGAAAGTGTTCAAAATGGAGACATAGATATTTGTAAAGTACATACGGACCTGAATGTAGCACATCCGTTGACTAAACCTCTCCCTAGAGCAAAACATGATCAACACCAGGACGCAATGGGTGTTCGATTCATCACAATGTAACTAGATTATTGACTCTAGTGCAAGTGGGAGACTGTTGGAAATATGCCCTAGAGGCAATAATAAATGGTTATTATTATATTTCTTTGTTCATGGTAATTGTCTATTATTCATGCTATAATTGTATTGTCCGGAAATCGTAATACATGTGTGAATGCATAGACCACAAGGTGTCCCTAGTAAGCCTCTAGTTGACTAGCTCGTTGATCAACAGATAGTCATGGTTTCCTGACTATGGACATTGGATGTCATTGATAACGGGATCACATCATTAGGAGAATGATGTGATGGACAAGACCCAATCCTAAGCATAGCATAAAAGATCGTGTAGTTTCGTTTGCTAGAGCTTTTCCAATGTCAAGTATCTTTTCCTTAGACCATGAGATCGTGCAACTCCCGGATACCGTAGGAGTGCTTTGGGTGTGCCAAACGTCACAACGTAACTGGGTGACTATAAAGGTGCACTACGGGTATCTCCGAAAGTGTCTGTTGGGTTGGCACGGATCGAGACTGGGATTTGTCACTCCGTGTGACGGAGAGGTATCTCTGGGCCCACTCGGTAATGCATCATCATAATGAGCTCTATGTGACTAAGGCGTTGGTCACGGGATCATGCATTGCGGTACGAGTAAAGAGACTTGCCGGTAACGAGATTGAACAAGGTATTGGGATACCGACGATCGAATCTCGGGCAAGTAACATACCGATTGACAAAGGGAATTGCATACGGGATTGATTGAATCCTCGACACCGTGGTTCATCCGATGAGATCATCGTGGAACATGTGGGAGCCAACCTGGGTATCCAGATCCCGCTGTTGGTTATTGACCGGAGAGGCGTCTCGGTCATGTCTGCATGTCTCCCGAACCCGTAGGGTCTACACACTTAAGGTTCGGTGACGCTAGAGTTGTAGAGATATGTGTATGCGGAAACCCGAAAGTTGTTCGGAGTCCCGGATGAGATCCCGGACGTCACGAGGAGCTCCGGAATGGTCCGAAGGTGAAGAATTATATATAGGAAGTCAAGTTTCGGCCACCGGGAAAGTTTCGGGGGTTACCGGTATTGTACTGGGACCACCGGAAGGGTCCCGGGGGTCCACCGGGTAGGGCCACCTATCCCGGAGGGCCCCATGGGCTGAAGTGGGAGGGTAACCAGCCCCTAGTGGGCTGGGGTACCCCCCATGGGCCTCCCCCTGCGCCTAGGGTTGGAAACCCTAGGGTGGGGGGCGCCCCACTTGCCTTGGGGGGCAAGTTCCCCCCCTTGGCCGCCGCCCCTTGCCCAAGATGGGTTGTGGTCGGCGCCCCCCCCCCTCCCAGGGGGCCTATATAAAGGGGGGGAGGGCAGCAATATCTCAGCCTTGGGCGCCTCCCTCCTCCCCTGCAACACCTCTCTCTCTCGTATAAGCTCGGCGAAGCCCTGCCGACATCCCGCTGCATCCACCACCACGCCGTCGTGCTGCTGGATCTCCATCAACCTCTCCTTCCCCCTTGCTGAATCAAGAAGGAGGAGACGTCGCTGCACCATACGTGTGTTGAACCCGGAGGTGCCGTCCGTTTGGCACTCGGTCATCGGTGATTTGGATCACGGCGAGTACGACTCCGTCATCCACGTTCATTGGAACGCTTCCGCTCGCGATCTACAAGGGTATGTAGATGCACTCCTTTCCCCTCGTTGCTAGTATCCTCCATAGATGCATCTTGGTGAGCGTAGGAAAATTTTAAAATTATGCTACGATTCCCAACAGATGGAACACCGAAGTCACACTTCTCAGGGTTCAGCTTGAGGTTGATCTTGTGCAGGTTGGCAAATGTCTCTTCTAGATCTTGCACAAGAGTTGGCCCGTCCTTGGTTTTGACCACTATGTCATCCATGTAGGCCTCCATATTTCTATGGAGCTGAGGTTCAAAACGAATTTGGACTGCTCTTGCAAATGTTGAGCCAGCGCTCTTCAACCCGAAAGGCATCCGTAAAAAGCAATACGTACCACATGGGGTGTTCATCCTCTCTTGCCATGAAGATCTGGTGGTAGCCCGAGTAGGCATCGAGGAATGATAACAGATCACACCCGGCTGTGGAGTCAACAATCTGGTCGATGCGCGGCAACGGGAAGGGGTCCTTAGGACAAGCCTTATTGATATCTGTGTAGTCAATACACAGCCTCCACTTCCCATTCGCCTTGCGCACCACTACCAGATTGGCCAACCACGTCGGGTGGAGCACTCCTCTCACCAACCCTGCCGCTTCCAGCTTCCTGATCTCCTCTGTGATGAACTCCTGCCTCTCTAGAGCCTGCTTTCTGCCTTCTGCTTGACGGGCCGCGCATGGGGGTAGACAGCTAGGTGGTGCTCAATCACCTCCCTGGGAACACCGGGGATGTCGGATGCTTGCCATGCAAACACGTCGACATTCGCCCGTAGGAAGGTGACGAGCGCGCCTTCCTATTTGCTGCAGAGGGTGGACCCTATGGTGAAGGCCCCTCCCGTGCCATCCTCCCTCGCGGACACCTTCTTGGTTTGCGGTGGCTCAGCTCTGTGTCTCTTGCTCTTGCCGGTAGAGCTCTCTGGCACGTCCTCGACGGCAGCACAACACTCCGAAGAGGTGCGCTTGCTGGAGTGGGTGCAAGAGGTCTTGTCGCTCTCCATCATCCTCGGATCAAAAGAGTTCCCCTCCAATGATTGTTGGGGAAGATCGTGGGCCGGCCTACACCATTCAAAACATTAATACCATAACCATCAAAACTGGACTTGTGTACGGCATCTTCGGATAATTACGATTCGGCAAGGGGCTTCGGCCTGGGCGTCACTTGGGGATGGTCTCGGTGTCTGAATCCAAGCCATCTGGGAGGGATAGTTTCCCCTTTTGGGTGCCACTGCCTCCGGGTCTTCAGAGGTCGCCCTCTTCTTCTTCTTCCCATTCGGGGAAAGGTTGCTATCAGCCTCATCCTCCTCTTCATCTTCATCTTCCTCGGAGGAATGGGTTTTGGTCTCTCCGGACACCGCGTCCGAAGTACCTTTGCAACGGAGGCCATCTCTGGCTTCCATGTTCTTCTTCCGGACCTTTTTCTCTGGCGCTTGATAGCGCGCCGGGACCAGCATCCTCATTAAGAGAGGATCTGCTGGGTTTTCGGGCCTTTTTTGTCCAGCTCTGTTTTACAGGATGGAATTCTTAGTGCACCCTTTCTTTTTGATTAATAGGCTATGTTATGTTCGGAAAAGTAGCACTTACTGGGGAGGCTGGGTGATTGCAGTCGAGACCGATGTCTTTGGACGTCTCTGGCCATGACTTTTGAGTCTTGAAAAGTAGCTTCCAGATCGCTTTATGCGTCCTACCGAAGAATCACTTCAAGATCCGTGGCCCTTCCGGATTGAACTCCCACATGCGGAGAGGCCGGTGTTGGAGGGGAAGGGACCGGTGGATGAGCATCACCTGGATCACATTTGTGAGGCTGGTATTCTTCTCTATGATATTTTTGATGCGCTTCTTCAGCATCAGCACCTCGTCGGATGATCCACAATCCGGACCCTTGTTGGTCCAGGATGCAAGCCACAGCGGGGGTCCGGATCTAAATACAAGGGTGGCCGCCCACTTGGTGCCACGGGTTCAGTGATGTAAAACCACTCCTGCTGCCATATCTTGACGGTATCCACAAAGGCCCCTTTGGGCCAGATAACTTTGGGAAGATTCCTTATCATGGCACTGCCACAATCCGTGTGTTGCCCGTCGACCAATTTCAGCTTCACATTGAAAATTTTGAGCCACAAGCCGAAGTGTGGAGGGATGCGGAGGAATGCCTCACACATGACGATGAACGCTGAGATGTGGAGGAAGGAATTCGGGGCCAGATCGTAAAAGTCCAGCCCATAATAGAACATGAGACCTCGGACGAAGGGGTATAGGGGTAAACCTAGTCCGCGGAGAAAGTGAGGGAGGAATACAACCCTTTCACCGGGCTCTGGAGTGGGGATAATTTTCTCTTTGGCAGGGAGTCTATGTCTGATTTCCGCTGTCAAATACCTCGCCTCCCGAAGCTCCTTGATGTCCTTCTCCGTCACGGAGGAGGCCATCCACTTGCCTTGCGAGCCGGATCTGGACATGGCTGGAGTAGTTGGTGGCGAGGGGAAAGCTTGGCGCTTGGGCGTTGGAGCTCGGAGACGGAGGATCTGAGGAAGGAGAAAGGCGTAGGGGAAAAAGGTGGATCCTTATCCACTTATAAAGATGGCGAATATCAAGCGTCCCCCACGAGCCTTAAAACTCGACTTGTGGCACCCCGGCTCAGAGAAAACCAGAATGCCCCGTATTCCAGCCCAGAGATCAAGGAGAAGTCTTCTGGAATACGGCACTGCTTAGCATAGAACAAACCAACTTTCTATTATTGCACGAATATGATTACAAGGTCTCCGATATTACAATGAATAACATCGGCACGGCGACACTACGCCATCCTCAGTTGCTCTATGCAAGCAGTAGAACAACTCGAAGCAGCGGAAAAACTTCTAGCAGCGGAACAACGACAACGGAGGTGAACTCCACTCCACAGGGACTCTGGCTGGAATGCTTATCCTAGCTTGCGAACACAGGAACAACACCAAACAAGCAAGCAATCCAGGCACGACCTGCAAACTGGCATGACACGCCAGGTCAGTGCATTGAATGTACTTGCAAGCTCACAATTAACCAGAAGCATTCAATACAAACAACAGCACGGCAATTACAGGTTAAGCAGGAATTATCACGAGCTCATTAGAAATAATAGGGCATCAACGAAATGAACATGATAAAACTGGAACAATATGAGCATGGCATGAGCATATAAATCTGACGACACTAGCATGCAACATGATGACACTTTATGCACTATTTTATTCTGCTCAGGTTACTTCGTAACCATCACATGCATCACTTACCATCCTCGGACATCATACGATCATCTCAGGATCAAATCAAGCTTGGTATAAACAATACCGTAGTAATCATTAAATGACCACAAGGAGCTTGATCTTTACCCATGATTCTCGCACAATATCACGAATATCCAACAACTCAGTATCCTCGATACCACGGTGATCATTCCGGCGAACACAACCATGACCAACTCTTGGTCTCAAACGGTGATCTTTACGGCGATCACAACCAACTTATCTCATCGTCGAACCGGGGTTGTCATTAATCAAGTTATTATTAATACTGTTGACTCACGGTGGGACCGACACGAACTGGGCCCTTATCCGCGGGCGCGGCTATCGATAGATTTAATATACACTCTGCAGAGGTTAGTACACTGTACCCACACTACGGAACCCATGGCCTCGCACTCCCATTCGGGTGGACCAACGGCGTTCCGACAAAACCGATCTACTGCCATGACACTCTCCCGGCCACTCCGACTCACTCCCCATTGGGCTACTCCTGGGTGGCCCCGCGTCTACCAAAGACACAACGACCACCGTCGTGGTCCGTCCCAAACAGGGACAAAAGCGCTTATCATCCAACCTACGGGCACACAAGGTTATGTCCGCCTACCTGGTCAGGGTAAGCATGCCCATAACCTTCCCTAGTTGGAGGCACCGGCAAGAGGCACGACAATAGACCCAGTTAGGACCTCCCGATAAGGTAAGCGTGGTTCCACTGGTCAGTTTCGATATGGTGGCACCATGACTCAGCCAACAGTTGTTCAAGTTCAATTTAATCCGGTTAAACTTGAATGCAATATGCTGAGCCATGAAAAATTAACATGATGCATATGCAAAGCATGAGAATGATATCAACATAAGCACGGGATGCAACATAACTATCCACCATATCAACTATGAATAATCTCCAACTGAACATGTCATAATGACGAGCATAAATATTACAAGTGCAACACTACTCATAGCATAACATGACCACTAGCATCAACCATAAATATCATGCAAGAACATAACAACAATGCAAGCATTTAACCAACGGGGTGCAATGAAATATGTATAACAACGGTACCCAGGACAGATGGCAGTTATGCACCGAAGACCATCACCAACATCAACAGGTACTACTAGCAAGCATAAGCATATGAAAGGAATACTAGCAACTAGCAGGGCATGCTAACCAGGTGCATAACAGCATAGCAAGAAGGTAAGCACGAACCTAGAAGCATTACCGAAACAACAATAACCATACTTTAAACAAGCAAACATTTAATAAATATTCAAGTTGAAAACCATGGCTACTGCATGACTATCATGCAAGTGGGTATTGTGGCTTGCCTGGGGGTGAAGAAGGCACCGGGAAGAAATGCGGTGAAGCCGCGAAAAGATTTGCCAGAAATAGTTCTCTCTCGGAGGGGCTGTTTACGTGCAAGGGCAAAAAGGTCATTTTCATAGTGTCAAACCATAGTGAAAATTAAACCAACAGAATGGGCTCGACGAGACGAAGAAGTGGGCTTTGGAATCACCTCATTCGGTGTTACCGTTTAAAAGTTGTGAGGAGTCGAAGATCACGGACCTATTGGTGAAACTTTTTCAGCAAATAGGCCCCTGTTGGAAAAACTGAACGTGCCTTCGGGCCGAATACGTTTCTGAAAAGGGAAACGTATTTTCAGCCGCAGAAGAAGAGAATCGCTTTCCTGAAGGGTAAACGCATTTTGGATAAAAGAGGAAGGAAATACGCTTTCACATAGCGAAAACGCATTCCAAGAAAATGTTTCCACCGAGTGGATAAGGTGCTGGCTCACTTACGGGTGGGGTCTGATGGAGAGCGGGGGCCCGCCTGGCCAGCTGGCAAGGCGTCGTCTTCCTCCCTCTGTTCGCTCACGCGAGGAACAAAGGAGGAACAAGGCCAGGCAGGGGCGCTCAGGCGAGGGGGCCGGCTGGCTCCGGCCATCTCAGGCCGAGCTGAGGCCACCAGCGGGTGAGGGAGGCCATGGCGCACCCATTCAGAGGGTAAGGCGGCTCCGGGGAGGACTAGAGAGGAGGGGAGGTCGCGGCGACGGGAGGCGCCAGGAGCTTCGGGAGACGGGGTTCTCCGGTGGTGCGGGCACTCGGGCGACGAACGGAGGAGATGGGGAGGCTGGCGAAGGTGTGGGGATTGCTGTGGTGGAGACGGGAGAGGGGGAGGAGCTCTGGATGGACTCGGTCGGGGTGGTGGCCGAGAGCAACGACGACGGCCAAGCACCGAGAGGGGCGGCCAGAGGGCTTTCCGGCGAGGGGAAAAGGGTTGGGGCGAGCCGCGGGGATGAGGGGAAACTAGTGGACAGCTCTGGAGGAGAGGAGAGGGGCTAGGTTCGCCGGAACCGAGGAGGAACCGAGGTGGCCATGGCGATCTCCTGCGAAAAGAAGAGGGGGTCGAGGGCTCCGGTGGACTAGAGAGGCGAGGGAGGAGTGAATGAGCTGCAGGAGGTGTCGAGGGTCCTATATATAGGCCCAGGGAAGGCTCTGGAGCATCACTAGCGAGCTCGAGCAGTCCTCTAATGGAGGTCAGAGGCTGGGCATGGCATGGGCACTGCTCTTAGCGGCGCATTGATGGCGAACCACGATGAAGCAGTGACGCAGGGCAATGCAGTTGAGCACGGGCGAGCTCCAGGACACGAATGGAGGTCGAGACGAGGAGGAAGGAGACGAGAACAGTGGCCGGAACAAGCCAGAGCACGCGTACAGCCATGACGCAAGCGTGATCACCACGCGCACTGGCACAAGCGGCCCTCTTTGGCGTGGCCGACCATGTCCAGTAGATGGACCTTGGTGTCCTTAGTCCAATTGAAGAAATAAATCGGTCCAGGGGCAAAGAAGAGATTTGCACTTAGCTCCAAAAGTAAATCAGTAAGAAGGTGTTTGTAACTTGTTGTGGTTAAACCAGCTAGGTAACGTGGTAACTAGTTTGTCTGGCGATGATCACACACTAAGGTGATTTTGATCACCAAAAATCAGACTAAGAGGAGGAGTTTAGATGGTGGTTCTAGTAGAAAGTGCAATACTGGCCAGAATTGGGGATTTGGATGATGCACTCACATACTTGATCTCTGTGAGCTGAAGTTTGGCAGGGAGGGGTTATATGATGATATGAAGCTGATGTAAAGATTTCATGCCATTTGGAAATACCAAAGCGGCACTTGCTTCACAAAGCTTCATTCTGGACAGAAACTTGCAAAAATTCTAGAGGAATAATGGCTTGATGAACCATGCCCAAAATGGGTGGAGGTAAGCTATATGGATAATAGAAGGCCTAGAAAAATTGCAGCCATATTGGAGCAAGATAAAATATACTTGCTTCACAAACTGAAATTTTGGACAGAATCAAAGAATTGAAGATGAGCTCACATGGAGGCATGAAATGAGCTCTACTTTGGTGGAGGGCTATGATATGATGACATGAGGGATCATGCAAAATGGCAAATCATCTGGATATGCCTAGCTTGCACCTCCTTCACAAAGCTTCTTTCTGTATAGAAACTTTGGAAAATCATAATTAAATAATTACTAGGCAAATGAGGTTGCATTTTGGCATGTGGCAATGATATGGACAGGAAATGGTGTCCAAGGAGTTTGAGGTCAATTGGGAAAAGTAAAATAGCACTTGCTTCACAATGTGCCATTTAGGCATAATAGGAAATGAATTATTTGAGCATGATGATAAACATGACAAATGAAATATTTTGTCATATTTGAGAAAGATATGACCCAAACAATTTATGAGAATTATTTTGGAATTTTAGGAGTGATGGAAATAAAGGTTGCTTCACAACCTAGGGCAACTTGAGTTATTCCTTTAATAGAAAAGGAATATTCTCAATGAAAAGAATATTGGGATTTGGGCTAGGATGAAAATGACAGGGTCTCGGGAAGGGTTTGGGAATGACACGCCACTCTGGAAACAAAGAAGAGGGCATCTTCTTCAGTTTCCAGACCACATAGCCACGGAAAAAGGAAATCTCAGGCAAAAACCTCAGAAAAACAAAAGAAAAAGAAAGGGCAAAAAATCATGCTGTTACAAACCTTACCCCCTTAAAGAAATCTCGTCCTCAAGATTTGGTTGCTTAGGGAACAAGTATGAAGATACTGACTTAAGGAAACCGTTTCCAACTCGGGTATCCTTTTTGTTATTTTTGTTCGCACTAAATTTTTATCTGACTAGCCCTGGGGTGGTTTGCTTTAATATATCCATATTCTGACTGATCTTACCTTGCTTGTTCATGCTTATATAGGCTCCAGTTTCTTTTTAGATCTGCTGACTTAACTGACTGTGATGGATTCTCACGATTGAAATATATGTCGGTCTCACAAATCCAAGAGTGATTTCCGCTGGGTGTGCCATCCGGCACTGACAATCTTTCATGAAGTGGTGATCAGATTTTTCTAGTGGACACCCAAGCTCTAACTCCTTGCATTGGGTTTCTCCACTAAATGCAGGTCCTTCAGGTTCCAAACAGTGAGTTGGGTCATAAACACTTTCCTGACAGATTCTGGCTTATGCGCAAGTTTCTAAATCATCTTAACTGGTTCCACTGCCTTGAGTATCGGATCCGTACCAAATATTTGATTGTCGCCTGTCGTGGCTAGCATAAGAGTTTGACCTGTAGGATAATATCTGCAGACTTGACTGACGGTGGTTCTGCACCACGCGGGTCTTGCAACAATTTTCATACCCACATCACTGGTCTTGCTCCTTCATTATCGTTTTCTTGGTCTGGATCCTTGGCTGAAAGAGCTGTGTCATATTGCTTCTTTGTATCACCATAGGTACGGTCGGCACAATTTTTCGGCAATCGTAGCCTATCCTCATTTTTCTGACAAGGTACCCCATTTAAATGGCAGTTTCAACTCCCCTCAAGTTCTGACTGATTCTTGCTTCTGACCAAAATGTTGCGGATCTGATTCTTGGGATTCATTGCCATATGTTGTCAATTCACAGCGTACTACCTTGTACCAATGTCTTACTGAGGAAGATTGGCTGGCTTGTGCTCGAAACTTCCATCGGACAACTTGCTGAAGAAGACTGGGTATCGTGCTTCATAAGCTTACCCCCTTAAAGACTTTGCTGGGGAAAGACTCAGTACCTTATGCCAGAAGCTTTTGCGGTTGCTTACTGAAGAAGGCAGAGTACCTTGTACGGGAAATCATCCATGTATCATACTGAGGAAGATAGATGAATCTTGCCTGGGAAGCTTCTCGGGTATCTTGCGAGGGAAGATTGGGTTACTTATACCGGAAACTTCTTATTGTGATGTGCGGACTCATTTCCACATTTATAACCATCTTAATATTTTTGCTATTGATTTCTTGTATGAAACGGGGTTTTGCAGGACTATCCTCCTTTCTGAGTACATGCCATATTTTTGCTTGCTTCCAGGTACATCGGGTTCCAAAATCATCCTCAACGAAAAATTAAACTTGTATCTGAGCCATACCTTTGATAATATTTTGTCAACCTTGGACACCATTTATCTTCTTGCTGATTTGATCATTTCTGCTATGAGGAGTGCATGTTAATGCAAACTTTATACTGACATTCCATCCAGGATTTCTTTTGTATTCAGACGAGCTATTTCCAATTTCACTGCAGTCTGCTGACAATTCCATTCTGTTTAGCTGAGTTTCCAAATATATGCATTTCTTGCTGACTCTTCGGGTTCGGTGTTGGCTGACGACCAACTTTAATAGGGGAAAAATTTGTAACACCGAAGGCCCAAAGAAAGAAACAAAAGAAACGACTAAAACAAAAGCACACAAGTATACTACTAATTTAAGTAATCAAGCAATCATCACATATTACTGCTACTCACACCATAATATGCATGCACACCTAAGCACCCAAATCGCGCAGAAACTCTGGTATTACGGTCTAATATGCTGTGGCGGTGTGCACGAAAATTATATCCATGTGTGGAAGGAGTTGGCGTAACCGAAGCAACACCAAGCACTGGCTGAATAGTGGTTGGATCTGGATGGATACACAGGTGAGAACGGATTTGACGATCAAGTGGCGAGACACAAAAGTCACGGCCACCTCATCATCAAGCGTACGAAGGGAGTCGTACCCGTCCGAAGAATGAAATGACATGGCAAGATAACAGTGGAAGACTGGGTTTATTGGCATTGCCCTTTTCTGATAAAAAAGATCAGCAGGGGTTGCCAAGGGGACGAGATGGAGGGCATGAATGATGATGTGGTCGCATCACACCGAGGAGCAGGCATGCTAAGAAAGATGGTGCAGGCGGTGGACCGAAAACAATGCCACCTACACTCACAAGATTAACAATCAGTGACAAAATAACAATCTATATGCATGCTATGCGACAAACAAATGCAACAATCAAGTGCAACAAACCAACTGGGGTCCATACTACCGCTTTCTAACGTTCACGCGGGCTAGGGCATCCTACAGCCAGACCTGCTCTGATACCAAGCCTGTGGCACCCCGGCTCAGAGAAAACCGGAATGCGCCGTATTCCAGCCCAGAAATCGAGGAGAAGTCTTCTGGAATACGGCACTGCTTAGCATAGAACAAACCAGCTTTCTATTATAACATGAAGATGATTACAAGGTCTCCGATATTACAATGAATAACTTCGGCACGGCGACACTACGCCATCCTCAGTTGCTCTATGCAAGCAGTAGAACAACTCGAAGAAGCGGAAAAACTTCTAGCAGCGGAACAACGACAACGGTGGTGAACTCCACTCCACAGGGACTCTGTCTAGAATGCTTATCCTAGCTTGCGAACACAGGAACAACACCAAACAAGCAAGCAATCCAGGCACGACCTGCAAACTGGCATGACACGCCAGGTCAGTGCATTGAATGTACTTGCTAGCTCACAATTAACCAGAAGCATTCAAGACAAACAACAACATGGCAATTACAGGTTAAGCAGGAATTATCACGAGCTCATTAGAAATAACAGGGCATCAACGATATGGACATGATACAACTGGAACAATATGAGCCTAGCATGAGCATATAAATCTGACGACACTAGCATGCAACATGATGACACTTTATGCACTATTTTATTCTGCTCGGGTTACTTCGTAACCATCACATGCATCACTTACCACCCTTGGACATCATACGATCATCTCAGGATCAAATCAAGCTTGGTACAAACAATACCATAGTAATCATTAAATGACCACAAGGAGCTTGATCTTTACCCATGATTCTCGCACAATATCACGAATATCCAACAACTCGGTATCCTCGATATCACGGTGATCATTCCGGCGAACACAACCATGACCAACACTTGGTCTCAAACGGTGATCTTTACGGCGATCACAACCAACTTATCTCATCGTCGAACCGGCGTTGTCATTAATCAAGTTATTATTAATACTGTTGACTCACGGTGGGACCGACACGAACTGGGCCCTTATCCGCGGGCGCGGCTATCGATAGATTTAATATACACTCTGCAGAGGTTAGTACACTGTACCCACTCTACGGAACCCATGGCCTCGCACTCCCATTTGGGCGGACCAACGGCGTTCCGACAAAACCGATCTACTGCCATGACACTCTCCCGGCCACTCCGACTCACTCCCCATTGGGCTAGTCCTGGGTGGCCCCGTGTCTACCAAAGACACAACGACCACCGTCGTGGTCCGTCCCAAACAGGGACAAAAGCGCTTATCATCCAACCTACGGGCACACAAGGTTATGTCCGCCTACCTGATCGGGGTAAGCACGCCCATAACCTTCCCTAGTTGGAGGCACCGGCAAGAGGCACGACAATAGACCCAGTTAGGACCTCCCCATAAGGTAAGCGTGGTTGCACTGGTCAGTTTCGATATGGTGGCACCATGACTCAGCCAACAGTTTTTCAAGTTCAATTTAATCAGGTTAAACTTGAATGCAATATGCTGAGCCATGATAAAATAACGTGATGCATATACAAAGGATGAGAATGATTTCCACATAAGCACGGGAAGCAACATAACTATCCACCATATCAACTATGAATAATCTCCAACTGAACATGTCATAATGATGAGCATAAATATTACAAGTGCAACACTACTCATAGCATAACATGATCACTAGCATCAACCATAAATATCATGCAAGAACATAACAACAATGCAAGCATTTAAGCAACGGGGTGCAATGCAATATGTATAACAACGGTACTCAGGACAGACGGCAGTTATGCACCGAAGACCATCACCACCATCAACAGGTACTACTAGCAAGCATAAGCATATGAAAGGAATACTAGCAATTAGCAGGGCTTGCAAACCAGGTGCATAACAACATAGCAAGAAGGTAAGCACCAACCAAGAAGCATTACCGAAACAACGATAACCATATTTTAAACAAGCAAACATTTAATAAATATTCAAGTTGAAAACCATGGCTACTGCATAACTATCATGCAAGTGGGTATTGTGGCTTGCCTGGGGGTGAAGAAGGCACCGGGAAGAAATGCGGTGAAGCCGTGAAAAGATTTGCCAGAAATAGTTCTCTCTCGGAGGGGCTGTTTACGTGCAAGGGCAAAAAGGTCATTTTCACAGTGTCAACCATAGTGAAAATGAAACCAACAGAATGGGCTCGACGAGACGAAGAAGTGGGCTTTGGAATCACCTAATTCGGTGTTACGGTTGAAAAGTTGTGAGGAGTTGAAGATCAGGGACCTATTGGTGAAACTTTTTCAGCAAACAGGCCCCTGGTGGAAAAACTGAACGTGCCTTCGGGCCGAATACGTTTTCTGAAAAGGGAAACATATCAGCCGCAGAAGAAGAGAATACGCTTTCCTGAAGGGAAAACACGTTTTGAATAAAAGAGGAAGGAAATACGCTTTCACGTAGCGAAAACGTATTCCGAGAAAATGTTTCCACTTATCCGAGTGGATAAGGTGCTGGCTCACTTACGGGTGGGGTCCGATGGAGAGGGGGGCCTGCCTGGCCAGCTGGAAAGGCGTCGTCTTCCTCCGTCTATTCGCTCACGCGAGGAACAGAGGAGGAACCAGGCCAGGCAGGGGCGCTCAGGCGAGGGGGCCGGCCGGCTCCGGCCATCTCAGGCCGAGCCGAGGCCACCAGCGGTTGAGGGAGGCCATGGCGCACCCGTTCAGAGGGTAAGGCGGCTCCGGGGAGGACTGGAGAGGAGGGGAGGTCGGGGCGACGGGAGGCGCCAGGAGCTTCGGGAGATGGGGCTCTCCGGTGGTGCGGGCACTCTGGCGACGAACGGAGGAGATGGGGAGGCTGGTGGAGGTGTGGGGAGTGCCGTGGTGGAGACGGGAGAGGGGGAGGAGCTCCGGATGGACTCGGTCGGGGTGGTGGCCGAGAGCAACGGCGACGGCCAAGCACCGGGAGGCGCGGCCAGAGGGCTTTCCGGCGAGGGGAAAAGGGTTGGGGCGAGCCGCGGGGATGAGGGGAAACTAGTGGACAGCTCTGGAGGAGAGGAGAGGGGCTAGGTTCGCCGGAACCGAGGAGGAACCGAGGCGGCCATGGCGATCTGCGGCGAAAAGAAGAGGGGGTCGAGAGCTCCGGCGGACTAGAGAGGCGAGGGAGGAGTGAATGAGCTGCGGGAGGGGTCGAGGGTCCTATATATAGGCCCAGGGAAGGCTCTGGAGCATCGCTAGCGAGCTCGAGCAGTACTCTAATGGAGGTCAGAGGCTGGGCATGGCACGGGCACTGCTCTTAGCAGCGCATTGATGGCGAACCACGACAAAGCAGCGACGCAGGGCGATGCAGTCGAGCACGGGCGAGCTCCAGGACACGAATGAAGGTCGAGACGAGGAGGGAGGAGACGAGAACAGTGGCCGGAACAAGCAAGAGCACGCGTTCAGCCATGACGCAAGCGTGATCACCACGCACACTGGCGCAAGCGGCGCTCTTTGGCGTGGCCGACCATGTCCAGTAGATGGACCTTTGTGTCCTTAGTCCAACTGAAGAAATAAATCGGTCCAGGGGCAAAGAAGAGATTTGCACTTAGCTCCAAAAGTAAATCAGTAAGAAGGTGTTTGTAACTTGTTGTGGTTAAACCAGCTAGGTAACGTGGTAACTAGTTTGTCTGGTGATGATCACACACTAAGGTGATTTTGATCACCAAAAATCAGACTAAGAGGAGGAGTTTAGATGGTGGTTCTCGTAGAAAGTGCAATACTGGCCAGAATTGGGTATTTGGATGATGCACTCACATACTTGATCTCTGTGAGCTGAAGTTTGGCAGAGAGGGGTTATATGATGATATGAAGCTGCTGTAAAGATTTCATGCCATTTCGAAATACCAAAGTGGCACTTGCTTCACAACGCTTCATTCTGGACAGAAACTTGCAAAAATTCTAGAGGAATAATGGCTTGATTAACCATGCCCAAAATGGGTGGAGGTAAGTTATATGGATAATAGAAGGCCTAGAAAAATTGCAGCCATATTGGGGCAAGATAAAATATACTTGCTTCACAAACTGAAATTTTGGACAGAATCAAAGAATTGAAGATGACCTCACATGGAGGCATGAAATGAGCTCTACTTTGGTGGAGGGCTATGATATGATGACATGAGGGATCATGCAAAATGGCAACTCATCTGGATATGCCTAGCTTGCACCTCCTTCACAAAGCTTCTTTCTGTATAGAAACTTTGGAAAATCATAATTAAATAATTACTAGGCAAATGAGGTTGCATTTTGGCATGTGGCAATGATATGGACAGGAAACGGTGTCCAAGGAGTTTGAGGTCAATTGGGAAAAGTAAAATAGCACTTGCTTCACAATGTGCCATTTAGGGCAGAATAGGAAATGAATTATTTGAGCATGATGATAAACATGACAAATGAAATATTTTGTCATATTTGAGAAAGATATGACCCAAACAATTTATGAGAATTATTTGGGAATTTTAGGAGTGATGGAAATAAAGGTTGCGTCACAACCTAGGGCAATTTGAGTTATTCCTTTAATAGAAAAGGAATATTCCCAATGAAAAGAATATTGGGATTTGGGCTAGGATGAAAATGACAGTGTCTAGGGAAGGGTTTGGGAATGATAAGCCACTCTGGAAACAAAGAAGAGGGCATCTTCTTCAGTTTCCAAACCACATAGCCACGGAAAAAGGAAATCTCAGGCAAAAACGTGAGAAAAACAAAAGAAAAAGAAAGGGCCAAAAATCAGGTTGTTACACGCCTATTACCATAGGGTCGTGCAAATGACATTGTTGGGTTACCCAAACCCGTATTGATGAGAATCACGCAATAAGGGGACACGATCTCTGCTTTGACAAGACGTAACAATGAAGATCGTGCCTCGAAACACGAAGCGTGAGGCTGTAACATCCCAAATTTTCAATTTGGAATGTTATACATAGGTCATCATATGCATATCATATTTTATTTGCATTCTGGTTTTGGATCCTAGAAATTCTAAGCAACTCAAGGACCTACGGAGAGAGTTGGGGATTTCATTTATTTTCATATTTGAATTTTCTCAAATATTGAAAAGAGAATCATTTGGTTTTAATTATTTTCTCTCCGAAAATATTTCAATATCAAAATATATGAGAGGAGATAATATGACTTCTCCAAAATAAAAGAAATATCGGAGGAAAAATGTTAAAATCAACTAAATATTTTTTATTTGGATTTTATTGCTGTTTTATTTGAATTAGAAAAAAATATGCATATTTAAAATTTGCATTTTTAGGCCAAGAAAATGTTCACTAAGTTCTAAATATTTTATTTAGACGGTGAAAATTATTTTTGGCATTTATAGAATTTTTTATTTATTTAGGATTTTTCTTCGTCGGAATCTATTTAAAAAAATCCCGGACCGAACTGGGCCGAAGCCCAGCCGGCCCGTCACGCGGCACCGCCTTCCCCCGCTCGCCCACGTGCCCAAGCCGGACTCCGGCTGGAGTCCGGGATGCCCCCACCGCCGCGGCTTGCCTCCTCCCCCAAGTCGGACCCCCTCCCCCTTTATATGCCGCCGCCGCTGTCGGTGTCAAAACCGACGGATCTCGGGTAGGGGGTCCCGAACTGTGCATCTAAGGCGGATGGTAACAGGAGGCGGGGGACACAATGTTTACCCAGGTTCGGGCCCTCTTGATGTTGGTAATACCCTACTTCCTGCTTGATTGATCTTGATGATATGAGTATTACAAGAGTTGATCTACCACGAGATCGTAGAGGCTAAACCCTAGAAGCTAGCCTATGATTATGATTGTTCTTCTTGTCCTATGGACTAAACTCTCCGGTGTATATAGACACCGGAGGGGGCTAGGGTTACACAGAGTCGGTTACAAGGGAGAAGATCTATAGATCCGAATTGCCAAGCTTGCCTTCCACGCAAAGGAGAGTCCCATCCGGACACGGCACGAAGTCTTCAATCTTGTATCTTCATAATCCAACAGTCTGGCCAAAGTATATAGTCTGGCAGTCCGAGGACCCCCTAATCCAGGACACCCTCAGTATCCCCTGAACCAGGCTTCAATGACGATGAGTCAGGCGCGCAGATTGTCTTCGGCATTGCAAGGCGGGTTACTCCTCCGAATACTCCATAGAAGATTTTGAACACAAGGATCGTGTCCGGCTGTGCAAAATAAATTCCACATACCACCGTAGGGAGTATAATATTCCACAAATCTAATCTGCTGACAAGTTTCATAGCGTGACATCACGCCACGGCCCGGTCATTATTCGAACCATTTTTCCCAACCAGCTACTGCACATATTGCGAGGTAGTTTTCTTGGCACGTCTTGTCGAAGCAGAGATCGTGTCCCCTTATCACGGGATTCTCATCAATACGGGTGTGGGTAACCCAACCGCGCCATGAATTACGGTGCTTGGGGAATAAGCGAGTTTACCAGGGAGGTGGGGAGGCGCGTAGTTTCTTCCGCCCTTATAAAGGGACAAGGATTCATCTTTTTCACTCACGCCTTCTTCTTCCTTGCTCATCCATTCTTGCGCACTCGATCTCCAGTGCCCAAGTTCACATTTTCTCCTCAAGACCACTCCAAGCATGTCCGGAGCGGGAGGCAAGTGGATGGTCTCCTCCGTTACGGAGGGGGACATTATGAAGCTCCGGGAAGCCGGATACCTAGCCGCAGATATCACGCACCGGCTCCCAGACGCGGGGCAGATCGTCCCTACTTTGGAACCTCACGAAAGGGTCGTATTCCTTACCCACTTCGTCCGCGGGCTGGGATTTCCCCGCCACCCATTCGTCCGCGGGCTCATGTTCTACTACGGGCTGGACTTTCATGATCTGGCCCCCAATTTCATCCTCAACATCTCGGTGTTTATCGTCGTGTGTGAGGCCTTCCTCCGCATTAAGCCCCACTTCGGCCTGTGGCTGAAGACCTTCAATGTTAAAACGAAGGTGGTGGTCGGCCAGCAAGCGGAGTGCGGAGGCGCTATGGTGGGCAAAATGCCCAACGTCGCCCGGCTCGAAGGCTCCTATGTGGAGACCGTGAATGGGTGGCAATCGGGGTGGTTCTACATCACCGAGCCGCGCGACACCAACTGGGTGGCGGCCCCCGAATTTCGATCCGGTGTCCCCATGCGGCTCACCTCCTGGAAAGAGAAGGGCCTATCCTGGGGTTCATCGGTGGAGCTGACCGGACTCCAGACCTGCGTCAAAAACATGATAAGCAAGAAGATCAAGCTTGTCAACATGGTCCAAGTCATGCTCTTCCACCGGATCCTCCCGTGTCAAAGACGGGCATTCAATTTGTGGGAGTTCGACCCGGCTAAGCACCAGACGCTGCAAGAGTTCTTTGACACGACGCACAAGGACGTCTAGAAGGTGCTGTTCAAGGGTGCCGAGGTACCTCCTTGTGACACCCAGATTTTTTTTTGGATTTTTCAAAAGATTTTATTTGACTTGAGGGGAGTGATTTAAATTTTTCTTCAAGAGAACTCTCCCTCTCATATAATTTTTCTTTATGGCAAAAGTTTTATTTGGATTCACCCAAGATCTGTCTTTGGTCTTGGAGGTTCTTGCTTTTCATTTGGACTCAAGACCAAATGTTTTTCTTTTGGGGAAAACAACTTTTAAAAATCTTTTTGGAAATGCACTATGGCTTTTGGAAAAGTCCTTTGCCACTTTCAACAATTCCTTCTTGCCATGGCCTTAGTGCAAATCCTCTCTCCTAACCCTTCCCTCACCTTTGGATCATGATCTGCATCAAATCCAGCAAGTTGGACCTCCCCATGTGATCATTTCCATTTGAATCTTATTCAAACAAATTTCTGTCTTCTATCCTACTACTTGGAGATTTACAAAGGAACTCCATTTTCTGTTTTGATTTTTGCCCCCAAACCAACTCTCCTCCCTAGTCCTTTGAACCCTCAACCAAGATCCATGAAGATCCACTGGTCTTTAGTTCAAAATTTTCAAACTACACTTGCTGCAAGTTTGGACCAGATTTATCAAATTTGGTGAAATTCATTCAAAACCTTCTCCAAAAATTCCAAGTAAAATCAGGCAGCCCCTGGGTGCTTTGAGTGGCCATCTCACCAAGTTACAGCTCCAGAAAAATTTATCTCATAGCCAAAACCTTCCGTCGAACACCTGCAGTGCACTGTCTTTGTCACATTCAGAAAGTTCAGAGAACACTGCAGTGGCTTGCTGTCGTTTTCTTCAGAGAAGGGCATCGATCTCGCCAGTACCACTGCGTCGCCTTGCTCCTCGTCCCCGCCCTCTTGTTCCTGCACCGCACGAACGCCTGGCGCCTTGTGGGCGTCGGCGACGAGCAGCAGAAGGTGCGCCGCCCCGTGACCGACGCCGCCGGCGGCTTTGCGGACGCCAGCGGGAGACACGGCGCCGACGACGCCACCCAGCGCCGCCCAAACCACCGGAGCTCGCCGCGTGGCCTTCCACTCCCCCGAATGTGCTGCCGCTCTCGTCGTGAACCGCAGGGTGCGGAGCGCGCTCTCTACCGCCGTTGAGCCCGTGCGGTCACCTCACCGTGGACCGACGCCATTACGCCAAGACCATCTCCGTTTAGCTGTAAAACGACTCCAGTAACCTCCACTGATGCCGCCTGGCCGCTCAAACCTCCTGCCAATCCACTGCTCCGCCGTAATCGCTCGCCGGAGATTCTCCGTTCACGGCCACCCCGTCGATCCGCCTATAAATAGAGGCCCCGAGCTTCAACTCGAGCACCCACCATCCCTACACTCCCCCTAGAGCACGCCTAGCCACTGGAAGAGCCCCGAGGAGGTCTCCTTCCTCGACTCCGGCCGCTGCGACCCGCCACGGGATCCAGCCCGATTTGCCCCCGTGTGTGCTCCTCCGCCTCCATTCTCTTACCAGTAGCTTCACCATGCATCCCTCTCTCTGACCCGCACTCCAATTTGAAGCTTGCAGCCCTCCACCGGAGTTCCCCATCCTCACCCGAGCCGCCGTCCGCCGGAGATAGTGTCGCCGTCGACGTGGTGCTCCCCGTTGGACGAGTCCACCACCCACCAACGCAGAAGAAGACGCTGAAGCTCTTGGTACCCTCCGTTTCTCCTAACTCGCCATGGTTCGACGCCGGCATCCACCGCAGTCTTCGGGCGCCGGCGAGCTTTTCAAACCTGACATGTGGACCCCCCGTGTCAGCCTCTGTTCTTTTATTCGCGAACCGTTTTCTGTTGGAGCCTTCGGGAAAAATACGTTTTCTCCTTTGCGCTTGCGCATTCCCAACCGAAGCGTTTTTTGTTTTCTCAGTTAAAACCCTAGAACTTTTCTGTTTCATTACACATAAGTCCCTGGACAGAAACCTTTATAACTTTTTAATAAAAAGGAATTTTTGAGTGATTCTTTTTCTGTCAATCTTCAAATTTTGTCTAGTTTTTTATGGGATTTATTTGAAAAATATTTGGAAAAGTTTCTGTGTATGTGTTGGTTTTCACGTTAGTACCCGTTTCGTGATTGCCGTAGGTTCCGGAAGAGGTGACGGAGCCGCGAACTTCGCCGAGCTAGACTCCGACTTCTCCGAACCAGGCAAGCATGTTTTGAACATTTGATATGACAGGTGTTTGCATGTTTGCATGAAAGTTTGTGCGTGGCATATGAGTGTCAGTAAATACCTCGTTGCTTGTAAGGCAACTACCCGGTTGTCACAAAGTCGGGATGATCTCTGATGAGAGATGGCCTAATCATGTGGTGACATGAAGGGCAGCAAGGTGGTACTGTTGTAGCATGCCAGCCTTGCGTCATCCGACTTTCTCCGACGTTAACATGGTTGGAGCCACGTTATCGTTCTTTTTCCGCATGTTCCAAAGTTGCGATGGTCTCTGATGAGAGATGGCCTAATCGTGTGGTGACATGAAGGGCAGCAAGGTGGTACTGTTGTAGCATACCAGCCTTGCGTCATCCGACTTTTCCGACGTTAACATGGTTGGAGCCGTGTTACCGTTCTTTCCCCTTCCGTGCTACCACATGTCTCATTGCCAGGATGCGGTTTAGTAAGTTGGTAACCTCTTTCCGTGTACACACCAAACAGAGAGGCCGGGATGATGGTACCTTGGCCCAGGATTAAAGCCAGTCATCCGGTCAGGGGGCATGGGTGTTTCCGGTTGGGACCGAGAGGGGGGGCACCCCCTTAGAGCGCGCGTATATAAATTTGATCCCATGCTACGCGAGGTTGTAGCCTCCCCGTCTCAAGGTTTTTCTTGAACGTTGCCGAGGGTGATCCCTGGCTTCGGATGGTTGAATTGGGTGTGTACTGGTTAGACGTGTTTCTTCCAAAACACCGTAGACGGAACTAGTCCCTGTGACTACTGAAATCCGTTGGCTGTGGTTAAGTACAAACTCTGCAGAGTCAATTCTTTCCATATCATCGTATCCATGATCAAGTAATGAAAACATTATTATCCATATCTATCCGCATTGGAAAAACCTGTTCCCGGTGAACAAGCTCAAGTGGTAATTCAGATTCACTGTTATTCCTGTGGATGGACTAACTTTATATTTGTCTCATGCTTGTGATAAATTATGTTCCCAAACGATTGTATTATTGAGCTGTGATATAAGCCCTTTATGTGACGTCGCGCAGACGTCCGACTGTGGCGTGTTTTTGTTTCTTACATTAAATGTAAGCCCTTTATGCGATGTCGCTCAGACGTCCGACTGTGGCATGCACTGTCTTTAATTTCTGTTATAAGCCCTTTATGTGGTGTCGCCCCGACGCCCGACTGTGGCATTATCATTCTGCATTTTCCGCTCGAGGAGTCTTTCAGACACTCGTTTGGCACCCGCATTATTACTCCGCATTTTCCGCTCGAGGAGTCTTTCAGACACTCGTTTGGCACCTGTATTATTATTCCGCATTTTCCGCTCGAGGAGTCTTTCAGACACTCGTTTGGCACCAGTATTACTATTCTGCAGCTTCCGCTCGAGGCGTCATTCAGACCCTCGCTTGGCACCCAGTATTTATTATCTCTATGTCTGATCGCACTGGTTAACTTATTCATGTACTTCATGTCTGCATTTGTTATACCTTATGTCCGAACTATCTTGCGAGTACTTTCATAGTACTCACCTGGCTTGTTGATTTGGCCAGATGTTGCCGAAGGCGATCTCTTGGATGAAGAGTTTGATAGCGCGCCCGATGCCTAGAGGAGTCCCAGTCAGTCCTGCGCGATCCCGGATATTGGTCACTTGTATTGTATACGCTTCCGCCACCCGCAATAAGTCTCCTCGAGCCTCACTCCGACGCTCGAAGAGCTGTAGTCTTCTGGAATCATATCACTCACTTCGCGGTGATATTTCCACCACCGTTATTATCGTGAGTTAGTAGTTGCCACCCTATCCGCCGTATTGTTTTAGCGGCGTGCATGTAATAAATTGTTGGGCAGTCTCTGCTCAACCTTGTATTATATTTAGTACTCCTGGTATTTTTCTTCTGTGACCAAGATATTGTCTACCAGTGAGAAGGAATTCTTCCTCGCTGGTCCGTAAAAGGGATTGGTCTCTCAATAATTATTTTTTGAAAAACCGGTCGTGACAAGCTTGGTATCAGAGCCAGGCTGACTGTAGGAAGCCACTAGGTGCGAGCGCTAATCGGTTATTAGCGTTTTGTGCTTTTTCAGCATTTTTGCAATAGTAGCTATTTTCTGTTGGTCATCATAAATTTATGACTTGACTACTCAGAATTTTTGCCTACTTTTGTAGATGGCTGGCAGCAGCTGTGAGAATCGAGTGTTCACCAACGTGCCCGAGGGGTTTGTCAAGCTGCTCGTCTCCATCACCAAGCTCGCGATCGGGCCAGCAGCTCGCCCGGAGTTCACACTCTATCAGCACAAGCTCAGTGACGACGTGTCTATGCACCAAGCTGTGGTGCAGTTCAAGGGAGGACGATCTGCTGCTCGCCACTTCCGTTTTGTGGGAAGGGCCATGCCTACGGAGAGGCATGCCATGCAGATGGCTGCCCGTGAGGCGATAGCTCGCCTTCGGGACATCCTTCCTACAATGAAGACTCGTCGCTACCGCTACCTCCCATGCCATGTGCCTTACACCAGCCACTATGCGTTCGCCTGCCATCGGGGAGAACGAGATGAAGCCATCGAGATGGTTGTGGAGTATCTCAAGGCTCTGGAGGAGTCTTTCGACAACCTCGTAGATGACCTTGTAGCTGCCCGCATGGACTTAGTCCGGGGCGGTCCTGCCAGCAGGAAGGAGCTTCTCCACACGGCGCCGCCTGTGACATTCGTCTCGTCTTCAGCCTCTTATGCATCGGCCGTTTTGGCCACTGCTCGCCGTCTGCCTACCACTGAGGAGTTCGACCGAGTCATCGCTCCTACTCCAGTCAGAGCCGCACCGCCTGCCGCACGCGCTCTACCGCCAGTCGCCCCCGCACCATCACCGCAGTGCAGCGTCATGCGCCAGGAGCCAGCTAGAGAGGAGGAGGTTGACTCTCCTGGACCGCTGAGCCTTGCCATCGGCAAGGGGAAGGAGATCTTCACCATCTCCGACTGAGAGCAGCGAGTAGCCGCGCGTTATGCCTGCTTGTATGATGTGCTGTTTTATCTGTACGCTAGTTTGTATTGGTGTGTTTTCTGCCTTCCGGAGTAGTACGCTAGTTTTTAATAACATGTCAGGATTGTGTACGCGCATCCTGAGTGCTGTATCATGTGTTTGCTTTTCACATGTAAGATTTATGTTAAGCACTTCTTCTCCGTGAAAAAAATCATTTGTGTTTCTTCGAAAACCTTGAAGCCTTTTGATTATTGCCTTTGCGAGATTTTTTGTGCTACACAATTTTTCTCATGGGTTTTGCAAATAATACCCCAGACTGGAAAAATGTCTCGCCCATGGACTCGCTCCATGCCCAATCAGCCAGATGAGGTTTACGGGACACAGACCAGCAACAATTTCACTCAGGGTCAGTCCAGCCAACAAGACAGCGAAGCAGCACTGTCTCAAGTATGCCGTCTCTTTGAGCAAAGCCAGCAACAGCACCAAGAGATGATGAATCATGTCATCAATATGGGAAACCACCGTGAACCCTATCAACCACATTCCAAGTTATCTGAGTTACAGAAGACTCGCCCCTTAACTTTTGCTCACACCGATAGACCACTGGAAGCCGATGATTGGCTTCGTGAGATTGAAAGGAAACTGATTATTGCTCAGTGCTCGGATCATGAGAAGGTGCTTTATGCACCACACTACCTTACTGGAGCAGCCGCAGCATGGTGGGAAAACTTCCTACACATGCATCCCAGGGAACACAACATCACCTGGGAAGAATTCAAGGAAGGCTTCCGTGGGGCACACATCCCCAGGAGCATCCTCAAGATCAAGAAGAGAGAGTTTGATGACCTGAAGCAAAGAGGCATGTCAGTGACAGAGTACAATGGCCAGTTTACCTAGCTGTCTCGTTATGCCTACGACGAGCACATGACAGAAAGCAAGAAGATGGAAAAATTCCTGGACGGCCTGGCACCAGCACTAAGGTGCCAACTGATTGTGCACACCTTTCCGGATTTTAAGACGCTGGTGGACAAGGCCATCACCCTGGAGAATGAGTGCCGTAGTCTGGAAGATATCCGCAAGCGGAAGAGGGACAAGACGACTCTTGCCCGCAGCAACCGAGGCAAGACTGAGGTCCCAAGGACAGACACAAGAAGATCCATGACTACTGAGCCAAGGCCCGTCGGACAATTTCATGCCAGGGACAAGGAGTTCACATACCGTCCAGGGGTCACCTGCTATGCTTGTGGTCAACAAGGGCATTATGCTAAACAGTGCCCGAAGCCAAGAGACTCGGCACCCAAGCCGAACAATGGTGGAAACAATCCAGCCCCCAAGCGCAACAACTTCAACCCCAGCAACAACCACAGGAAAGGTCACCCGAACCATGTGACCAAGGAAGAAGCGCAGAATGCCCCAGACATCGTGCTCGGTACGTTCCCTGCCAACACAGTACCTGCCATGGTTTTGTTTGATTCTGGAGCTTCCCATTCGTTCGTTTCGAAGAGTTTTGTTTCGCAACATGGTTTTCCGATACTTCCCTTGGAAAAATCTATGATCATCAAGTCCCCCGGAAATAAGCAAATCGCTCAGGGTTACTACCAAGGAGTGGTCATTGAGTTCGAAGGACTACAATTCCCCGCGAATCTCATCGTGTTGGAAAGTAAAGGACTGGATGTCATTTTAGGGATGGACTGGTTGACCACCAACAAAGGATTCATCGACTGTTTCAATCGGACAGTGATTCTCACCCACCATCACGTTAAGACGATAAGAGTTTCCGCCCAAGAAAGGCCACGATCACAGCAACCAAAACTGAACAAAATGGACATTGCAGAACTGAGAAAAGTTCCAGTGGTATGCGAGTTTCCTGATGTGTTCCCTGAAGAACTACCAAGCATGCCACCAGACCGAGAGATAGAATTCAGCATTGAACTAGCACCTGGCACCGCTCCCATCTATAAGAAGCCGTATAGAATGGCACCCTCAGAATTGGTGGAGTTGAAGAAGCAGATAAAGGAGTTGTTGGACAAAGGATTTATTCGAGCCAGCTCCTCACCATGGGGTTCGCCAGTGTTGTTCGCCAAGAAGAAGGATGGGACACTGAGACTGTGTATAGACTATCGAGCCCTCAATATGGTCACCATCAAAAACAAATATCCGATGCCACGGATAAATGATTTGTTTGACCAGCTCGCACAAGCCAAGGTATTTTCAAAGATTGATTTGAGATCAGGATACCATCAACTGAAGGTACGGACAGAGGATATCCCCAAGACAGCATTCACTTCCAGATATGGGTTATACGAGTTTACAGTGATGCCTTTTGGACTAACGAACGCCCCCGCATATTTCGTCCACCTCATGAACAAAGTGTTCATGAAATACATGGACAAATTTGTGGTGGTATTCATTGACGATATTCTGGTTTACTCAAGGACACCAGAAGAGCATGCTGAGCACCTCAGGATTGTTTTGGGAGAATTGAGGAAACATCAGTTGTACGACAAATTTAGCAAATGCGAATTTTGGCTAAGACAAGTTGGTTTCTTGGGCCATATTTTGAACCAAGAAGGCGTGGCCATAGACCCAGAAAAAGTCAAGGCCATACTAGACTGGAAGCCACCCGCCAATGTTACAGATGTGCGGAGTTTCCTAGGGATGGCCGGATATTACAGGAGATTTATTGAAGGATTCTCCACTGTGGCAAAACCTATGACACAGTTACTCAAGAAGGACAAGAAATTCGTATCGACGGAAGCATGTGAGCAGAGCTTCCAAGAACTCAAGAAGAAGCTGACAACCGCACCGGTCTTAACTGTGCCAGACATACACAAGAGCTTTGATGTGTATTGTGACGCGTCCCGAAAAGGTCTCGGATGTGTGCTAATGCAGGAGGGCAAGGTTGTCGCATATGCCTCCAGGCAGCTGCGAAAACATGAGGAAAATTACCCAACACATGACTTGGAGCTAGCAGCAGTTATACATGCACTCAAGGAGTGGAGGCACTTTCTGTTGGGAAATCGCTGTGAAATATATACGGACCATAAGAGCCTCAAATATATTTTCACACAGCCAGGGCTAAATTTACGCCAACGACGCTGGTTGGAACTAGTCAAGGACTATGACGTCGGTATTCACTACCACCCAGGGAAAGCAAATGTAGTGGCCGATGCCCTTAGTCGAAACCCCAGCCCGGACAGTGACGGTCAGCAAAATTTGAGGCCTGAGTTTCAGCGAGAGTTCACTAGGCTCAACATGATGTTAGTCTCTGAGGGCACCGTATCGAACCTGGAGATACAACCCACCCTGGTGGATCAAATCAAGAAGGCTCAGCAGGGACGTCCCAGCATCGAAGGCATAAAGAAGAAAATGAATCTTCGTAAGACTTCCGAGTTCGTCACCGACAGTGAAGGAACATTGTGGTACCGAGACAGACTTTGCGTACCTAACATTGAGGAACTCAAGCAACAGATCTTGACGGAGAGCCACACCGCTCCATACTCGATCCATCCTGGAGGAACCAAAATGTACAAGGACATTCAGGAAAGATTTTGGTGGCACGGTATGAAAAGAGATATAGCCACATTCATCGCTTGTTGCGATTCATGTCAGCGCATCAAGGCCGAGCATCAAAAGCCAGCAGGGCTACTCCAGCCAAACAGGATACCGGAATGGAAGTGGGATGAAATAGGAATGGATTTCATCGTCGGATTACCCCGATCACAACGTGGAAATGACGCCATATGGGTTATCACAGACCGACTAACCAAGGTTGCTCATTTCATTCCCGTGAAGACTACCTACTCCACACAAAGACTGGCAAAACTTTATCTCTCCCGTAGTTTGCTTGCACGGAGTCCCAAAGACTATAATATCAGACCGAGGCACCCAATTCATCTCCAAATTTTGGGATCACCTACAACAAGCTCTGGGCACGCAACTAGCTTTCAGTACAGCATACCACCCTCAGACTGATGGACAAACAAAACGTGTAAACCAAATCCTAGAGGATATGCTAAGAGCCTGTGTACTCACCTATGGGTCCAGTTGGGAAGAGAGTTTGCCGTATGCCGAATTTGCTTACAACAACAGTTACCAAGCCAGCTTGCAAATGGCACCCTTTGAAGCGTTGTACGGACGAAGGTGTCGTACCCCTCTGAATTGGTCAGAAACAGGTGACAGCCGTATCTTCGGCCCAGACATGCTTAAAGAGGCCGAGGAGAAAGTTAAACAAATCAGGGACAGACTCAAGACAGCACAGAGCCGACAAAAGAGCTACTATGATCAGAAGCATCGTGAGGTCAGCTTTGAACCTGGTGATTCCGTATACCTCCGAGTATCTCCTATGAGGGGTCTGCAACGGTTCAAAATAAAGGGGAAGCTAGCCCCAAGATTTATTGGACCATTTTGTGTAAAGGCACGAAGAGGCACGGTGGCCTACCAACTAGACCTACCCAAGGAGCTGTCAGACGTCCATGACGTATTCCACGTCTCGCAGTTGAGGAAATGCGTGAGTAACCCGGAGAAACATGTACCTCATGAGGACATTGATATGCAACCAGATCTCACCTACAGAGAAAGGCCGGTAAAGATTTTAGAAGAGTCTGAACGGAGGACCCGTCAGAAAACGACGAGATTTTTCCTAAGGGGGTAGGTGTTGTGACACCCAAATTTTTATTTGGATTTTTCAAAAGATTTTATTTGACTTGAGGGGAGTGATTTAAATTTTTCTTCAAGAGAACTCTCCCTCTCATATAATTTTTCTTTATGGCAAAAGTTTTATTTGGATTCACCCAAGATCTGTCTTTGGTCTTGGAGGTTCTTGCTTTTCATTTGGACTCAAGACCAAATGTTTTTCTTTTGGGGAAAACAACTTTTAAAAATCTTTTTGGAAATGCACTATGGCTTTTGGAAAAGTCCTTTGCCACTTTCAACAATTCCTTCTTGCCATGGCCTTAGTGCAAATCCTCTCTCCTAACCCTTCCCTCACCTTTGGATCATGATCTGCATCAAATCCAGCAAGTTGGACCTCCCCATGTGATCATTTCCATTTGAATCTTATTCAAACAAATTTCTGTCTTCTATCCTACTACTTGGAGATTTACAAAGGAACTCCATTTTCTGTTTTGATTTTTGCCCCCAAACCAACTCTCCTCCCTAGTCCTTTGAACCCTCAACCAAGATCCATGAAGATCCACTGGTCTTCAGTTCAAAATTTTCAAAATACACTTGCTGCAAGTTTGGACCAGATTTGTCAAATTTGGTGAAATTCATTCAAAACCTTCTCCAAAAATTCCAAGTAAAATCAGGCAGCCCCTGGGTGCTTTGAGTGGCCATCTCACCAAGTTACAGCTCCAGAAAAATTTATCTCATAGCCAAAACCTTCTGTCGAACACCTGCAGTGCACTGTCTTTGTCACATTCAGAAAGTTCAGAGAACACTGCAGTGGCTTGCTGTCGTTTTCTTCAGAGAAGGGCATCGATCTCACCAGTACCACTGCGTCGCCTTGCTCCTCGTCCCCGCCCTCTTGTTCCTGCACCGCACGAACGCCTGGCGCCTTGCGGGCGTCGGCGACGAGCAGCAGAAGGTGCGCCGCCCCGTGACCGACGCCGGCGGCGGCTTTGCGGACGCCAGCGGCAGACACGGCGCCGACGACGCCACCCAGCGCCGCCCAAACCACCGGAGCTCGCCGCGTGGCCTTCCACTCCCCCGAATGCGCTGCCGCTCTCGTCGTGAACCGCAGGGCGCGGAGCGCGCTCTCTGCCGCCGTTGAGCCCGTGCGGTCACCTCACCGTGGACCGACGCCATTACGCCAAGACCATCTCCGTTTAGCTGTAAAACGACTCCAGTAACCTCCACTGATGCCACCTGGCCGCTCAAACCTCCTGCCAATCCACTGCTCCGCCGTAATCGCTCGCCGGAGATTCTCCGTTCACGGCCACCCCGTCGATCCGCCTATAAATAGAGGCCCCGAGCTTCAACTCGAGCACCCACCATCCCTACACTCCCCCTAGAGCACGCCTAGCCACTGGAAGAGCCCCGAGGAGGTCTCCTTCCTCGACTCCGGCCGCCGCGACCCGCCACGGGATCCAGCCCGATTCGCCCCCGTGTGTGCTCCTCCGCCTCCATTCTCTTACCAGTAGCTTCACCATGCATCCCTCTCTCTGACCCGCACTCTAATTTGAAGCTTGCAGCCCTCCACCGGAGATCACCATCCTCACCCGAGCCGCCGTCTGCCGGAGATAGTGTCGCCGTCGACGTGGTGCTCCCCGTTGGACGAGTCCACCACCCACCGACGCGGAAGAAGACGCTGAAGCTCTTGGTACCCTCTGTTTCTCCTAACTCGCCCTGGTACGACGCCGACGTCCACCGCAGTCTTCGGGCGCCGGCGAGCTTTTCAAACCTGACATGTGGACCCCGCGTGTCAGCCTCTGTTCTTTTATTCGCGAACCATTTTCTGTTGGCGCCTTCGGGCCAAATACGTTTTCTCCTTTGCGCTTGCGCATTCCCAACCGAAGCTTTTCTGTTTTCTCAGTTAAAACCCTGGAACTTTTCTGTTTCATTACAGATAAGTCCCTGGACAGAAACCTTTATAACTTTTTAATAAAAAGGAATTTTTGAGTGATTCTTTTTCTGTCAATCTTCAGATTTTGTCTAGTTTTTTATGGGATTTATTTGGAAAAGTTTCTGTGTATGTGTTGGTTTTCACGTTAGTACCCGTTTCGTGATTGCCGTAGGTTCCGGAAGAGGTGACGGAGCCGCGAACTTCGCCGAGCTAGACTCCGACTTCTCCGAACCAGGCAAGCATGTTTTGAACATTTGATATGACAGGTGTTTGCATGTTTGCGTGAAAGTTTGTGCGTGGCATATGAGTGTCGGTAAATACCTCGTTGCTTGTAAGGCAACTACCCGGTTGTCACAAAGTCGGGATGATCTCTGATGAGAGATGGCCTAATCATGTGGTGACATGAAGGGCAGCAAGGTGGTACTATTGTAGCATGCCAGCCTTGCGTCATCCGACTTTCTCCGACGTTAACATGGTTGGAGCCACGTTATCGTTCTTTTTCCGCATGTTCCAAAGTTGCGATGGTCTCTGATGAGAGATGGCCTAATCGTGTGGTGACATGAAGGGCAGCAAGGTGGTACTGTTGTAGCATACCAGCCTTGCGTCATCCGACTTTTCCGACGTTAACATGGTTGGAGCCATGTTACCGTTCTTTCCCCTTCCGTGCTACCACATGTCTCATTGCCAGGATGCGGTTTAGTAAGTTGGTAACCTCTTTCCGTGTACACACCAAACAGAGAGGCCGGGATGATGGTACCTTGGCCTAGGATTAAAGCCAGTCATCCGGTCAGGGGGCATGGGTGTTTCCGGTTGGGACCGAGAGGGGGGGCACCCCCTTAGAGCGCGCGTATATAAATTTGATCCCATGCTACGCGAGGTTGTAGCCTCCCCGTCTCAAGGTTTTTCTTGAACGTTTCCGAGGGTGATCCCTGGCTTCGGATGGTTGAATTGGGTGTGTACTGGTTAGACGTGTTTCTTCCAAAACACCGTAGACGGAACTAGTCCCTGTGACTACTGAAATCCGTTGGCTGTGGTTAAGTACAAACTCTGCAGAGTCAATTCTTTCCATATCATCGTATCCATGATCAAGTAATGAAAACATTATTATCCATATCTATCCGCATTGGAAAAACCTGTTCCCGGTGAACAAGCTCAAGTGGTAATTCAGATTCATTGTTATTCCTGTGGATGGACTAACTTTATATTTGTCTCATGCTTGTGATAAATTATGTTCCCGAACGATTGTATTATTGAGCTGTGATATAAGCCCTTTATGTGACGTCGCGCAGACGTTCGACTGTGGCGTGTTTTTGTTTCTTACATTAAATATAAGCCCTTTATGTGATGTCGCTCAGACGTCCGACTGTGGCATGCACTGTCTTTAATTTCTGTTATAAGCCCTTTATGTGGTGTCGCCCCGACGCCCGACTGTGGCATTATCATTCTGCATTTTCCGCTCGAGGAGTCTTTCAGACACTCGTTTGGCACCCGCATTATTACTCCGCATTTTCCGCTCGAGGAGTCTTTCAGACACTCGTTTGGCACCTGTATTATTATTCCGCATTTTCCGCTCGAGGAGTCTTTCGGACACTCGTTTGGCACCAGTATTACTATTTTGCAGCTTCCGCTCGAGGCGTCATTCAGACCCTCGCTTGGCACCCAGTATTTATTATCTCTATGTCTGATCGCACTGGTTAACTTATTCATGTACTTCATGTCTGCATTTGTTATACCTTATGTCCGAACTATCTTGCGAGTACTTTCATAGTACTCACCTGGCTTGTTGATTTGGCCAGATGTTGCCGAAGGCGATCTCTTGGATGAAGAGTTTGATAGCGCGTCCGATGCCTAGAGGAGTCCCAGTCAGTCCTGCGCGATCCCGGATATTGGTCACTTGTATTTATACGCTTCCGCCACCCGCAATAAGTCTCCTCGAGCCTCACTCCAACGCTCGAAGAGCTGTAGTCTTCTGGAATCATATCACTCGCTTCGCGGTGATATTTCCACCACCGTTATTATCGTGAGTTAGTAGTTGCCACCCTATCCGCCGTATTGTTTTAGCGGCGTGCATGTAATAAATTGTTGGGCAGTCTCTGCTCAACCTTGTATTATATTTAGTACTCCTGGTATTTTTCTTCTGTGACCAAGATATTGTCTACCAGTGAGAAGGAATTCTTCCTCGCTGGTCCGTAAAAGGGATTGGTCTCTCAATAATTATTTTATTGAAAAACCGGTCGTGACACTCCTCCCCTTACTGAGGATCGCGGACTCAGCGCAAGGCGCCTTGCCAATCCGGTAAGTCTTTTATATCTCATAAGATGTTCCTTTCCCCAGTATAATAGTGCGAGGGATCTGAGCCTCCACGCCTTTTGACAGGACTGGGTAGCGACAGCGGAGCAGATCGATTGTCCAACCCCCCTGCCCGAAGATCCAGCAGATACTCTCCTAACGGAGATGCTGGTTCCGGCGCCTTATGAGGTGCCGGAGAAGAAGGTCAAGAAGAAAGCCACGGAGACCAGGAAAGGTCTCCGGCGCAAGGTTATATCAGACTCATCGTCCGAAAATACCGAGGTGCACACATCCCACGAAAACGAGGAGGAGGAAGAGGAAAGTTCTCCCCCCCAGCCGAGGGAGACAAGAAAAGGAAGGCCGCCCCGTCCGGGGAGGCCGAAGGGTCCAAGAAGGGAAGGACTCTCCTTCCGGACTGTTCCACGACGGCCGCTTTTAGCGACGAGGAGTGGTTGCCCAGGGACAAGCCCCTGGCGAAGTCGTAAGTATTCGGATACCATAATAGTTCTTGGTATGTTTTATTTTATTGCTTCTTATCACGCCGAACATGATTATGCAATCCATCCCGAGCCGATATCGACGTATCTTCTTCGGATGATTCTTTGGGCCCGTCGGATATGAACAGCGATTCACTCCCGACCGCCTCCTCCCCCCGCCCTACGGACGATGCCGAGGTGTTGTCTCAGAGGGCACTGAACCGGGGGAAGACAGTTCCGGAGGCGCCTCAAGGCGACATTCCAGGCGCTGGGCGCACGAGGGGCAAGACTCTCCTAGGCCCTAACGCCGGGGGCAACAAGTCTAGCCCCCAGCCGAATACAGCGCCGGAACCTCCAGTGGTTCCGGATTCTGTTAGGCAACCCCTCGCTAAGGGGGCAAGCCGTCTGTGCCGATGGCCTCTGTCCATCCAGAGGCATCGGACAACTTGCTGGAAGCGCTTCGTGGCACTTCCATTAACGAAGAGCACCGCACTGTTATGAGTGCGGTGGTCAAGAAGGTTCAGTCCGCCAAGAGCGGACTGACTGAAGCCTCTGCCAGCCTCCTAACAGGCTTTGAGGTAAGTAATCAAATTATAAGAAAATGTTACAGCATAGACAGTAGCCCCTGAGTCTCTGTTTGGCGTTCGCGAAGAAAGGCCGAATAGAGGATCAAATAATAATCGCAGGAGTCTAATCAGAAAGTGTCTATGTGAATAAGCAGGCTTCACTGCTAGCCACTGCCGCTCGTACTGCGGAGGTCACCGCACTGAAGCGGGACCTTGAGCGGTCCAAGGAAGAGCTCGGCCTTACCAAGAGGCAGCTCGAAGAGAACAAAGGTAAGTGATACCCCGTCTGTATATTGATAAAGAAAAATGTGGTTTTTCAATAATAGGATTGTCATGAATTTTGCCAGGGGCCAAAACCGAAGTGGCGGCCCTGAAGAAGGCGCTGTCCGAGGCCGAAGACAAAGCGGCCAAGGAGCGCATCGAGCGAGGGAAGCAAGAGGCCCGAGTCGGCGAGGTGCAGCAAGAGCTCTAGGCTCTCGTCAAGAAACACGAGTCCTTGGAGCGTGACTCGAAGATGCAAGGGTCCGAGCTTGCGAAGGCCCTCTAAAACGCACAACATGCCAAGGCCGAGGCCCAAAAGGCCCTCCAGGAAATTGAGGCGGTTAAGAAGATAGCGGCGGGTAAGGCATTCATTATGCAAAGCAAGCATGTGATGGAAACTTTCCTTTTACTTACCCGAATTCGGAGCTCTCCAGGAGCGTTCGCAGTTCTACCCTGTAGTGTGTCGGATGCCGCGGAGTTCTACCGGGCCGAGGAGGGGAGCTCGACGGAGAAGTTGTTCTGGTCTCAGTATACTGGGATCGAACATCCGACGCCCTTGAGCGACCAGTTGAAGCAACTGGTCGAGCTTCACAAGGCGGCCGAACTGGCCATGAGGGGCCTTATAGTCCGGATGTGGCCTGGCGAGCCCCTGCCTGGTAGCTATTTTGTCTTGGTAAGGCGACTTGTGAACGCCTGCCCAAGGCTTGCAGTCATAAAGCGGTCTGTCTGCATCGAGGGTGCACGCAGGGCTTTTGCCCGGGCGAAAGTGCACTGGGCGAAGCTGGACGCCGAAAAGATGGTGAAGGAGGGGCCGCCGGAGGGCAAGGAGCACAGTGTCCTGAAGGGTGCTCGCCTTGTGGCGGAGGAATGTGCTAAGGATGTAATATTTGAATGAATGTACTCATGTGATCCTGTAATATGAAACAAGTTCATGTGCGCTATGTAACGCTTTGTGAATTTAAAATATTACCTTCTGTGCGGCCGTTTACAAAATCTGAGAGTTGGCCAGTCGTTGGCTTCTGCCCCCATGTAACTAGTACTGGGGTGTTCGGGATAAACCTGATCACTCTTTATCCCAGTTTTGGGTCCTTCGAAGGAGGTGTTCAGCAGAACGAACCAGGCAATCGGACTATAAGGCTTTATGACTCCCACTTAGCCATAGAAGTCTACAATTTTAAATTTTGGCGAATCCCCTAGTATTCGGAAGGCCGAACTTGGGGCGCTATGTACGCCTAAATCGGACAAGGCCGACTCCTCGCCCGAAGCGGAAAAAATCTTTAAGGATTTGAAACCTCTCGAACAGCGACCAGCTCTCGCCGCATCATGACAGTCAGTTTTCGGCTTTCTCTACTGAGGTGCTCGTCCGGAAGAACCGGGACACAATCGCAGTAGTTCTCCCAGTGCTACCTTAGCCGATATAGTGGAACGTAAGGTACAAAAACTTGGGAGCCGGGAAAACCCAACATTGACCCAAGACATGATTCGGAGCTGATGCATATAATGCTATAAGTTCGGGGTGCTGCACTGTCGAAAGTGTTCGGACTTTTCACGCCGTGTTTTGGGGTACACTGAAGCCCCTGGCATACTGGTCGTACCAGAATGTACGGGTGCAATTTGTCATAAATAAGCAGACAAGGGAAAAAAGGGAGATGCAATAATAGGCTAACGCTATGCATTGATATTAAATAATACATCAAAGCGTACGGATACAGGTAGTGCAATAAAAATAATACGACAAAGTGTACGGATACAAGTAGTGCAATAAGCAAAAAATAGGACTATTTGACATGTCCTATCCAAGGGCAAGCTGCGCGTGGGTATGTAAAACAGGTATATCGATCGTTATCAGAGACCACCTGGGGATTCCCTTGTACGTCAGAGCGTCTTGCTTCCTTGGTATTTCCTTCCCGCGATGGGTCCAACAATCAGAGTGCCGAAAAGGGCTTCCAGAGAGTAAGGTCCTGAAAGAGAGAAAATGATAAAGGTATATGACCCCTGGGGTGGTTGAGCCGCATTGTGGGACATGCCGTAGTCGTGCCTCCGCCTATGCCCATGGTATCTTGAGTGCGTAGTTATGTACACGCGGCGCAAATTTTGCCGCTTGACTGGGACTAGGACGGAGGCCGAATTGCTAGGCGAGCTCGAAACATGCCTGGCGATCCTCCTGCGGGGTACTCCGGACTCGCTTGAAGGTGTCCTGGGTCTTTTTTGCCGAATTGGCGGTTTGCCTAATAAGGCTGATTTGCGCTTCTGCTGCGAGGGCCGCAGTGTGCTCCTCCGTGCGGAGCGAGCGTCCTGTGTTTCCATTAACTGTTATAACCCCGCGTGGTCCTGGCATTTTGAGCTTGAGGTATGCATAATGCGGTACCGCATTGAATCTAGCAAATTCGGTTCGTCCGAGTAGTGCGTGATAGCCACTACGGAAGGGGACGATATCAAAGATTAATTCCTTGCTTCGGAAGTTGTCCGGAGATCCGAAGACCACTTCCAATGTGATTGAGCCCATGCAACAGGACTCTACACCTGGGATGACACCTTTAAAGGTAGTTTTGGTGGGTTTGATCCTCGAGGGGTCTATGCCCATTTTGCGCACTGTATCCTGATAAAGCAGGTTCAGACTGCTGCCACCGTCCATAAGGACTCGAGTGAGGTGAAATCCGTCAATGATGGGACCAAGAACCAATGCGGCCGAACCGCCATGACGGATACTAGTGGGGTGGTCCCTGCGATCGAAAGTGATCGGACAAGAAGACCATTGGTTAAACTTTGGGGTGACTGGCTCCATCGCATAGACGTCCCTTAGTGCGCGCTTCCGTTCCCTCTTGGGAATATGGGTTGCGTATATCATGTTCACCGTTTTCACTTGGGGAGGAAATTTCTTCTGTCCTCCTGTGTTCGGCGGCCGGGGCTCCTCCTCGTCGTCGCTATGCAACCCCTTTTCCTTGTTTTTGGCGTTCAACTTGCCGCCCTGCTTGAACACCCAGCATTCTCTGTTGGTGTGATTTGCTGGCTTATCGAGGGTGCCGTGAATTTGACACGAGCGATCAAGTATGCAGTCCAAACTGGACGGGCCCAGAGTGCTTCTTTTGAACGGCTTTTTCCGCTGACCGGATTTAGAGCCACTGAATCCGGCATTGACTGCCGTGTCTTCGGCGTTGTCGCCGTTGTTGCGGCGCTTGTGTCTGTTGCGACGTGGTCTGCCGTTAGTATCTTTGTTATCTAAATTGCCAGGATTTCTTGATGTGTTGTTGCTGCGAGCCAGCCAGCTATCCTCGCCCGCGCAAAAGCGGGTCATGAGTGTCGTGAGGGCTGCCATGGACTTCGGCTTCTCTTGGCCGAGGTGTCGGGCGAGCCACTCGTCACGGATGTTATGTTTAAATGCCGCTAAGGCCTCGGCATCCGGACAGTCGACAATTTGGTTCTTTTTAGTTAGGAACCGAGTCCAGAATTTCCTGGCTGATTCCCCTGGCTGTTGAGTTATGTGGCTCAAGTCATCACCATCCGGTGGTCGCACATAAGTGCCCAGGAAGTTGTCAAGGAATGCATCTTCCAAATTCTCCAAACTACCAATGGAGTTTGCTGGCAGGCTATTCAGCCAATGCCGAGCTGGTCCTTTGAGTTTTAGTGGGAGGTACTTGATGGCATGTAGATCGTCACCGCGGGCCATGTGGATGTGGAGGAGGAAATCCTCGATCCATACTGCGGGGTCTGTTGTACCATCATATGACTCAATGTTCACGGGTTTAAATCCTTCTGGGAATTCATGATCCATCACTTCATTCGTGAAGCATAGGGGGTGTGTGGCGTCTCTGTGCCAGGCTATGTCACGACGCAGTTCATACGAGTCTTGTCTGCTGTATTCGGCCCGGTCAGATTTGCTTTTAGTGTATCCGGCGTGACGATAATCGTCACGCGTTGGGGCGTGCCCCCGTGATCCGTAGATCGATCTTGTATCTCCTGCTTTGTTTTCCAATATGTCTCGCAGGTCCCGCGTGTTGCCCCGGGCCTTCGTGTTTTTGTTTGAATGGCGGCGGGGTGCGGGCTGAACTTCGGGCTGATATGCCACTCTGTCTCGGCCACGAGGTGGCCGATCAGCCGCATCATATGCTGGTAATGTAGGTTTTAATGCTTCCTCCTCGAGTTGGGGTAGCAACATGCGCTTTGGGTAACTCTTGGTTGGGCGTTCGAGTTCGTATTCCTCGACCGCCCGGACCTCGGTCCATCTATCCGCTAGAAGGTCTTGGTCAGCTCGAAGCTGTTGTTGCTTTTTCTTCAGGCTATTTGCTGTGGCTATAAGCCGGGCCTTGAAGCGCTCCTACTCGACGGGATCCTCATGCACGATAAATTCTTCATCGCCGAGGCTCACCTCGTCTTCGGAGAGAGGCATGTAATTGTCATCCTGTGATTCTCCGTCTGTTGCCTGTTCTTGAGGGCTAGCTTGCCCATCCTCCCGCTCGAGGCCTGGCTGGAAGGGGTTGTCTTCGTCTTCGCCACTATCCGGAGCGTTATTGTCTCTTGTGCCAGTATCGCTGCTTTTGCTATGGCGGGACTTAGAGCGGCGCCGCTGACGCCGGTGCTTGGATTGCTTCTTGGAGGGATTATACTTTGTTGCCTTATCGCCATCGCCTTCTTTGGGGGTGTCCACCATGTATATATCGTATGATGAGGTGGCAGTCCAGCGCCCTGTGGGCGGTGGTTCCTATTCGTCTCCTGCATCGTCGTCCATACCGTCGATGTCTTCGGAGCCGAAATCGAGCATGTCGGTTAAGTCGTCGACAGTGGCTATTAAGTGGGTGGTGGGTGGGGAACGAATTTCTTCGTCGTCCGCTTCCCACTCAAGCCGGACATAGTTCAGCCAAGGGTCTCCAGACAAGGAAAGAGACCTTAATGAATTTAGCACGTCACCCAGTGGCGAGTGCTGAAAGATATCCGCGGAGGAAAACTCCATGATCAGTGCCCAATCAGATTCGACAGGCACGGATGCAGGCGGTTCGGAGCCCGTGGCCGGGGACGAATCCATCCTCCTCGCGTGCCCCGCACGCAGGGTCGAGGTAGGTGTGTGTGCCTTGGCTCGCCCGCGACCACACCTCACCGAAGCCCTATCCCCCCAAGGCATCGGCATCCTTAATCCTCGCGAGACGCCCTCAAACGAGCTCGTGGGCATGCGCACCCCCTCAAGTCCGTGCCTTCGGGCATCGCGACGTGGTCAAGTCCGTGCCTCCGGGAATTGCGACATGCTCCACCAGCCATAACCAACCCACGCCCGAGGGATCGCGTGAGGAAGGACGAGATCCCCGTCGAGCTTTCTAATAACTCTGCAGCTGTACAATGCCTCCCGAGGCCCGACGGCTCCTGAGTCATTAAGAAGCAAACTTCGCTAGATGCTGCTGGAAAGGCGCGCCCTCGCGAGGTGAGAAACTACAGCAAGCGTATCGAGCTAAGTTATCCTAACCACACCTGATCCAAACATGGGTATCATGGCACGATATCAAGATAATAAACATAGCATAGTGGCGCAAGCGCCATGGTTCATTACACACCCCAGCGGAGTCTTCTACTTTTTTCAAATGGAGGATAAAGGAAAGGTTGAACAAAAGCGGGCCGCATGGCAGCTGCAGCTCCCTAGGGCAGGCCCCAGCGGTGCCCGAGCTCAACCCGAGTCTTCCTCCCGCTTCACTGGAGCGCGACGGCGAGACGACTCATCGCCTTCTTTGATTCGAGCCCGACGGCGGGGTGGCTGGTCGTAGCCACCGCTGCTGGTGCTCTCGCCGGAGGAGGAGCCGCTGCGGCTAGAGGAAGCGTGGCAGTTGCCAAGGACAAGCTCACCGTCGTCGCCGTCGTGGCCTTCGCCAAAGGCAAGCTCATCATCGTTGCTGCCGTCTTCCGGGAAGCACCCCATACGGCGGCCATCTCCCCTAAACACCATCACATAGAGGGTCGCAAGGCCGTCGTACTTGAAGTGGAGGGTGCACCTCCCGCTCAGGCCCCGCGCGTGGGCAAACGCCTGCCAGCCGCGGGTCAAGGACATATTGCCTATGGCAGTGACCTCGACCCCGACCTATGAGGCCTTGCTGCATCAGTCGTCAGCCTGCTGCCATAGGTCGTCAAGACCGGCGGGCAGCAGCTCGCCCGTGAAGAAGCGCGGGAGCGGGAGCCAGGTGCTGGCAGGACTCTCTGGCCAAACGACAACTCTGGGAATGTGTTCGCAGAGTGGAAGCGCGGTTGAGAAGGCCGAGCGACCACGGCACGCCTCCCTTCATCACAAGGGCTACCCCGTCCTCGGTGGCCCCCACTGCGATAAGAAGCGCCGCCGCGGCTGCCCAAAGCGATGCCGGCCCCCGAAGAAGCGCGCCCGCGCCACCAAGGAGCTACCACCAGGGTCGCAGCATGCTTGCGGGGCGGCTGCGGCCTCTCTTGGGCGGCGGTGAACCCGACCCCTCCTTGGGGGCCTTCCTTTTCTCGGCGGCGGAGAACCTCCTCGTCAGTGCCATGGATGCTATGGCAAGACAAGGAGACAAGGAAGAGGAAGGAGGAGCGGGCAGAGAGAAGACGAAGATGAGCAAGGGGGCTCTACCCCTCCCCTCATTTATAGCCGGAGGGAGGCCAACCGCCGGCCTCCATGATCCCATGCAATGATGGTTTTTCTCTGCATGCAGCAGGCTCTTGTCAAGTCGAACGGTTGCCGAGGTAGCACGGGGAAGCGGAGACGCCCACGTCCCATTAATCGCCATGCGTTGACCAAGGCCGCTGGCTGTTGGGGCCCGCAGCGCTCCGCGCTTGCCCTTTGGCTTCACCTCAAGCCAAGTCCGAGCGCGCCTTGGGCCCGGGGGCTACTGTCGGCGTTCTGGGAACGGGGGTACCCAGACTTGCCTGCCTGTTCGACGAGCTAAGCCGTGAGATCAGCGAGTAGGCAGACTGTGGAGGTTGAGTTCTTCGCACGCACCCTAGAGTTCGAACCTCTCAAGGGTCTGCGGAACCCAAAATCCCACAGGAATCCATCTGCCATGCAAGACTCCATCACACACCTTTCCCAACAACTACCGTGTGCGATAATGTTCTATCACAAATGGTTCAGGAGCCCCTTTGCACGCATACAAGTGTGGTAGACCGTTTATGATTTGTTGTGTATCACCGATGGTTGCGGCAAGAGTGACGTGTGCTTTTCATTTGGGATCCTACAGGTTTCCTGAAAAATTTACGACTGGGATTGTATTTTAAATTGGGCACGGTTTACTCCGATCTCTCGTGTGCGATAAGGTGATATCATAAACGGCTCTGGAGACCCTAAGCACACGTATTAGCGCTGCAAATCGTTTGTGATCTGTTGTGTATCACCAACGATTTCGCTATGATTGATGTATGCTTTCCGATGTGGATCGCACACACTCGGAGCAATTACCAAGTTAGAAAAAATATCCCATTTTGAATTGTTATGCAAAAAGCAAATTCGACACAATATTCAATTGAAAAAATAGTGTCCACAAAGAACATTCATCAGATTTCGCAACAATTGCAATTTAACATATGGTAGCTAAATTCCAATGATTTGTTGACACATATATGCATTACATAATTAATCATAGTGTACAAAATACGCAGACCTCATTAGATGGAAAACAATGGATCCATGCGTATATGTTTAGTGGGTAACTTTTACTCAATGTTTCAGGAGAATGCATGCTGAAATCTTCATTATCACAAGTGGGATTGATGTAGTGATTCAGGAAGAAGTCGCTAATAAATCTCCGAACCACCAGCAATTCACCAGCGGGGAGCGGTTCAGGGGTCCTTGGTTCTATGATGAGCTGCAGTACTTTTAAGATCAGAATGTGCCATATGAGTGGAGTAGAATATATTAATTAAGATAGACTTACTGGTACTAATTTGCGAGGATCTTCACAACTATCAGCAGATTTGCAGATGAAGATCATGTGTTTGTAAACATAGTATCCACAAAGGTTGGTCACTGCTTGTTGCTGAGGACACTGAATTTTTTTGTACATAATTAGTCATGTATTTGTCCTGTTAGGAACAACCTAACCGGTGTTAGATGTATTTTTCTCCTTTGGACAGAAATAGAAAGAGGTTTATTTACAAGCTTGAACATTTGACTAGCGTAAGAAAAGGTATTTGCAGACTATTGGATAAATTTTCCAAAAATAACGGATTTCAGTGTGTTACCGGAGAAACGATCTCGCGCTGCAGAGGTAGTTCCCTCTTGAATAGTTCCCTGGTTTAGTTTTCTATGATGTGAGCACACTGCAAATGAAGATGAATTTTGACAACATCAATTATTGAACCAGATATGAATGCAAATTGATTTCAACATCATAGAATTCAATACCTATCCATGAATTGTTGAATGCGTCAAATCCTGAGCATTTGTTGACTCTATGAGAGAACCATGTAGTAAATTTTGTTCTTGTTTGGAACAATGAATACCAATATCCAGTGATTGCTACATATCAAGAAAGCCATGAACATATGAATTATGTCGAAATTTGAAAGACAACCAGTGTATGCGTGGTTGTTTACTTGACTTACCGTTCAGGATATGGCCAAAGAAATGATTCTGCATGGGACGTGTTTTCGAAGATACGGACGACCGTGTTAATGGCCCAGTCACGTAGGTCCTTACCATCTAATGTTGTGCAATTTGCTAATGCAAGATCTATCAAATACACACTCTCCCTTTTTTTCTCTACGCGTTCAATCCCCTGAGAAGAATAAAATGCAGTTAGTTGTTTATCATTTACAGCCTTGCATGGAGAAGTTGATCAGAGTTTGTTAAGTACTTACAAAATCAGGCATCTAACAAGAGTGGCATCGAGCTCGTTGAAGTTGAAGAAGAGATGTAAGTCCTCAAAACTCACATTGATGGAACCAACATCGTGTCGAAAATGATCTCTGTTGTATCGGACTAGCAGAACATGATGACCTGCTAAAATTTGATCCATGCGATATTCAATTAACTCACGACAACTGGAGCTACACTCATCAAAGTATTCGCCAACAAGAAATGGCTGGCCATGGACGTAATTTTGTGCTTCAAGTATGTCTGCTTTATTTTTAGCAAGCACCAAATGTATTTGTGCATCATTCATGCCGTCAAAAATAATATTACTCTCTGATTCAAACAACTTGCTGTTAATTTGGTTCTGGGCAATGAGTGCTTTAAGTAAGAGGCAATCGTTCGATTTCCTCTTTGCTCTCCCGGCGCACTTCCTGGCGGGTGCAGCCTTTTTGGCTGCTTCCTTCTTGGTACTTGAATCATTTCTGGTAGAACGACTAGTTGGTTGAAAGGTAGACTACCGAGCAGACGGTGAAGCTTCGACGGACTTCTTAGCAGACGGTTTAGCTATGCCGGACCGTTGGGTTGGCGGTGCTGTTGTGATGGACTGCTGGGCTGTAGGAGTAGAGGCATCGGATTGCTGACCATGCGTTGAAGCTATGTTGGGTTTCTGCGCAGGTGTTGCCAATTTTTTGGTGTGCTGAGGAGGCTGTGCCAACGCGTTGGTTTGCTGAGCAGGAAGTGCTGACGCATTGGTATGCTGATCACGCGGCTGCGGACCGACGGACTGATGAGCAGTCGGTTCTGGACCTACAGACTGCTTAGCAGGCGGTTCCAAAGCATCAGACTGCTTAGCAGTCCGTTCCACCAGGTTGGTCTGTTGAGCATGTGCTGCAGTTGGGTCTCCCCCCGCTGCTTCAGCGGCCGGCATCTGAACCGGTGGTGCATCTTCAACAGTTGTAGGCCTTGCCACTGGCTGCTCTTGGGTAGACGATGATATGGCATGTACAACACAAAGTCGGGCCGGCTGATCACAGGTTGATGCATGAGCCGTCAGATTACAAGTGTTGGGTTCTTTGGGGGAAGCACACGAGAGCTATTGTGCCAAGGAGAGCGTCACAGGTTGAGGGGCGACATTGGTTGCTCTTGGCGGGGCTTCAGGGGTCTCGTCGATGAACTCTATTTCCTTTCGTGGACACTGGATGTGATGTAACAGTGTTTCTCTCAAGGTCCTTTGCTCATCAAAGTCTCCTAGGACATTCTTCAGGGCAAATTCATTGAATCCATGCTTTACTTCAGTCACATAGCACTTCACACAGCCCAGCTATAATGGCACATTGTCCAACAAGAGGCCCTCTTCCAAGAAGGGTGGGCAAACCCAGGCTGTTGCACATTTTAATGTACCTTCATAATGTGTAAGCACGCTGCCGGGGGGATGAACCCCAGGCAGGCAGTAGAACCCGGATCCTTTTCAAAAACTACGGGGCCAGCAATGCCCCTCAAGTCGGCCCATGCTTGGCCGGGTCGCTCGACCCGGCCAAGCCCCTCGACCCGGCGAAACTCTCCAACCCGGCCGGACTCCTCAACTCGGCCCCAACAATCAGCTCAAGACAGCCGAGCTCAGCGCACCAAGACTTCCCCAACAAGCCACCTCCACCCTTGGCGTGTTCTCCAACCCGGCCACGGGTCAGCTCCCGTCCCATCCCAGCCATACAATGGGACGAGTCTCGACCTACCGATGGCCGAGGCAACAGTGCCCCGCCCATGCCTCTAGTCAGCCAGGGCGTGGCAACAGTGCCCCACTGTCGGTGTCAAAACCGGCGGATCTCGGGTAGGGGGTCCCAAACTATGCGTCTAAAGGCGATGGTTACAGGAGACAGGGGACACGATGTTTACCCAGGTTCGGGCCCTCTCTGTGGAGGTAATACCCTAGTTCTTGCTTGATTGATCTTGATGAATATGAGTGTTACAAGAGTTGATCTACCACGAGATCGTAATGGCTAAACCCTAGAAGTCTAGCCTGTATGACTATGAGTAATGAGTATGTCCTTTCCGGACTACACCCTCCGATTTATATAGACACAGGGGGAATCTAGGGTTACATAGAGTCGGTTACATAGGATGGAATCTTCATAGTTAGTCGCCAAGCTTGCCTTCCACGCCAAGGAGAGTCCAATCCGGACGGGTACATTCTTCGGCCTTCATGTCTTCACAGCCCATCAGTCCGGCGCATGGATAACAGGCCGGACGCCCGAGGACCCCTTAGTCCAGGACTCCCTCAGTAGCCCCTGAACCTGTCTTCAATGACGAGGAGTCCGGCGCGTAGATTGTCTTCGACATTGCAAGGCAGGTTCCTCTTTCCGAACCCCAAGATAGTCTTCAGATGAAATGACTGTATCCGGACCTGTATAGACAACTGTAGATGATATAATATTTCACAAGTTCAATCCGCTGACAACTTTTTGGTAATATGACATCACGCCTGCTCGGCCATTATTTTCGAACCGTTAGCTGGCCCGTCGTCCCACGTCTCGAGACGTAGTTTTATTGGCATGTCTTATCCAAGCGGAGATCGTGTCTCCCCCTTTTTTGGGGGGGATTATTGCCAACCCAGACGTGGGTAACCCAACCGTCGCTTGGGTACAACTCCTTGGGAATAGGCAAGTCTTCAGGCCCAGGAGGAGACGTTTGATATTCGCAGCCTTTACATAGGGGTACAGACCCGTCTTTTTCTTTCACGCTTGCTTCTTCCTCCACCCTTGCTACCTCGAGTTCCAGCACCCGGGTTTCAGTTGCCACAAGCCCCCATCATGTCCGAATCCAGCCGTCAAGGCCGGTGGGTAGCTTCTTCTGTCACGGAGGGAGATATTGCAAAGCTTCGGGCGGCGAGGTATCTGACCGCAGAAATCCATCATCGGCTTCCTGCCGAGGGGCAGGTTATTCCCACCCCCAAATCCGGCGAGAGGGTCATGTTCGTGTCCCACTTCCTCCGCATGTTAGGGTTTGAACTTAACCCCTTCGTCCGAGGGCTCATGTTCTATTACGGGCTAGATTTTCACGATCTGGCCCTGGACTCTATTCTTCTTGTCTCGGCGTTTATCGTCACATGGGAAGCCTTCCTCGGAACTCCTCCGCACTTCGGCTTGTGGCTCAAGACCTTCGATGTGAAGCCTCAAGTGATAGAGGGGGAGCAAGCTGAGTACGGTGGTGCTACTGTGAGCAAGCTTGCCAGTGCTGTTTGGCTGAAAGGATCCTTCACCAAATCTTCTGATTTATGGCAGCAGGGGTGGTTCTATAACACCGAGCCCCGCGGCTCCAAGTGGGCATCGACGCCTGCATTTCGATCCAGCCCCCCAATTCAGCTTGCATCATGGATTAATAAGGGGTTGGACTGGGGATCAACGGACAAGGTGCGAACTCTGCAAAGTTGCATCTGAAGCCTCATTGAGAGGGACATCAATATCGTCAACGTTGTTCAAGTAATGCTAGTTCGTCGGACCCTGCCGTTCCAGCGACGGCCTCTCCGCCTGTGGGAGTTCAATCCATAAGGGTCGCGGACTCTTCAGCACTTCTTCAGCACTATGCATGAAGGAATGTGGAGATTATTCTTCGGGAAACGAAGGCAACGGCCGGACACCACCGAAGATGTCGGCCTAGACTGTAATCATCCGGATACCCCGGTAAGTACCCGTTTGGCGAATACCTCATAATCAGATACCCAATGGCAAGATACTGACCAAATCATCCTTTTTCAGGGCTGGATAAAGAAGGTGGAACGGATTAGGTGTTTGGCTCCCCTTCCCGAAGACTCGGCTAATCCCGTGCTAACAAGGATGCTGGCCTCGGAATCATATCAGGCGCCGGCAAGGGAGGGCAAAGAGGAGAGCGAAAAGACCCGGGATGACCTTTGCTCCGGAAGTAAGTCGGATACTGAGTCCGGAGAAATCGACTTTCCTCGCCTGAAGATAGAGGAGCCAGCATCCCTTCTCCGAGTAGGAGGAAAAGGGCCGCCTCCGAAGGTTGGGAGGGGCGATCCCCCAAAAGGGGCAAGATGCCACCGTTGAGCGGCTCGGGTTTGGAAAGCGACGCCGTTGAACAGCTCCGACAAGGAGACAAGCCCTTGGCCAAACCGTAAGTGAATCCGGAATACTTTGACAGCGTCCCGCTCCTTTGCCGTTACCGAAGATATATGTAACGCGTCCGTGCATTTTTACAGGTCGGCGCAGAGTGTTTCTGGGCAATCCTCTTCTTCGGGAGATCTCCTCCCAGAGATGATGGAGAGCGAGACGCCTCCCCCAACCTCCTCACCCAATAAGGCGGACGACTCTGAAGTGTCGTCGCGGAGGGTTCTTCTTGATCAACAAGTTAAGCAGGTGATAGAAGAGGCAGTACCCGAAGGTGGATCTCCGACCGTCCGAGATTCTGGGGCTGATAATAAAGGCCCCGGACTGTCTGGCTCACACCCGACGGTGATTCTGGAGACGGGTGAATAGATTCCTTCAAAGGATGGTGGTGCTCCTAGAGCGGCTTCCGGAGACCCGGAAGCTCCAGATATATTGCCGGACATGTTGTGAAAAGCATCTGTCTCGGGAGAATAGCGTACCTTGATGGGTATAGTGGTTGAGAATATTTTGTCCGCGAAGAGCGGATTGAATGAAGCCTTCATGAGCCTGCTAAAAGGATTCAAGGTTTGTGATATAATATTTTCAGCTATGTTTTATTTGCAAAGATGCACCTGTGTATAGGTAGTAGCCCTTGAGACTCGGGTTGGCTTCCACTGGGAAGCGAATCAGAGGATCAAAAAGGATTACTCAAGGACTGATCTGATGAACTGGAACGCAGGATGTTTCCCCCTTAGCTACTTCCCAGACTATGGATATTGCCGAGCTGCAGCGGAAGCTTGATGTAGCAGGGGATGACCTTGCGTTAATCAATATGCATCTTGACGAGTCGCAAGGTATGTATTTGGGGCAATCCCCATACATTTTTTGTGGTATAAGCATGATGCTAAAATCTGTTTGCTGGAATATGCGTGGCTGCAGATGGTGTTGCCGCCGTTGAAGTTCTTCGAGCGGAGCTGGCCTGGGCCAAGGAGCAGGCCCGGTGTAGCAATGCGGCTGCCGAAACGTCATCGGCTGGGTTAAAAGCCGAACAAGCTGCACGGCGCCAAGACGAGGAGAAGATATCCACGATGACGCCCGAACTGGAGAATGCTACTAGCCGCTATGAATTTCTGGAGAAGGAGAGTAAAGCCTTAACGGCTGAACTGGACAAGGCCTTACAAGAGGCGAGAGAAGCGCGGTCGGAATCCAGAGCAACCCGTGAGGAGATCCGGCAAGCTATGGAGATTGCGGCTGGTAAGCCGTTTCTCCTGCAAGCTAAGTTCGGTGATTCAAACTATGCTCAGCTTAACCAAGTGTGGAGCTCTCCGGACGAGTTTGTAGACCTGTCGAAGAGTTCTTCCGATGTGGCGCAGTATTACCAAGCGCGAGATGGGTATGCAATGGAGGAGCTTTTTTGGTCGCAGTTTGGCGCATCTAAGCGCCCTCTGTTACTCAATGAACAGATGTCCCAATGGGCCGAACTTCATAGGATATCCGGCGCTTCCATGAAGAACGTCATAATCCAGTTGTGGCCAACCGAGCCTGTTCCGAATAGCTACTTCGGTTTGGTGCAAAGGCTTGTTGACGCGGTGCCGCGTTGTCAGGACCCCGATTCTAAGTCACACCGATCTAGCCTGTAACACCTCATATCACTTTGCGGCCTCACGCACGGTATTCCCACGGGTGTCGCCTTACCATGGCCCGGGACCGTTTGCGCCTTTTGGCTTACGTATATGATAATGTCGCTAGCATCCATATGACAGAAAATCCGGGCCGACATGACTAGTCGTGAACCCAAAGTGGCACTAACTTACGGGGACAGGCATACGTGAATCAACATCGAGCATGTCGGTCAGTAGCGTGCGAATCCGGGCTGTAGCACTGGGCTAACAGGACTCCGGGAACCCGGGCTGTAGCAGGCTAGGCAGGACTCTGGATGTCACCGCGTGACATTTCCCCGAAGGGACAGACACAGGAACGAAGTGAATCACATGTCGGCCAGTCAGGTGTCCGGAGCAGTAGTGCTCGGCTAGCAGGACTCCGGTGAACCGGGCTGTAGCGGACTACTATGGATCATGGAAGCACAAGACTACATTTCCCCATAAGAGAGGCTACCAAGGATAAACAACTAGGTTGTCGGATCCCACACATACCAAGCATTTCAATCATACACGCAATATGCTCGATATGTGTAAATACAACATGGCATCACAACATAACTCTACGACTCAAGTATTTATTCATTAGGCTCCGAGGAGCGAGATATTACAAACATAGGTCTCATGACCCAACATTCAGAGCATACAAGTCAAACACATGCGGAAGCTTAACATGTCCGAGTACAGACATCTACAAACGAAAAAGGCTGAGAAGCCTGACTATTTACTAGATCCTGCTGAGGGCATAAGATCGTAGCTGAGATATCAAGCTAAACGTTGAAGTCCACACAGAACTACTAGCGAGACCGACGTCTCTCTGCAAAACATAAAATAAGCAAACGTGAGTACAAATGTACCCAGCAAGACTTACATCAGAACTATCTACATATGCATCGGTATCAACAAAGGGGGTGGTGGAGTTTAACTGCAGCAAGCCATCTTTGACTCGGTGGCTATCCTAACTACGACTGCAAGTAACTCTCTTGAGGTGGCGCACATGAGTCCACATATTCACCATATCAATACTCCACTATGTATCCGCTCCCGTCTCCCTACGAGAACGCCATCCATAGCACTCACGCTTTATCTTGCGCATTTTAGAGTATCCACTTTCACTTGTCTATGAACTGTTATAGGCAACCCAGAAGTCCTTTACCGCGGACACGGCTATTCGAATAGATGATGTTAACCCTGCAGGGGTGTACTTTGTCACACATGCTCTCACCACTTACCGCCGTTTACACGACATGTACTCGGCAACCTTCAAGCGGAAGCCCAACGTGGGTGTCGTCCACAGCCTACCTAAACACTCAAGTCTCTAGTCCAGGTTTATCGCCTATTCAGGTTCCATCCGCAGGGAGTCCGGCCGAGGTTCCCACATACGGCCCCGAACGATGTGTGCAGGGTTCCCGAGACACCAAACGGGCGCCCGGTACACCGTGCCACGTGCCTACCGCATCACAGCCCACCCCTCCGGTCAACGCTGCCCACGGCCTCCAGCATACTACAAACACCAGAAACTACTTGCAACTCCTGGACAGAGGACAAGGGTGATTAAGAAGCCGAGAGGGTCCATTGGTTTTGGGCCCAATGCGTGGTAGTAACTGTATCATGGATCACAAACACAGAACTCAGTTCCTGAGGACGGCTTCAATGAGACAACCCACCATGTACTCCTACATGGCCTCTCACCGCTACCTTTACCAAATCGTGTTCACACACTTAGCTCACACACAATCAGACATGTTCATCACCATTCCAATTCATTCCCGACGAATCAGACCCAACTCAACTCTAAGTAGTAGCAGGCATGATAAACAAGCATGAATGAGTAGGCACATCAGGGCTCAAACAACTCCTACTCATGCTAGTGGGTTTCATCTATTTACTGTGGCAATGACAGGTCATGCAGAGGATAAAGGGGTTCAGCTACCGCATCAAGTAATAGATGAATCGTTGTTGTCCTAATGCAGTAAAAGAGAGCAGGAGCGAGAGAGTGGGGTTGTATCGGAATGAACAAGGGGGTTTTGCTTGCCTGGCGCTTCTGAAGATATTATAGTTCTTCATCGGTGTCATCGAACTCATCGTCGGAATCACGGCTATCGAGAGGGGACAAACACCGGCAACAGAGAAGGAAACACAATCAATGCAATGCACAATATGATGCATGATCATGACATAGTAAAAAATGAGTGTGTTGGGCTAATGCAACTACAACCAGATGGGTTTGAGCCATTTTGAACCAAAGATTCAACCCCAAACTCATCTTATGAATTTATACAGTGCTTTATCATGTTTTGATATAAACAGTAGGGTTAATTTGCTTTAACATGCATGAAACCAGTACAGATAGATAGATTGGATTTTTCTGATCATTTTTCATATATAAATTATTTCATTTGGAGTTACAGATTAATATCTATGAATTTTAGAAGTTTAGGGTATTTTCTGGAATTTCCTGAATAATAATAATTCCAGTAATTAAATCGTTTATTATGTCAGCAGTGTGTCATGATGACGTCAGCGGGTCAGCGGGGTCGTCCAGGTCAAACCTGACGTGTGGGTCCCCTGTGTCAGTGTCACTGTTAGTTAATTAAACTAACTAGAATTAATTTAAATCTAACCCAGGTTAATTAGCAGGTAGGCCCCACTTGTCATTGACCCAGGGGAGGTCAAACCCTTGGTCAACTGGGCTGACGCGCCGGCGTTTAGCCGCCGGCGAGGCCAGGCGCGGCGGTGGGGTGCGGGATCCGTGCTCTGGCGACCAAATGGGCGGCAGAGAGCATCTACACGCAGCTGGGAACGAGCCGCATCGATTGGTGGTGGTGGTGGAGCTCGGGGTCGCCGGAATTGATGCCGACGACGAGCTGTGCGGCTGCGGGGGTACGGGTGTAGTCGAACCCGTCGCTAGAGAGCACGGCGAGGGGCGTGCGATAGTGCTACGGGCTCCTGGCGATGCGGTGAAGCTAACGGCCATGGTGGGGCGACCGTTGGATGGCCGGAGCCTCGTCGGCGCTGAGCTCGGCGGCGGCGCGTGCGGGTGAGCTACGTGCAATTGCTACGGAGCTCGAGAGCGAGAACGAGAAGGGGGAGAAGGTAGCGGAGCTCACTGCGATCACGTAGAAGCAAACGGCGCGGTCGGGGACGGGTTGACGACGTCGGGAGGTCGCCGGCGATCTCGGAGCAGAGGCGGCGAAGTCGAGGGTGCAGGGGGCGATGCAGGCCGTTCGGCGTTGCCTGAGTCGGCTGAGAGGACGAGGGCGTCGAGACGGAGCTGCTGGACAGCACGGGAAGGTGAGGGGAGCACGGTGGCTGCGGTGGTGGCGAGCGGCGGCGACGAACCCGTTCGGGTGGGTGAGAGAGAGAGGTCCAGGGGAGGGAATGAGCACAGGGGAGAGCGGGAGGGGTCGAGGGGAGCGCGTGGCGTCTCCGGGGACGTCCAGGGAGAAGCGGCAAGCAGGAGGTGGCCGGGGCACGTGGGCGCGCACGGCGGCCACACGCCTCTCGTCCTACTGGCGAGAGGTGGGAGATGACTGGCAGCGGTGCTGTGCTGTGCCGGCCAGGTAAGCGCCAGGTATTCTCTCTCTTTTTTTATTTGTTTCTGTTTTCTAATATTCTGTAGTCTTTAGGGCTTTATTAAAAATACATAGACACTTCCAAAAATCATGAAACTACTCATGATCACTGTTGGGAATATATCCTACAGTAAACATTTTAGTTTATGATTATTTGAGCATTTAAAATATTTAATAGCATTTAAATGCCCAAATGCAAATAGAGTATGATTTAATCCAGAGCCCAAATATGTCATGGAAAAATGTGCATCACCTCTGGTTACTGTTTCCAGCATTTTCCAAGAATGATGAACATTTTTGAAAGCCATTTGGATTTACTGGAAATATTTTGGTTGAACCTAGTGAATTCCTTTAATGCTAGGGTTTAGGCAATCCCCATTTCAAGTTTCTTTCAAATTTTAAACATGATGCACACATGAAGTTAGCCTAGTGCAATGTCAGAAGCTAGGGATGTGACAACTCACCCCCACTAAACAAGAATCTCGTCCCGAGATTCAAGTCGTGAGGTAAGAAGACAGAGGGGATGCAAAGCTAACACGATCTTCACGATCCAGGTTACACATCATAAGAACGTTGATTCGATCATCATCTTTGTCTCGACGTCTTGCTTTGAGAAATCCATCCAACATGACAACGAGAATAAAGGGAAAATCTAGAAGAATCGATCTTCTCGAAGATCGAGCAACTGACAAACAACTCATGGAATGAGACATAAACCACCTCTTGAGCTGAGACACAAAACACACATCAGGGTGATGGGAAGAGACTGATGGCGAAAGTTCAAGTTGGTAGGCAACAATTCCACGCTTGGGTAAGATGGGACAAGAGTTCAAAGTAACGATGAAATAATTGCTACAATTCCATAACGGGGCACCTTAGGGAAGGTGGCTCGTAGAAATATTCCCTTAAGTGGCAAAAAGAATTTCTTTTGATACAAAGATCGTTGAAACCCTTTATACCAGCCTAAGGCAATCACAAACGATCGTGTGAACGAATTCTAAAGAATGGCATACTCGGACCAGAATGGATGATGTGGACTACCTTGTTGAAGACAACACAAGGGGTGATTTGCTTATCACCGAAAATGGTCGGAACCCCTGGTGGGACCACTTTTGAAGATGGTCCTTATTAGTAATTACTGGGAAGGGTAATCCAAGGTAGGATGGCACAATGACGGTGCAAGCTGGGAACAAAAATGCAAATGCTAGGAATGATTCTAGTAACTGGGGAGAAGCTCAACAGTAGAGAGTGAATCTACTGTTTGAAAGGTTTAGCATAACCGAAGGAAACTGGGAGCAATCCCAGTTAGTGCCGATGATAACACCTAGTGCTTGTGCGTGCTCTCAAGAACTTGAGCATTTCCATATTCATCAAGGTTGTACCAATATCCGTGTCAAGGATCCTGGCAACACAACTTACTACCATGATGAATAGTGATGGATGATGCAGATGCAAAGGAAGATAACACCTTCTCGGATTTCACCTTAGCGAGGCCAAGGGGACGAAATCTGAATGATCGACCGAGAGACATTGAGCACTCCGCTTCTAATGTTCTCCTTGATGTGCTAGTGCAACCCATTTATTAAAATGGTTTGGTACGTAGAACATCAAGTAAAAGGTCGGACTTCGGGAGCACAAGAATCCATAAGGAATAACTACGGAAGTAGAATCCTACGAAATCCTTATGGGAAGGTGGCCAACTTTATCAATCAGGATACTACAATAATAGGTCTTCCGGCTGGGTGTGTTGGCCACGACATCAACCTTGTCGGGACCTACATCATAGATCCTGGAAAAAGTTCCAACCATCATATCTGCCTGAGATTCAGATCTGGTTGGTAATAGGATATTTCAGACAACGTCTCTGGAAAGAAAGTTTGCAACACAACCCGACGAGATGATGTTGCGAGATTCTCGGGAGATGAGCTACGATAGCAAGCTCCAAAACATGAGCTGGTTCTTCTACAAACATGTGAACACGTTGTCCCAGACAAACATGCCCACATGGTAGTCTTACAATGAAACACTACCGAGTTCTGGTTGGGAACCATCAACGAGGATATCAAAGTTCTTTCATAAGTCCGGATTAGCTCTTATGAAGGAACTCCTTCTCCTTGAACAAGTCAGTTAGTGGCTTGGTGTGCTAGGGATACATATAGAATGAAGGTTGCAAGTCTCCAAACCACGGTATAGTTCGCACATATGCATGACTGACTTGGGATGATTCCAGACGAAGCAAAACAAACTTTCTCGAATTCACGGCGGCAACTTGCATCTAATGCACATGAATTAGAGTAAGTCACTTCTTTCATCCAACATATGCTTCATGAACGGAACACGAAGATAATGCTTATAAAGTTTCCAATACTAGCTGGATGTTCAACACGAGTCATGGAGAAGGTAGCAGTGTTGCTGATGGGCTCAACAACAATTCATCCAGGTTTCCATGGAGATGGAATTCCATAATTATGTGAACAAGTGATAGCATTGGTCAGACCCAAAAGATATAATGGTGTATGCTCGAGGGATCAACCACGAGTAAGACAACATTATGAACATCGTTGGTTCCGATTTGATTTGATGACAGCCCATACTCAAATCAAAATCTTGATACGACAATAGCTCCAACAACTGATGACAGGGACCAATCGATGAAGATATCATCTATCTTCAACACACGCGTATATATCCCTTGAAATGAACTAAGCTGGCAAGCTTTTATCTTCTAACTCTCCAAGTTGTTGTTTAGCTTGACCAACTAGCTCAGGGGTATCCAACAAGGATTCTTGGAGAAGGGGTGGTTTACAGGAAACCAACTTGATCACGAGCTCAACATAACGGTCAGGGAGCAACCTGGTGATACTTCCAAGAAGATTTTTTTGGAAATTCACGAACCACCGATATGTTACTAGGCTCGAGAACAATCTTGCTTTTCAGGGCAAGACGATATGACCGAATAAGCAAGGACTGACACTATCCTAACTCATTGATCAAAAAGTGCACCGGAAATAAGGACTGGGTAGCACGATCAACCTTAGGATGGTGATTCAATAACCAACACGCTAAGGATGAAATTATTGTCCTTTAACTACCAAGCAACGGAGTTGCTAGGAGTATAGATTTCACACATCATAGTTCACTTGTCGGCATTCCGGTTGCAACAACACGGGACCAAGAAATGAGTGATGATGGCGAGGAGTATCACTGCGTCAAGAATTCATAAGAGGTGGTGCAATTCCTACGATATTCTCGACATAAAGGGGGTAATACTCGAAGGTAGAACAGAACAAAAACTGGGTTGGCATTTTGATCTGCGGAATACAACTACTTTGACCCAATCCCAAAGATGGACGAGGTACTAGAGTTTGTTTCTCCTGGTCATTCCGGATTAGAATGGCTTGACAGACCACAAGAATAATAGGCATCGATAACACAAATGCACAATTACTCCTGACTATCAATTGTTAGACGAGGGCCAGAAAATAACTAAAGAGGGACAACCCAAAGGAACATATGTTTTTCTGAGTTGTGGATGCATGGATTACTATGTTGAACAAATTCAACATATTTCTTCCGGATAACCCATGCAGAGGAGGAAGGACTGGCGGAGTCACAATATGAATGGAGTACTCCTCAAGAGCGCCCTCGTTGTGATCTTTTGGTTAAAAGAACTTCTGCCATGATGGTTCATGGTATTGGAAGAATGAAATACCACGGACCTCGAGGACTAATGCAAAGGTTACTAATAACCTAAAGGAACAAGCAAACACTATCAACAGGAGGTAAGTGGAGTGAATCTTGAGTTCAGAAACCCGGGAATAGAATGCCTACTAACTAAATGGCATCACAGGATGCTTTCGAGAATAATGGCCAGAATCATCACACTGGGGATGCAAGCATTGCTAGATTACTAAGTGGTCGTCTAAGACACCTAGGGTCATAATAATAACTCTAACATATATGTCAAGGCAACAGAGTACCTCAACTCAACGATTAGTGTGGTTAATCTGGCCCAAAGGAACATCGAGAACGGAAAGAAGGGATTTGCAAATGCATCAGATTATTTAGAAGCCTGGGATGACTCGGACAGCATAACAGCTGTAAATGCTCAAAGGATTTGAGACATCCTGCAAAAATGGTGGCATAACCACTTAGAAGCACAATATCAAGGTTCCGAGACCAACTATGAACACACGGAAGTAGTAGAAACTGAACTGGGGCTTGTAACCAACAGTCCTATCAGTTACTACGGATTAGTAACACGTGATCCTGATAGAAGATGAGAAACCTAGTTCTTAATCCCCGCAGAAAAGAAGAGGGTGACTCAGATCAGAAGGGCATAAGGTAAAGGAGTAAAAAGAGCCTTACGTTCCCTTCCACAATCAATTCCCTTATATAACTAGAGCATTTGTAGACTCAACTTCGACCAGTTTGGCTTGGTAATCCTACAGGCAGTCAGGCTCTGATACCAAAGCTGTCAGGACCCCGATTCTAAGTCACACCGATCTAGCCTGTAACACCTCATATCACTTTGCGGCCTCACGCATGGTATTCCCACGGGTGTCGCCTTACCATGGCCCGGGACCGTTCGCGCCTTTTGGCTTACGTATATGATAATGTTGCTAGCATCCATATGACAGAGAACCCGGGCCGACATGACTAGTCGTGAACCCAAAGTGGCACTAACTTACGGGGACAGGCATACGTGAACCAACATCGAGCATGTCGGTCAGCAGCGTGCGAATCCGGGCTGTAGCACTGGGCTAACAGGACTCTGGGAACCCGGGCTGTAGCAGGCTAGGCAGGACTCCGGATGTCACCGCATGACATTTCCCCGAAGGGACAGACACAGGAACGAAGTGAATCACATGCCGGCCAGTCAGGTGTCCGGAGCAGTAGTGCTCGGCTAGCAGGACTCCGGTGAACCGGGCTGTAGCGGACTACTATGGCTCATGGAAGCACAAGACTACATTTCCCCATAAGAGAGGCTACCAAGGATAAACAACTAGGTTGTCGAATCCCACACATACCAAGCATTTCAATCATACATGCAATATGCTCAATATGTGTAAATACAACATGGCATCACAACATAACTCTACGACTCAAGTATTTATTCATTAGGCTCCGAGGAGCGAGATATTACAAACATAGGTCTCATGACCCAACATTCAGAGCATACAAGTCAAACACATGCGGAAGCTTAACATGTCCGAGTACAGACATCTACAAATGAAAAAGGCTGAGAAGCCTGACTATTTACTAGATCTTGCCGAGGGCACAAGATCGTAGCTGAGGTATCAAGCTAAACGTCGAAGTCCACACAGAACTACTAGCGAGACCGACGTCTCTCTGCAAAACATAAAATAAGCAAACGTGAGTACAAATGTACCCAGCAAGACTTACATCAGAACTATCTACATATGCATCGGTATCAACAAAGGGGGTGGTGGAGTATAACTGCAGCAAGCCAGCTTTGACTCGGTGGCTATCCTAACTACGACTGCAAGTAACTCTTTTGAGGTGGCGCACACGAGTCCACATATTCACCATATTAATACTCCACTATGGATCCGCTCCCGTCTCCCTACGAGAACGCCATCCATAGCACTCACGCTTATCTTGCGCATTTTAGAGTATCCACTTTCACTTGTCTATGAACTGTTATAGGCAACCCAGAAGTCCTTTACCGCGAACACGGCTATTCGAATAGATGATCTTAACCCTGCAGGGGTGTACTTCGTCACACACGCTCTCACCACTTACCGCCGTTCACACGACATGTACTCGGCAACCTTCAAGCGGAATCCCAACGTGGGTGTCGGCCACAGCCTACCTAAACACTCAAGTCTCTAGTCCAGGTTTATCGCCTATTCAGGTTCCATCCGCAGGGAGTCCGGCCGAGGTTTCCACATACGGCCCCGAACGATGTGTGCAGGGTTCCCGAGACACCAAACGGGCGCCCGGTACACCGTGCCACGTGCCTACCGCATCACAGCCCACCCCTCCGTTCAGCGCTGCCCACGGCCTCCAGCATACTACAAACACCAGAAACTACTTGCAACTCCTGGACAGAGGACAAGGGTGATTAAGAAGCCGAGAGGGTCCATTGGTTTCGGGCCCAATGCGTGGTAGTAACTGTATCATGGATCACAAACACAGAACTCAGTTCCTGAGGACGGCTTCAATGAGACAACCCACCATGTACTCCATATGGCCTCTCACCGCTACCTTTACCAAATCATGTTCACACACTTAGCTCACACACAGTCGGACATGTTCATCACCATTCCAATTCATCCCCGACGAATCAGACCCGACTCAACTCTAAGCAGTAGCAGGCATGACAAACAAGCATGAATGAGTAGGCACATCAGGGCTCAAACAACTCCTACTCATGCTAGTGGGTTTCATCTATTTACTGTGGCAATGACAGGTCATGCAGAGGATAAATGGGTTCAGCTACCGCAGCAAGTAACAGATGAACCGTTGTTGTCCTAATGCAGTAAAAGAGAGCAGGAGCGAGAGAGTGGGGTTGTATCGGAATGAACAAGGGGGTTTTGCTTGCCTGGCGCTTCTGAAGATATTATAGTTCTTCATCGGTGTCATCGAACTCATCGTCGGAATCACGGCTATCGAGAGGGGACAAACACCGGCAACAGAGAAGGAAACACAATCAATGCAATGCACAATATGATGCATGATCATGACATAGCAAAATGAGTGTGTTGGGCTATTGCAACTACAACCAGATGGGTTTGAGCCATTTTGAACCAAAGATTCAAACCCAAACTCATCTTATGAATTTATATAGTGCTTTATCATGTTTTGATATAAACAGCAGGGTTAAGTTGCTTTAACATGCATGAAACCAGTACAGATAGATAGATTGGATTTTTCTGATCATTTTTCATATATAAATTATTTCATTTGGAGTTACAGATTAATATCTATGAATTTTAGAAGTTTAGGGTATTTTCTGGAATTTCCTGAATAATAATAATTCCAGTAATTAAATTGTTTATTACGTCAGCAGTGTGTCATGATGACGTCAGCGGGTCAGCGGGGTCGTCCAGGTCAAACCTGATGTGTGGGTCCCCTGTGTCAGTGTCACTGTTAGTTAATTAAACTAATTAGAATTAATTTAAATCTAACCCAGGTTAATTAGCAGGCGGGCCCCACTTGTCATTGACCCAGGGGAGGTCAAACCCCTGGTCAACTGGGCTGACGCACCGGCGTTTAGCCGCCAACCGAGGCCAGGTGCGGCGGTGGGGTGCGGGATCCGTGCTCCGGCGACCAAATGGGCGGCGGAGAGCATCTACACGCAGCTGGGAACGAGCCGCATCGATTGGTGGTGGTGGAGCTCGGGGTCGCCGAAATCGACGCCGGCGACGAGCTGTGCGGCTGCCGGGGTACGGGTGTAGTCGAACCCGTTGCTAGAGAGCATGGCGAGGTGCATGCGATAGTGCTACGGGCTCCTGGCGATGCGGTGAAGCTAACGGCCATGGTGGGGCGACCGTTGGATGGCCGGAGCCTCGTCGGCGACGAGCTCGGCGGCGGAGCGTGCGGGTGAGCTACGTGCAGTTGCTACGGAGCTCGACAGCGAGAACGAGAAGGGGGAGAAGGTAGCGGAGCTCAGTGCGGTCACGTAGAAGCAAACGACGCGGTCGGGGACGGGCTGACGACGTCGGGAGGTCGCCGGCGATCTCGGAGCAGAGGCGGCGAAGTCGAGGGTGCAGGGGGCGATGCAGGCCGTTCGGCGTTGCCTGACTCGGCTGAGCGGACGAGGGCGTCGAGACGGAGCTGCTGGACAGCACGGGAAGGCGAGGGGAGCACGGTGGCTGCGGTGGTGGCGAGCGGCGGCGACGAACCCGTTCGGGTCGGTGAGAGAGAGAGGTCCAGGGGAGGGAATGAGCACATGGGAGAGCGGAGGGGTCGAGGGGAGCGCGTGGTGTCTCCGGGGACGTCCAGGGAGAAGCGGCAAGCAGGAGGTGGCCGGGGCGCGTGGGCGCGCACGGCGGCCACACGCCTCTCGTCCTACTGGCGAGAGGTGGGAGATGACTGGCAGCGGCGCTGGGCTGGGCCGGACAGGTAAGCGCCAGGTATTCTCTCTCTATTTTTTATTTGTTTCTGTTTTCTAATATTCTGTAGTGTTTAGGTCTTTATTAAAAATACTTAGACACTTCCAAAAATCATGAAACTACTCATGATCACTGTTGGGAATATATCCTACAGTAAACATTTTAGTTTATGATTATTTGAGCATTTAAAATATTTAATAGCATTTAAATGCCCAAATGCAAATAGAGTATGATTTAATCCAGAGCCCAAATATGTCATGGAAAAATGTGCATCACCTCTGGTTACCGTTTCCAGCATTTTCCAAGAATGATGAACATTTTTGAAAGCCATTTGGATTTACTGGAAATATTTTGGTTGAACCTAGTGAATTCCTTTAATGCTAGGGTTTAGGCAATCCCCATTTCAAGTTTCTTTCAAAGTTTAAACATGATGCACAGATGAAGTTAGCCTAGTGCAATGTCAGAAGCTAGGGATGTGACACGCGTATCGACGCTGTGAAGCGATCGGCGTGTATTGAGGGTGCACGGATGGCTTTTGCCTGATTCAAGACATTCTGGGGGAAGATGAAGGCCATTGATGTTGCGGCGAAGAGTGCACCCAAGGGCAAGGACCATCCTGAACCAGAGCATTATTTTGAAGACATCCTGGAGGTTGCCCGCTTGATAGAGGGTCACTGCTCGAAAAACATAATGTTTGAGTGAGGTGTATGAGAATTGTAAAAGACCATTTTATAGTCGATCTATTTTATGTTTTGCTTGAAAGCTTGAATTCCTGCTGTGCGGCCATTTTAATATAATCTGAAAGTTTTCTAGTCGTCGGCTTCAGCCCCCTCGTAGGAAGTACGGGGGTGCTCGGAAAAGCATTTAATCACTCTTTATCCAGCGTCTTGGTCCATAAAGGAGGTGATAATGCGGCGAACCAGGCAATCGGACTATAGGGCGTTAACACTTTCACTTAGCCATAGGAGTTTTATGGTGGGACTACGACATAGCCCCTGGTATATATGCGGTGTATGGTGCCTTACATATTTGATCTGAAAAAGATCCTTCGTGTTACACGGAGAATCGCTAAAGATTCCAATAAGTCGTCAAGTGGTTGACCAGCTCTCGCCGCATCATGACAGTCAGTTTTCGGCTTTCTCTGCTAAGGTACTTGACCAGATGAACCGGAAGCACAATCGCAGTAGTTCTCCCTTTACTACCCTAGCCGATAGAGCGGAACGTAGGGTAGCAAGCACAGGAGCCGGGCAACCCAACTATTGACCCAAGACCATGATTCGGAGCTGATGCATATAAGGCCAAACTTGCGACGCCGAAGTACGTTGTAGAGCTATTCGGGCTTTTGCTGGCAACTCATTTGTTCCCATACCGAGCCCCTGGCAGGTTATGCCAAGGTATATCTATGAGACAACCATGGGAGCCGTATTCAGTGGCGAAACAACACGGATGATTAATTCGGATACTGTTTTACTGGGAGCTGAGCGATATGCCAATGATTACTAATTATATATATATATATAAGCCATCCTCCCGGCTATTTGACATGCTCGGGGTCGGAGGCGGAGGAACAGGCATAGTACAGGCTCAAAATAGAGAGTGCGGTCTACAAAAAGTTATTTTGGACCTCCTGTCGCACGTCTGCGCCGCTAGTCCTCGGCAGGGGGAAACCTTGATGGAAATAGCCCCTTAGGTGAGTGTACGGATCTGGACTCCGATAGCGCCAGTTTCAGATGTTTGTCCTGTTCGTCACCTATTTTTAAGGGATAGTGAAGGAAGAAATAAAAAAAATGGATAAAAAATGTTATGGGGGTGCTTGCAGGCTTGTCCGTAGTGTGCTTCCGCCAATGCCCATGGTATCTTGAGTGCGTAGTGATGTATGCACAGCACAAAATTTGCAGGTGTACGAGGTGGGCGGCGGAAGCCGGTCTGCTATTTTTGCTCCGGGAGTAGTTGATCCTTGGGTGGAAATTGCTTCTGGCCCCCGGTATTTCATTGGTGAACCTCTCCGTCGTCCCTGTCGCCTGGCGGCCTCTTCCCCTTGTGTTCGGCGTTGAGCTTGCCGGCCTGTTTAAAGACCCAGCAGTTTACGTTAGTATGGTTAGCTGGTTTATCGGGGTGGCCATGAATCTCGCAGGGTCGGTCCAATATCCTGTCTAGGTTGGATGGTTCGTCTCGGTGTGCCTTGAATGGCTTCTTCCGTTGACCGGGCTTGGGGTTGATGAATCCGGCGTTGACCGCTGTGTCGCGTGATCTTTCATTATCATTGCAGCTGTTGTGTTTGCTTCGTCATGGCTTGCCGTTGCCATCTCGGATTTCGGAAGTGCCCGGGTCGCTGGCGATGTTGCTTCTACGAGCGATCCAGCTGTCTTCTCCCGCGCAAAAGTGTGTCATTAGAGCAGTAAGGGCTGTCATGGACATAGGTCCTTCTTGTCCGAGGTCGCGTGCTAGCCATTCGCCCTGAACGCTGTGTCTGGAGGCCGCAAGGGCTTCCGCGTCCGGAGAATCGACGATTTGATTCTTTTTTACTAAGAACCGAGTCCAGAGCTTCCTGGCTGACTCTCCGGGCTGCTGGACAATGTGGCTTAGGTCATCGTTGTTCTGGTGGCCGGACATATGTTCCTTAGAAGTTGTCAAGGAAGGCTTCTTCCAAGTCTTCCCAGCTGCTTATGGAATTTTCAGGCAGGCTGTTTAGCCAGTGCCGAGCTGGCCCTTTTAGGTTTAGTGGGAGGTATTTGATGGCATGGAGGTCGTCTCCACGTGCCATATGGATGTGGAGGATAAAATCTTCTATCCATACTGTGGGATCGGTTGTTCCGTCGTATGATTCAATATTGACAGGTTTGAATCCGTTGGGGAATAAATGATCCATTACTTCATCAGTTAAGCAAAGAGGGTGTGCGGCACCTCTTTGTTGGGCCACACTGCGACGTAACTCCGAAGGAGCCCATTTGCGGTTTTCGCCTCGGGCGTGGCTAGGTCTGTCACGTCCGAATAGGTAGCCCTTGTCCCGTGTCAAGGCATGCCCTCGCGATCCATAGATCGATCTTGCGTGTCCTGCTCTACTATCCGAGTCCCGTCGGAGGTCGTCAGTACAGCCATGAGCTGTGTTATTCTTGTCTTTGCGGCAAGGTGGGGCGGTCTGGTATTCGGCTTGAGTTGCCTCTTTATCCGGACAGTGTTGTCGACCACCTGCCGCATTGTGTGAAGATGGTACGGGCCCCAACGCCTCGTCATCAGACTGATGTAGCGATGTATGCTTCGGGTAGCTTTTAGCTGGGCCACTAAGGCCGTATTCTTTGGCGGCCAGGACTTCGGTTCATTTGTCGTTGAGTAGGTCTTGGTCAGCTTGAAGCTGCTGCTGCTTCTTTTTCAGGCTCCTCACAGTAGCTATTAGCCTGCGCTTGAAGCGCTCCTACTCGAGGGGTTCTTCGGGTACGATGAAGTCTTCGTCGCTAAGGCTTACCTCGTCTTCGGAGGGCGGAAGGTAGTTGTCATCCTCCGAATTGTTGCTGGGCAGGGCATGTTCATCGGGGCTGGCTTGCTCGTTTTCTTGTTCCTCCTGTTTGGATCTTGCTCCAACAGGGTTTTCATTGTTTTCGGCGTCGTCCGAAGTACTATTTTCTCCGGTGCCAGCGTTGCTGCGATATGACTTAGAGCGGTGTTTAGGGTGCTGGTACTTAGACTATGTCTCAGGAGAATTATTCTCGACTGGATCTTCTTTGTCATCATCGCTAGCTTTTTTAGGTGTATCAACCATGCACACGTCATACAAAGAGGAGGCCGTTCCACGTCCCGTGAATGGCGGGTCTTGGCCTTGCTCCTTATCGGCATCATCGTCTACACCGGCGATGTCTTCGGAGCCATAATCAAGCGTGTTGGTTAAGTCCTCGACGGTGGCTATGAAGTGGGTGGCGGGTGGGAAGCGAAATTCTCCACTATCAGCCCCTAGCTCGAACCGGACACAGTTCGGCTGTGAGTCCCCTGCAAAGGATAGGTTTTTTAATGAATTTAGAACGTCGCCCAAGGGCAAGTGTTGGAAGATATCTGCAGTGCTGAACTCGAAGATTGATAACCGATCCAGCTCTGCGCCCGCAGGCATGTGTGGTTCGGAACTTATAGCTGGAGACGAGTCCGGAATTCCGTTGACGCAGATATCCCCGGGTGTTGAGTCTGTGTGCGGCTCCAACGCCGCGGACTCTGTGGCGTTGGATGGTGCAATCTGCTCCGGGTCTAAGGCCGTAGCTGTTACGGGAACCATCTCCTGAATCTGGTCCGATGACATATTTAAGTCATGTTCATCGGAGCGATCGCCGCGGTCTCAAATCCATTGAAGACCAAGTCTCCACGGATGTCCGCAATGTAGTTCAAGCTTCCAAATCTGACCTGGTGGCCAGGGGTGTAGCTATCGATCTGCTCCAGATGGCCAAGTGAGTTGGCCTGCAGTACGAAGCCGCCGAATACGAAAATCTGTCCGGGGAGGAAGGTTTCTCATTGGACGGTGTCACTATAGACGATCGAACAGGCCATCGAACCTTTCGTCGACGACAAAGTGCAACTCTCAATGAAAGCACCAATGTCGGTGTCAAAACCGGCAGATCTTGGGTTGGGCGTCCCGAACTGTGCGTCTAAGGTCGATGGTTACAGGAGACAGGGGACACGATGTTTACCCAGGTTTGGGCCCTCTCTATGGAGGTAATACCCTACTTCCTGCTTGCTTGATCTTGATGATTATGAGTGTTACAAGAGTTGATCTACCACGAGATCGTAATGGCGAAACCCTAGAAGTCTAGCCTGTATGACTATGAGTAATGAGTATGTCCTTTCCGGACTACACCCTCCAGTTTATATAGACACCGGGGGAATCTAGGGTTACATAGAGTCGGTTACATAGGATGGAATCTTCATAGTTAGTCGCCAAGCTTGCCTTCCACGCCAAGGAGAGTCCAATCCGGACGGGTACAGTCTTTAGCCTTCATGTCTTCACAGCCCATCCGTCCGGCCCATGGATAACTGGCTGGATGCCCGAGGACCCCTTAGTCCAGGACTCCCTCACCCACCTACCCGCTGACCAGGGCCGGTGTGGCAACAGTGAAACTATCATCACCAATGATGCCAATAAGCGGCGACCTGACGGAGTGCCACTGTAGCTGACTCAACCCGGCCACTCCCCGACGATCGACAAGACTGCCAACAGTGCCCCCGTACCCGGCGGGCCCCGCGCCCGGAGAACCCGGCGAGCCCTGACCCTTGACGGGTCCCAGCGCCGGCTTCCCGGACAATGACAATCCGGCCCCATGGCCTTTGAACATTACCCTTGTACCCCTGGGGGGTTGACCTATAAAACCCCCCAAGAGCCCTCATGCATAGAGAGAGCTCACCTATGCACGACGAGAACCGTAGAAATCACTCACACACAGATAGCAAGCAACACCCAAGGAGAGGGAGTAGCCTGAGCCTTGCCTTGCCTTCCGCCTTCCTCCATACAGCTCAAGGGGCAACTCTGTACTGATACACATCAACTACACTCGGCAGGACTAGGGGTGTTATCTCGCCGGAGAGCCCCAAACCTGGGTATGTCTTGCGTCCCGCACTCGCTCATGCCGACCTCGCCTCTGGAGCCCACCCGTGCCCTCCAGCCTCCTCCTATCTTTAGCCATCCCTTGGCATCTGCCGTGCACCCACCACGACAGTTGGGGCCCACCGTGGGGCAGCTCGAGGTCCTGGCCAGGAGCAGGCTTCAGACGGGGCTCCTCTCCGACTCTGACGAGCACGTCACGCTGGCAGACGACATCATCGACGCACTCGCCGCCTCCATCGCCGCGCTGCGCATCTCTGATGCGCCTGCGGCCGACGAGTACCCCAGCGAGGTACTTGACTTTTCCGACTCCCCCCTTTCCCTCGGCGGGAGCACTCCCGCCGGGGCAATGGACCTCTGCGTGGAGGTCTTCGTCACCGACACCGTCGCCGCTTCCTCGTCCAGCGCGGAAAGGAAGGCCGCCGAAGCCAGGGCCGCAGCGGAGCGGGCCGTCTCGCCCAACCCGCTGTGTGCCACGATGCAGAGCCTTCGCGTCCCCATCGGCACCGACATCGACGCCTCTGACATCGCCGAGGCCCGGACTCATCTCGACGAGGACCGCCAGCGTTTGTTGGACCTCATTGAGACACTCACCGCCACACAGCGTCGCCTCGACTCCGCTCAACTGGAGCGCAACGCCGCCTACAGCTTCACGTCGGACGTGCCCGAGCCAAGCCGGGTCGCCGACGTGCGGGCCCGGGGCGGCGCGATCGGGCGCGCCTTCAGCGCCATCCCTCCCATCTACGAGACTACCACGAAGAACATGCGCGCCGCCAAGGCGGCCGCGGTCGGCCTAGATCAGCTCGCAGGCGAAGAGCTGCAGGACCGCCTCAGAAGGGTGAACGACCTCCTCGCTGCGGCCAACGCACAGCAGGACCGCCTCAACCAACTCGCCAAGCCAGCCGGATCCGGCTCCGCCCGGGTCGCCGACCACCAGAACACGATGTCTTCACCACCTAGCGAGGCGCACTCCGACCGCACCCGGACCCGGCGCAACCCTGCCTCGACGACTGCCGGCAGCTTGTGCGATGCGCCGGTCTTGGAGGTCCGACGCCGACTCGACCCCCTGCTCCAACCCGTCCGGCGTCCGGCTGCGGTCGACCCGGCCCCCGCGGCGTGGTCACTGACCGGCTGGGCCCGCACGCCATCGACGACATCGACGCCCACCACCGCCTCGACCGACTCGCACTCACCCAGGAGCTAGAGGAGAGCGGCCCCGTCGGGCCGGCGTGCTTCGGATCGCGCATCCGGGATGAGCCCTTGACTAAAAGGTTCACGCTCCCCCGCGGCACCCCCAAGTACAACGGCACCGTGAAGCCGGTGGACTGGCTCACCGACTACACCACTGCCATTGGCATCGCCGGCGGGAACCACCGCCTCGCCGTACGCTACGCGCCTCTCATGCTCTAGGGGTCGGCCCGCACCTGGTTGAACAGTCTACCGGCAGGCAGCATCAACGCGTGGGTCAACTTCGAGCAGGCCTTCTTGCGCAACTTCATCGGCACCTACAAACGACTCGGCGGCCCCAGTCAGCTTGCCATATGCATGCAGGGACCAGCGGAAACCGGCCGCGAGTACCTCGCGCGCTGGACCGAGCTCCGGAACAGCTGCGAGGGCGTCCACGAAGTCCAGGCAATCCAATACTTCGTCAACGGGTGCCGGGATGGCACCCTCCTCAAGCACAAGCTCTTACGCTCCGAGCCGGCCACCATGGCCGCGCTCATGGTAACGGTGGACAAGTACACCAACACGGAATCCGCCATGAAGATCCAGGTGGCACTGGATGAAGCTGGAAAAGCGAAGCCGGTCACCCCCGAAGCCGGCCGGCGAAGGAAGCCGGCAGTAGCACAACCAGCAGAACAACAAGCACAAGGCCGATCAGCCGGCCCAGCGCTACGACAACCGGCTCGTCGTAGCCACCGAACAGGCGCCCGCGACCGACCCGGCCGGCAAGCATCGGCAGACCGGCAAGACGACGTGGCAACCTGCCATGAGCTTCGCGGAGATGCTCGACACCCCCTGCAAGCACCACAGCGGCGCAAGGCCGTCCACGCACACACTTCGGCAATGCGCCATCACCAAGTGCCTCCTGAGGGGCGACATCCCGCCTCCTCCGGCCCGGGCTCTGGGAGCGGGGCAGCCGCCTCCGCCTCCACCGCCGCCACCGGCTGGCGGCGCAATGCGCAACGATGTCTACCCGGCGCAGAAAGCGACCTATGTCGTCTTCACCAGCCTCAGCGACGACAAACGTAGCGAGTGCCTCCTTCGTCAGGAGGTGAACACCGTCATCCCGGTCAAGCCGGAATACATGCACTGGTCGGAGCGCCCGGTCACTTGGACTCAGGAGGACCACCGGGCCGTCATGCCAAACCCGGGTGGTTACACCCCCATCCTCAACCCCACCATCATCGCACCTCGGCGCACGTGCAAGTTCTCCCGGGTTCTCATCGACGGCGCAGCAGCATCAACATCCTCTACCGTGACACCATGACGAAGCTCGGCCTCGAGGCCAAAGACTTGGAGCCGACCCAGATGATCTTCCACGGCATCGTTCCCGGCCTCTCCTGCTCTCCAATCGGTCGGCTCTGGCTCGGCGTCCTGCTCAGCGAGAGCAACCACTTCCGACGCGAGCCGCTCTGGTTCGAGGTGGTGGACCTGACCAGCGCGTACCATAGAGTGCGCCCGGGTCCCCACTATGCCTACCTGAAGATGAAGCTGCCGGGTCCGAAGGGCCTCATCACCATCACCTGCGACTACCGCAAGTCCATAGAGTGTGCCCGAGACGGTGCCAAGCTGGCCGAGTCACTGGTCGTAGCCGAGGAGCGGCGCCAACTCGACCGAATCATCGCCTTGGCCAAAGAGGCGTCGGCCGCGCTGATCCCTGCCGAGGAGCCAGCTGACGAGGCCTCGTTCAAGCCCTCCATGGAGACCAAGAAAGTGAAGCTGAACCCGAAAGACCCCAGCTGCAGCAAGTACGTTGTTGTGGGCACCCGCCTCGACAACAAATAGGAAGGCGAGCTCGTCGACTTCCTCCGTGAGAATCGGGATATTTTTGCATGGACCCCAAAGGACATGCTGGGTATGCCGAGGAAGTACGCCGAGCACAAACTCCATGTCCGCAAGGACGCCAAGCCTGTCCGTCAAGCCCTGTGACGTTTTTCCGAAGAGAAGAACCATTGGTAAAGAGGTCGCCAAGCTTTTGGCGGCCGGCTTCATCATGGAAGTGTTTCACCCCAAGTGGCTGGCCAACCCAATCCTCGTCCTGAAGAAGAAAAAGACCTGGCGCATGTGTATCGACTACACCAGCCTGATCAAGGCCTGCCCCAAGGATCCATTCGCCCTCCCGCGGATCGACCAAGTCATCGACTCCACTGCTGGGTGTGAGTAGTACTTCTAAGAGCATGTTGTTACCATGGTCAGTAGGGCCCCTCTCAACAAAATCATCAGCTGCCGGGATGCCTCTTGGGCGGGTCGCCAAGTGGGCGCTCGAGCTAGCCGGCCACACCATCCTCTACGAGCCCAGCACTACGATTAAGTGCCAAGCTCTGGCCGACTTCCTCATCGACTGGACCGAGACCCAGTATCTGCCGCTGCCGCCGGACTCAATGCACTGGCGCATGCACTTCGATGGCTTGAAGATGCATCTCGGCCTAGGGGCCGACATTGTGTTGTCCTCCCCGAAGGGCGACCGGCTCAAATACGCGCTCCAGATCCACTTCACCGCCTCCAACAACATCGCCGAATACAAAGCCCTTGTGCATGGCCTCCGGCTTGCCAAGGAACTTGGCATCCGACGGATCCTGTGCTACGTCGACTCGGACCTGGTGGTGCAGCAGTGCTCCGGCGAGTGGCACGCCCGTGACCCCAACATGGCGAGCTACCGCTTCCTCGTGCAGAAGTTGTACGGATTCTTCGTGGGCTGCGAGTTCCTCCATGTCCCGCGCATGGAAAATGAGGCGGCCGACACAGTCGCCAAGATCGCCTCGTCCCGGCAATCCATCCCGTCCGGCGTCTCCCTCGAGCACCTGCACAAGCCATCCGTCAAGCCGTCTCCGGACTCCGAGTCCATCAACGTCCCGGACAACCTGACCGCACCTCAACCCGGCCCCGGGACTGCCGAGCCCATCCCGGGGACTACTCATGCCGGCCCGGGGGCTGCAACCCTCGACCAGGCCGCCGCCGTTCCCGACCCGGGGGCCGCTGAACTCGGCTCGGGGGCAGCCGTCCCAGAACCTGCCATGGTGGCCGTCTTCATCGTGGTGACGGCGCCATCATGAGCCCTGCCCATCTCAGAGTTTCTGGAGAACGGAGTCCTCCCCATGGACAAGACCGAAGCCCGGCAAGTGCAGCGCCGGGCGTCTGCCTACAGCATCATCAACAACGAGCTCATCAAACGCAGCTCCACCGGCGTGTTCCAGCGCTGCGTTGAGCAAGACAAGGGCATTGAGATCCTCCTCGATATACACCAGGGCGAGTGCGGGCACCAAGCCGCCTCGCGGTCCCTGGTGGCCAAGGCTTTCCGCCATGGTTTCTACTGGCCCATGGCCCTCGAAGACGCTGAGTCTCTCGTCCTCAAGTGCGAGGGATGCCAGCACTTCAACAAGTGCAGCCACCAGCCGACGTCGGCACTCCGAACCATCCCGATCGCCTGGCCCTTCGCGGTCTGGGGACTCGACATGGTGGGGCCCTTCAAGACCACTGGAGGCAGCATGCCGCATTTGCTGGTGTGTAACACCCACGATGCGGCTATATCTCCCACGTGTCGAGGCACGACTTAGAGGCATAACCGCATTATGGTTTTGTCGCAAGAAGGGTCATCTTCACACAATCCCATGTAATGAACAAGAATGGGATAACGAGAGTTGGCTTACAATCGCCACTTCACACAATACATAAATAAATTCATACATCATCCAAAATCCACACATAGACCGACTACAGTCAAGAACAAATGAAAATAAGATAACCCCAAATGCTAGATCCCCGATCGTCCCAACTGGGCTCCACTACTGATCATCAGGAAACGAAACATAGTAACGACCACGTTCCTCATCGAACTCCCACTTGAGCTCGGTTGCGTCATCTGCACTGCCATCGTCGGCACCTGCAACTGTTTTGCTAGAATCTGTGAGTCATGAGGACTCAGCAATCTCACACCCGTGAGATCAAGACTATTTAAGCTTATAGGAAAGGATGGAGTAATGAGGTGGAGCTGCGCAAGTGAGAGCGAGAAGAGAAGCAACGCAACGATCGCGAAGCTAGAAATGATCAAGAAGTGATCCTGAAACTACTTACGTTCGTGCATAACTCAAACCGTGTTCACTTCCCGGACTCCGCCGAGAAGAGACCATCATGGCTACACACACGGTTGATGTATTTTAATTTAGTCAAGTGTCAAGTTCTCTACAACCGGACATTAACAAATTCCCATCTGCCTCATAACCGCGGGCACGGCTTTCGAAAGATAATACCCTGTAGGGGTGTCCCAACTTAGCCCATTATAAGCTCTCACGGTCAACGAAGGATAAACCTTCTCCCGGGAAGACCTGATCAGTCTCGGAATCCCGGTTTACAAGACATTTCGACAATGGTAAAACAAGACCAGCAAAGCCGCCCGAATGTGCCGACAAATCCTGATAGGAGCTGCACATATCTCGTTCTCAGGGCACACCGGATGAACACTAGTACAACTAAAACCAATCCTCGAGTTTCCCCAAGGTGGCGCTGCAAGTGGCTCTAGTTTGGACCAGCACTCAGAGGAACACTGGCCCGGGGGTTTAAATAAAGATGACCCTCGGGATCGCGAAAACCCGAGGGAAAAGGCATAGGTGGCAAATGGTAAAACCAAGGTTGGGCCTTGCTGGAGGAGTTTTATTCAAGGCAAACTGTCAAGGGGGTCCCATAAATCACCCAACCGCGTAAGGAACGCAAACTCAAGGAACATAATACCGGTATGACGGAAACTAGGGCGGCAAGAGTGGAACAAAACACCAGGCATAAGGCCGAGCCTCCCACCCTTTACCAAATATATAGATGCATTAATTAAATAAGAGATATTGTGATATCCCAAAATATCCATGTTCCAACATGGAACCAACTTCAACCTCACCTGCAACTAACAACGCTATAAGAAGGGCTGAGCAAAAGCGGTAATTTAGCCAAACAACGGTTTGCTAGGAAAGGATGGTTAGAGGCTTGACATGGCAATATGGGAGGCATGATATAGCAAGTGGTAGGTAGCGCAGCATGGCAATAGAACAAACAACTAGCAAAGCAGAGAGAGAAGTGATTTCGAGGGTATGGTCATCTTGCCTACAAGGTTCTCAGATTTGTCGAAAGCTTGATCCTCGTGAGCGTACTCAACAGGTTCCTCGTTCACAAACTCGTCTCCCGGATCTACCCAAAACAAGAACACAAGCAACGGAACCACAATCAATCACGGGAAATGCACAAGCAACATGATGCAAAACATGCATGATATGCGAGATGTGGTATGCGATGCATATGCGTGCTCCAGAAGAAAAAGAATGAACAAGGCAGTAACTTGGCAAACCAAGTATGCCACTGGAAAGATGAGATGATTTCGGTCGAAATTGATATAAAGATCACCAGAAACGGATGCACGGTTTGCAAATGGCAAGCAAAACAAGAATGACATAAATCTGTGATTAACAGCAGGATAGCACTTAGAATACATCAAGAAACTATGCTACAGCACTCCAACATAGCAACAAAGCATATGGCAGTAATCTACAGGAGATGCTTGACAAAAGATGAACACTGAGCTACGGCTAGATCACAGCATAACAGGTTCAAACAAGCATGGCAAAAGTGCAAAAGATACCAGGTTCACAGACTTAGTGAAATTACTGAATGCATAGAAGAAAAGTCCCTTAGTGACCATGAGCCAAAAAGGACCAGAAGATATGATGGCAACCATGTAAACATAGCAAGTTTCGTTAACAGGTTTCAGACTTAGCAGAAAACAGATCATGGCAGAAACAGTATTATGAAGGCATCTTTGTGAGCTTGATTCACTCAACACAAAGCAATTCATGACAAAACAAGCATACCTACAGCAAAAGGGCATGTTTATGAAGCAAACCATGGCAAGATCAAGTACATAGCATGTATGAAACAACTATAACAACCTTGGCAAAATTGAATATCATGTTAACAATCTGCCAGGAATATTTTATAGCACAAGTAGAGCAAGATTAAGACATGCTAGGGCACTCCATAATTGCAAACAGGGGCATGAATGGATAGAGCACAACTATATCTACAAAACATCCCTACTGAACATGCCCAAAAGAAGCATGGATCTCTCTGTAGCCACATGGATACATAGCAACAAAATAACAGCAGTAACAGATTTCACTAAATCCTTGAAAACAGAAACATCACGAAGCCTAGTTTGCATGCTTGTGCTAGTCACCACAGAGATCACAAAAATACATGGCATACACCTCTGTAAATATGGCATGTCATACATCAAAACACATGTATAGCTCCTACTCATAAGATGCACACATCAAATGCAACAAAAATAACAAATCACCAAGTTCTGATAACAGCAGTTAACAGCATATAGCACTCTTGCATCAGAGATTTGGGCATCAAGATGGACTCAAATGAACATCGCGTAATGGAAAAAAATGAAGAGCATGTCGAGATGAACATTTCGATATATTACACGCACGAAACGGAGCTATATGCAGAGAGTTATGATGCGATGAACAGGAGCATATAAAGAAAAATCTTCGGGACTTGGAGAAAAATCGGGGAGGGAGAGAAGTCAACCGTGCGAGAACTAGGGTTCGGCCGAGGCTCGTCGGGCTCGCTGGCCGGAGCTCGCGCCGAAGCAGAGGCGGCGGCCGGCGGAGGAGAGGAGGGAGACGGCGGCGGAGCTCGGGGAAGAGGGAGGAGCACTCGGGGCCGGAGCGGAGGAGACCGGGCGGCGGCGCGGCGGCGCCGGCGAGACGGCGGCGAAGGCGGCGAGGCGGCGCGGCCGAGGTGCGGGAGGAGGCACGGGGCGGGGGCCTCGCGGGCTGGTGGCGGGGGCGCGGTGGCTGGGCCGCGTGTCGCGCTGGGGTTGGCGCGGGGCGGCGGCGGACATGTCCGGCTGCGGAGAAAGGAAGGGGACTAGGGTTGCACCTCGAATTTCGGAGGGGGAGGTGTTTTTATAGGTAGAGGGAGCTAGGAGGCTCCAAATGGAGAGCGGTTTTCGCCCACACGATCGTGATCGAACGACCTAGAGCATGGAAGTGACTTAGATGGGTTTTAGGCTGTTAGGAGTGGGGTTTTGCTGCACCACACAAAAGACCTTTGCGGTTACCCGGTTAACCGTTGGAGTATCAAACAACCTCCAAATGGAACGAAACTTGACAGGTGGTCTACCGGTGGTGTACCAAGGCCACTTGACAAACCTCGGTCCATTCCGAGCACGTTTAACACCCGCTCACGAAAAGAAACAAGAGGGGTGCGCCGGTGCATGTGGGAGTGTCCGATTGCAAAACGGACAACGGGGAAAATGCTCGGATGTATGAGACGAACACGTATGCAAAAGAGATGCACATGATGACATGATATGAGATGCATGACATGAACAAAATGCAAAACGAAAAAACAAAACCCGACCATGAAGGGAATATCATAACACATAGCCGAAAATGGCAAGAGTTGGAGTTACAAATATGGAAAGTTACATCCGGGGTGTTACAACACTCCACCACTACGAGAGGATCTTGTCCCGAGCTCTAGGACTGAAAGAACTCCGGATATTCGGAACGGAGGTGGTCCTCGCGTTCCCAGGTGGCTTCTCGATCGGAATGGTGCGACCACTTCACTTTCAGGAATTTGATTGACTTGTTGCGAGTCTTGCGCTCAGTTTCTTCAAGAATAGCAACAGGGTGCTCGTGATAAGACAGATCTTCTTGGTGATCAATCTCTTCGAATTGATGGTGCGCTCAAGAGTCTTGAAGCACTTGCGAAGCTGTGACACGTGGAACACATCGTGCACGTCCGTGAAGTTGGAGGGAAGCTCAAGTTGATAGGCGAAGTCGCCTCTTTTGCCAATGATCTTGAAAGGACCCACGTATCTAGGGGCAAGCTTCCCTTTGATACCGAAGCGACGAGTGCCTTTCATTGGAGAGATGCGGAGGTAGACATGGTCTCCGATCTCGAAAGCCAAATCACGGTGCTTGCTATCATAGTAAATCTTCTGGCGCGATTGCGCGGCTTTGAGATTTTCACGGATGACTCTACACATTTCTTCAGCCTCTGTGGCTAAGTCATTGCCAATAAGTTGGCGTTCACCAGTCTCTGACCAATTGAGAGGAGTACAGCACTTTCTGCCATAGAGAATTTCGAATGGGGCCTTGCCCGAACTCGCTTGGAAACTGTTGTTGTAGGAGAATTCGGCATATGGAAGACAATCTTCCCATTTCATGCGAAAGGAAATGACACAAGCCCTGAGCATATCTTCAAGAATTTGATTGACTCGCTCGACTTGGCCAATAGTTTGAGGATGGAAAGCTGTGCTGAAGCGAATGTTGGTGCCCATGGCCTTCTGGAAGGAGTCCCAGAACTTAGAAGTGAAGATGCTTCCACGATCTGAAGAAATCAATTGTGGAATGCCGTGCAAGGAGACAATCCTGGAGGTGTATAGCTCTGCCAACTGAGCTGCTGTGATAGATTCTTTGATTGGAAGAAACTGAGCCACTTTAGTAAGCTTGTCGATGACAACGAAGATAGCATCATTTCCGCGCTTGGACTTGGGAAATCCAGTCACGAAGTCCATTTCGATATGATCAAACTTCCATTCTGGGATAGCAAGAGGTTGGAGAAGACCAACTGGTCGTTGGTGTTCTGCTTTCACTCTTCGACAGACATCACATTCATTCACGAATTGAGCGATTTCTCACTTCATTCGAGTCCACCAATACGACTGCTTGAGGTCATGGTACATCTTCGTACTTCCAGGATGAATGGAAAGAAGAGAATTGTGCGCCTCGTTCATTATGACTTTCCTTAGATCACCTTTAGGAACCACAATCCGGTCCTCGAAGAATAAAGTGTCTCTGTCATCAATGCGATAGCACTTGTATTTGGAAAGACCCTTGTCAATACCACGTTTCACCTTCTTCACCATGGTATCCAGGAGTTGTGCCTCACGAATTTGATCTTCCAAAGTAGGAGAGACTATGACGTTGGCAAGAAAGCCTTGAGGAACAACTTGGAGATTCAGCTTGCGGAAAGCTTCACAAAGATCCGGTTGAAATGGCTTGAGGATTAAGCTGTTGCAATAAGCCTTCCTGCTCAAAGCATCTGCAATGACATTGGCTTTGCCTGGACTATATTCAATTCTCGGATTGTACTCTTGAATCATTTTGACCCATCGAGTTTGCCTGAGGTTGAGGTTGGGCTGAGTGAAGATGTACTTGAGACTCTTGTCATTGGTGAATATGTCCACTTTTCTTCCCAACAAGAGATGTCTCCATGTGATTAATGCATGGACAACTGCCGCCAACTCAAGATCGTGAGTGGGGTAGTTCTTTTTGTTGGGCTTCAACTGGCGAGAGGTATAGGCCACAACTTTCTTCTCTTGCATTAACACAGCACCGAGACCTTGAAGAGAAGCATCACAGAAAACTTCGAATGGCTTGGATTTGCCAGGAGGAGTTAAGACAGGAGCTGTGACTAGTTTCTCTTTGAGAGTGTTGAAAGCAACGTCACACTCAGGCGTCCAGACATACTTCACATGCTTCTGGAGGAGGTTGGAAAGAGGCTTTGCAATCTTAGAGAAATTCTCAACGAATCTTCGGCAATAGTTTGCAAGACCAAGAAAACTGCGGAGCTGCTTGACATTCTGAGGAGGTTCCCAATTCACAACTGCAGACACCTTCTCAGGATTAACAGCGATGCCCTTGGCAGAGATGATATGACCAAGGTAAAGAACTTCATCGAGCCAAAACTCACATTTGGAAAACTTCGCATAGAATTGATACTCTCTGAGCTTGTCGAGCACCAATCGCAAATGTTTGGCATGATCCTTCTTATTCTTGGAGAAGACCAAGATATCATCAAGATACACCAGGACGAATTCATTGGTATAGGGGTTGAAGATAAAATTCATCATCCGAGAGAATGTTGGAGGAGCATTGACAAGGCCGAAAGACATGACAGTATATTCATAAGAACCAAAGCTTGTTCTGAATGCTGTCTTGGGAATATCTTCTTCACGAATGCGAATCTGATGATAACCCATTCGAAGGTCAAGCTTGGAGAATACTTTAGCACCTTTGGGTTGCTCGAAAAGCTCATTGATGTTGGGAAGTGGATACTTGTCTTGATTGTCTTCTTGTTCAATGGACGGTAGTCGACACAAAGTCGGTCCGTGCCATCCTTCTTCTGGACAAAAAGAACACCACAACCCCATGGACATGAACTCGGTCTGATCAAACCCAGACGCTCTTGTTCATCGAGTTGTTTCTTCAATTCCTTCAGCTCCTTGGGTCCAAGCTTGTAAGGAAGCTTGCAAACGGGTTCAGTGTCGGGCTCAAGATCGATAACGAACTCAACTGGCCGGTGAGGAGGCATACCCGGAAGCTCTTCTGGAAAGACATCTTTATAATCACAAACGACTGGATTTTGAGAGATGGCATTCAACTCGCCCTTCTCATTGAGAGAAAACAACTGAATGGTTTCATCATGAGCGGCATAGATAATCACATCCTCAGAAGAGTGTGTCAATTGAATTTCCCTGGCAGCACAATCAAGTTGAGCCTTGTGCTTAGAAAGCCAGTCCATCCCGAGAATAAGATCAATATCGAGTCACCAAGAACAATTGGAGAAGACAGAAATTTATATTTCCCCATCTTGACTAAAACATCCGGCACCATGGAGCTTGCGTTCATGAATTTACTGGGAGAGACAACTGATAACGGTCTAGGCAAATCTTGAAAAACCAACTCATGCTTGGATGCAAATGGTCTTGAGATGAAAGAAAGCGATGCACCAGTATCAAAAAGAACTTTTGCAGGAATATAATTAACTGAGAGATTACCCATTATCACATTAGTAGATTCCTCCGCTTGAGCTGCATTCATCATGTTCACTTTAGCAGACTTGGGATTATGCTTGACCACTGCCTTGCTGGAAGATCTCACAGGAGGAGGAGGCGGAAGACGCCTTTGGTTGAAGCACTTGTTAGCATAGTGACCTTTCTGCTGACACTTGTTGCAAGTCACCTCTGAGAGTGGGCGATGATAAGGAGCATTCGACTTTGGAGCTTGATTCTGAGACTTGTACTGATAGCCAGAGTTGGATGAGTGGGAAGATCCATGGCCACCTTTGTTCTTCTGCTGGTAAGGCTGACGAAACGGAGGAGGAGGAGGCAACCAGAACTTCTGTTGCTTAGCAGGCACTAGTGAGGAAGAACAAGACTGAACTGCGTCCCTGACTCTCTTCTTAGAAGCCGCACACTTGAGCTGAGCAGCCTCTTGCTTCAGAGCCATATTGTAGAAATCATCATACTTGGTCGGCTCAAAAAGCACGAGAGGTAATTGCAGATCTTCTCTGAGGCCACCTCTGAATTGATAGATCATTCTCTTTTCATCAGGAATGTCTTGCTTAGCGAAGCGAGCGAGTTTCTGAAACTGGGTATTGTATTGATACACGGACATGCTGCCTTTCTTGAGATTGCGGAACTCCTCACGCTTACTCTCAACAACACTTTGTGGAATGTGGTGAGCTTTGAAATCTCAACGGAACTCATCCCAGGTAATCATACGACCTCCTCTGGAATCTTTGTATTGTTGATACCACTCGGCAGCTTGATCCTTGAGTTGAAAAGAAGCGAACTTGACAAAGTCCTCAGGCCTGACATTGCTACATTCAGAATGCTTGTTGATGTCCACGAGCCAATCATCGGCATCTGTGGCCTCGGCACAGTAGCTGAAAGACTTGGGCTGATTTGCGAGAAACTGGTTGAGGGTAGCGAAGTGAGGCTGATTGTTGCCTTGGCCTTGATTGCCTTGCCCTTGGGTGCGTTCTTGCAAGAGTTGCAAAATCATCTGAGCATTGGCGTTGGTGGCTGCCATGATAGCTTGCCATGCCTCCGGAGGAGGAGGTGGTGGTGGAGGGTTCGCCTGACTCCCTTCATTGCGTTCCGGATTCTGACGCGTTGGCGGAGCCATCCTGAATAGGGTGACATCCGTTAGCATCTTGATAGACAGATAGGCAAATTGAATCAACGGATAGAAATTGCAACATATAGTCTTCACAATAAACATTCGAACGAGGATGAACGAATGAATTCCATAGTAAATCATCACACTTCCATTAAGATGAGAAGCCACTTGATAAGAGATTGATGGATAAAATAAAAAAGGTACGAGTGGAACAAATAAATGGTAAGGATTACCCAATCACAAAGCAAATATCTGCGGGAAGAAATGCTAAGAGCTACTTGAATCCCACCTATAAACTCCCGAAACTTTCTGGTTATGCAATCTGGTGTTGGGGATACAGGGGACACAAAATATATCACCCAAACTAGCAATCCCTAGATCCAGCTGTATCCATCCGTCAACACATAACCAAGAAACCTTCGGAAATCGTGTACCTCAATGTTCGAAAAGCATCCGTTATCCGAGTTATGGCAATACTCCCGAACTCCCGCCCCAGTACTGGGTGGCGTCGAGGTGATCTCACCAACAACTGCATAAAAGAGATTTTTGATGTCGGCGAAACTCAGGTATTCCAGAACTGCAACGATAAAATTGTGATGACAACACCTCGGAGCTCAACTCCCCGGGACACTGCCACAACCCCTAAATGTCAGGAGGCACCAAGAACAATGTTCTCGTCACAAAACCATCGGAACGATTCCAAGATACCCGCTTGATCCTAAAATTTTTTTAGTGAAATTTGCGGAGAGAAGAGTCAAAACATCTACGTCAGGAGGCCTCAGCAGAGCGACGAAGGGACTGAGGAGTAAAAAGAATCCTACTCTCCGATATATATAATCCTAAGACTCAAAACATTTTTGTTCTAGACTCAACAACGCTAGCGATTCGATCAAGCAGGGGGCTCCTAAGTCGGGGATGGCTCTGATTACCAACTTGTAATGCCCACGATGCGGCTATATCTCTCACGTGTCGAGGCACGACTTAGAGGCATAACGACATTGTGGTTTTGTCGCAAGAAGGGTCATCTTCACACAATCCCATGTAATGAACAAGAATGGGATAACGAGAGTTGGCTTACAATCGCCACTTCACACAATACATAAATAAATTCATATATCATCCAAAATCCACACATAGACCGACTACGGTCAAGACCAAATGAAAATAAGATACCCCAAATGCTAGATCCCCGATCGTCCCAACTAGGTTCCACTACTGATCATCAGGAAACGAAACATAGTAACGACCACGTTCCTCATCGAACTCCCACTTGAGCTTGCGTCATCTACACTGGCATTGTCGGCACCTGCAACTGTTTTGGTAGAATCTGTGAATCACGAGGACTCAGCAGTCTCACACCCGCGAGATCAAGACTATTTAAGCTTATAGGAAAGGATGGAGTAATGAGGTGGAGCTGCAGCAGGCACTAAGCATATATGGTGGCTAACGTACGCAAGTGAGAGCGAGAAGAGAAGCAACGCAACGGTCGCGAAGCTAGAAATGATCAAGAAGTGATCCTGAAACTACTTACGTTCATGCATAACTCAAACCATGTTCACTTCCCAGACTCCGCCGAGAAGAGACCATCACGGCTACACACATGGTTGATGTATTTTAATTAAGTCAAGTGTCAAGTTCTCTACAACCAGACATTAACAAATTTCCATCTGCCTCATAACCGCGGGCATGGCTTTTGAAAGATAATACCCTGCAGGGGTGTCCCAACTTAGCCCATTATAAGCTCTCACGGTCAACGAAGGATAAACCTTCTCCCGGGAAGACCCGAACAGTCTCGGAATCCCGGTTTACAAGACATTTCGACAATGGTAAAACAAGACCAGTAAAGCCGCCCGAATGTGCCGACAAATCCTGATAGGAGCTGCACATATCTCGTTCTCAGGGCACACCGGATGAACACTACGTACACCTAAAACCAGACCTCGAGTTTCCCCAAGGTGGCGCTGCAAGTGGCTCTAGTTTGGACCAGCACTCAGAGGAACACTGGCCCGGGGGTTTAAATAAAGATGACCCTCCGGCTCGCGAAAACCCGAGGGAAAAGGCTTAGGTGGCAAATGGTAAAACCAAGGTTGGGCCTTGCTGGAGGAGTTTTATTCAAGGCGAACTGTCAAGGGGGTCCCATAAATCACCCAACTGCGTATGGAACGCAAACTCAAGGAACATAATACCGGTATGACGGAAACTAGGGCGGCAAGAGTGGAACAAAACACCAGGCATAAGGCCGAGCCTTCCACCCTTTACCAAATATATAGATGCATTAATTAAATAAGAGATATTGTGATTGAAGGAAATATGCCCTAGAGGCAATAATAAAGTATTATTTATTTCCTTGTATCATGATAAATGTTTATTATTCACGCTAGAATTGTATTAACCGGAAACATAATACAAGTGTGAATATATAGAAAAACAGAGTGTCACTAGTATGCCTCTACTTGACTAGTTCGTTAATCAAAGATGGTTATGTTTCCTAGCCATAGACATAAGTTGTCATTTGATTAACGAGATCACCTCATTAGGAGAATGACGTGATTGAATTGACCCATTCCGTTAGCTTAGCACGCGATCGTTTAGTATGTTGCTATTGCTTTCTTCATGACTTATACATGTTCCTCTGACTATGAGATTATGTAACTCCCGTTTACCGGAGGAACACTTTGTGTGCTACCAAACGTCACAACGTAAATGGGTGATTATAAAGGTGCTCTACAGGTGTCTCCAAAGGTACTTGTTGGGTTGGCGTATTTCGAGATTAGGATTTGTCACTCCAATTGTCGGAGAGGTATCTCTGGGCCCACTCGGTAATGCACATCACTATAAGCCTTGCAAGCATTGTGACTAATGAGTTAGTTGCGGGATGATGTATTACGGAACGAGTAAAGAGACTTGCCGGTAACGAGATTCAACTAGGTATTGAGATACCGACGATCAAATCTCGGGCAAGTAACATACCGATTACAAAGGGAACAACGTATGTTGTTATGCGGTCTCACCGATAAAGATCTGCGTAGAATATGTGGGAGCCAATATGCGCATCCAGGTCCCGCTATTGGTTATTGACCGGAGACGTGTCTCGGTCATGTCTACATAGTTCTCGAACCCATAGGGTCCGCACGCTTAAAGTTACGATGACAGTTTTATTATGAGTTTATGTATGTTGATGTACCGAAGGAGTTCGGAGTCCCGGATGAGATCGGGGATATGACGAGGAGTCTCGAAATGGTCGAGACGTAAAGATTGATATATTGGACGACTATATTCGGACTTCGGAAAGGTTCCGAGTGATTCGGGTATTTTTTTGGAGTACCGGAGAGTTACGGGAATTCGTATTGGGCCTTAATGGGCCATACGGGAAAGGAGAGAAAGGCCTCAAAAGGTGGCCGCACCCCTCCCCATGGTCTGGTCTGAATTGGACTAGGGAAGGGGGGCGCACCCTTCCTTCTTTCTCCTTCCCTCTCCCTTCTACTACTCCCACAAGGAAAGGAGGAGTCCTACTCCCGGTGGTTGTAGGACTCCTCCCTATGCCGCGCCTCTCCCCTTGGCCGGCTGCCTCCCCCTTGCTCCTTTATATACGGGGGCAGGGGGCACCCCAGTATTACAACAATTGATCTCTTAGCCATGTGCGGTGCCCCCCTCCACCATATTACACCTCGATAATACCGTTGCGGAGCTTGGCGAAGCCCTGCGTCGGTGGAACATCATCATCGTCATCACGCCGTCGTGCTGACGAAACTCTCCCTCAACACTCGGCTGGATCGGAGTTCGAGGGACGTCATCGAGCTGAACGTGTGTAGAACTCGGAGGTGCCGTACGTTCGGTACTTGATCGATCGGATCATGAAGACGTACGACTACATCAACCGCGTTGTGATAACGCTTCCGCTGTCGGTCTACGAGGGTACGTGGACAACACTCTCCCCTCTCGTTGCTATGTATCACCATGATCTTGCGTGTGCTTAGGAATTTTTTTGAAATTACTACGTTCCCCAACAGTGGCATCCGAGCCTGGTTTTATGCGTTGATGCTATGCACGAGTAGAACATAAGTGAGTTGTGGGTGATATAAGTCATACTGCTTACCAGCATGTCATACTTTGGTTCAGCGGTATTGTGAGATGTAGCGGCCTGGACCGACATTACGCGTACGCTTACGCGAGACTGGTTTCACCGTTCGGAGCACTCGTTGCTTAAAGGTGACTGGCGGGTGTCTGTCTCTCTCACTTTAGTTGAACCGAGTGTGGCTACGCCCGGTCCTTGTGAAGGTTAAAACAGCACCAACTTGACAAACTATCATTGTGGTTTTGATGCGTAGGTAAGAACGGTTCTTGCCAAGCCCGTAGCAGCCACGTAAAATATGCAACAACAAAGTAGAGGACGTCTAACTTGTTTTTACAGGGCATGTTGTGATGTGATATGGTCAAGACATGATGTGATATAATGTGTTGTATGAGATGATCATGTTTTGTAACCGAGTTATCGGCAACTGGCAGGAGCCATATGGTTGTCGCTTTATTGTATGAGATGCAATCGCCATGTAGTAGTTTTACTTTATCACTAAGCGATAGCGATAGTCGTAAAAGCAATAAGTTGGCGAGACGACAACGATGCTACGATGGAGATCAAGGTGTCGCGCCGGTGACGATGGTGATCATGACGGTGCTTCGGAGATGGAGATCACAAGCACGGTGCTTCGGAGATGGAGATCACAAGCACAAGATGATGATGGCCATATCATATCACTTATATTGATTGCATGTGATGTTAATCCTTTATGCATCTTATCTTGCTTTGTTTGACGGTAGCATTATAAGATGATCCTTCACTAAATTATCAAAGTATAAGTGTTCTCCCTGAGTATGCACCGTTGCAAAAGTTCTTTGTGCTGAGACACCACGTGATGATCGGGTGTGATAAGCTCTACGTTCAAATACAACGGGCGCAAAACAGTTGCACACGCGGAATACTCAGGTTAAACTTGACGAGCCTAGCATATAACAGATATGGCCTCGGAACACGAAGACCGAAAGGTCGAGCGTGAATCATATAGTAGATATGATCAACATAGTGATGTTCACCATTGAAACTACTCCATCTCACGTGATGATCGGACATGGTTTAGTTGATATGGATCACGTGATCACTTAGAGGATTAGAGGGATGTCTATCTAAGTGGGAGTTCTTAAGTAATATGACTAATTGAACTTGAATTTATCATGAACTTAGTCCTGATAGTATTTTGCAAATTATGTTGTAGATCAATAGCTCGCGTTGTTGCTTCCCTATGATTATTTTGATATGTTCCTAGAGAAAATTATGTTGAAAGATGTTAGTAGCAAAGATGCGGATTGGATCTGTGATCTAAGGATTATCCTCATTGCTGCACAGAGAAAATTATGTCCTTGATGCACCGCTAGGTGACAGACCTATTGCAGGAGTAGATGCAGACGTTATGAACGTTTGGCCAGCTCAATATGATGACTACTTGATAGTTTAGTGCACCATGCTTAACGGCTTAGAATCAGGACTTCAAAGACGTTTTGAACGTCATGGACCATATAAGATGTTCCAGGAGTTGAAGTTAATATTTCAAGCAAATACCCGAGTTGAGAGATATGAAGTCTCCAACAAGTTCTATAGCTAAAAGATGGAGGAGAATCGCTCAACTAGTGAGCATGTGCTCAGATTGTCTGGGTACTACAATCGCTTGAATCAAGTGGGAGTTAATCTTCCAGATAAAATAGTGATTGACAGAATTCTCTAGTCACCATCACCAAGTTAGTAGAACTTCGTGATGAACTATAGTATGCAAGGGATGACGAAAGTAATTCCCGAGCTCTTCGTGATGCTAAAATCGACGAAGGTAGAAATCAAGAAAAACATCAAGTGTTGATGGTTGACGAGACCACTTCAAGTGTTGATGGTTGACAAGACCACTAGTTTCAAGAAAAGGGCAAAGGGAAGAAGGGGAACTTCAAAAGAACGGCAAGCAAGTTGCTACTCAAGTGAAGAAGCCGAAGTCTGTACCTAAGCCTGAGACTAAGTGCTTCTACTGCAAAGGGACTGGTCACTGGAAGCGGAACTACCCCAAGTATTTGGTGGATAAGAAATATGGCAATGTGAACAAAGGTATATTGGATATACATGTTATTGATGTGTACTTACTAGTGTTTATAGCAACCCCTCAGTATTTGATACTGGTTCAGTTGCTAAAGAGTAGTAACTCGAAAACGGGAGTAGCAGAATAAACAGAGACTAGTAAAAGGCGAGGTGACGATGTGTGTTGGAAGTAGTTCCAAGATTGATATGATCATCATCGCACACTCCCTATTCTTTCGGGATTAGTGTTGAATCTAAATAAGTGTTATTTGGTGTTTGCGTTGAGCATGAATATGATTTGATCATGTTTATTGCAATACGGTTATTCATTTAAGTTAGAGAACAATTGTTGTTCTGTTTACATGAATAAAAACCTTCTATGGTCATACACACCAACGAAAATGGTTTGTTGGATCTCGATCGTAGTGATACACATATTCATAATATTGAAGCTAAAAGATGCAAAGTTAATAATGATAGTGCAACTTATTTGTGGCACTGACGTTTAGGTCATATTGGTGTAAAGCGCATGAAGAAACTCCATACTGATGGGATTTTGGAATCACATGATTATGAATCACTTGATGCTTGCGAACCGTGCCTCATGGGCAAGATGACTAAAACGCCGTTCTCCGGAACTATGGAGAGAGCAACAGATTTTTTGGAAATCATACATACAGATGTATGTGGCCCGATGAATATTGAGGCTCGTAACAGGTATCATTATTTTCTGACCTTCACAAATGATTTGAGAAGATATAGGTATATCTACTTGATGAAACACAATTCTGAAACATTTGAAAAGTTCAAAGAATTTCAGAGTGAAGTGGAGAATCATCGTAACAAGAAAATAAAAGTTTCTACGATATGATCGCAGAGGTAAAATATTTGAGTTACGAGTTTGGCCTTCAGTTAAAACAAAGTGAAATAGTTTCACTACTCACGCCACCTGGAACACTACAGCATAATGGTGTGTCCGAACGTCATAACCGCACTTTATTGGATATAGTGCAATCTGTGATGTCTCTTACCAATTTACCACTATCGTTTTGGGGTTATGCATTAGAGACAGCTACATTCACGTTAAATAGGACACCATCAAAATCCGTTGAGACGACGCCTTATGAACTGTGGTTTGGCAAGAAACCAAAGTTGTCTTTTTTTAAAAGTTTGGGGTTGCGATGCTTATGTGAAAAAGTTTCATCCTGATAAGCTCAAACCCAAATCGGAGAAATGTGTCTTCATAGGATACCCAAAGGAGACAGTTGGGTACACCTTCTATCACAGATCCGAAGGCAAGACATTCGTTGCTTAGTATGGATCCTTTCTAGAGAAGGAGTTTCTCTCGAAAGAAGTGAGTGGGAGGAAAGTAGAACTTGATGAGGTAACTGTACCTGCTCCCTTATTGGAAAGTAGTTCATCACAGAAATCTGTTCCTGTGACTCCTACACCAATTAGTGAGGAAGTTAATGATGATGATCATGTAACTTCAGATCAAGTTACTACCAAACCTCGTAGGTAAACCAGAGTAAGATCTGCACCAGAGTGGTACGGTAATCCTGTTCTGGAGGTTATGTTACTAGACCATGACGAACCTACAAACTATGAAGAAGCGATGGTGAGCCTAAATTCCGCAAAATGGCTTGAGGCCATGAAATCTGAGATGGGATCCATGTATGACAACAAAGTGTGGACTTTGGTTGACTTGCCCGATGATCGGCAAGCCATAGAAAATAAATGGATCTTCAAGAGGAAGACGGACGCTGATAGTAGTGTTACTATCTACAAAGCTAGACTTGTCGGAAAAAGGTTTTTGACAAAGTTCAAGATGTTGACTACGATGAGAGTTTCTCACTCGTATCTATGCTTAAGTCTGTCCGAATCATGTTAGCAATTGCCGCATTTTATGAAATATGGCAAAGGGATAAACAAAACTGCATTCCTTAATGGATTTATTAAAGAAGAGTTGTATATGATGCAACCAGAAGGTTTTGTCAATCCTAAAAGTGCTAACAAAATATGCAAGCTCCAGCGATCCATCAATGGACTGGTGCAAGCATCTCGGAGTTGGAATATACGCTTTGATAAGTTGATCAAAGCATATAGTTGTATACAGACTTGCGGTGAAGCCTGTATTTACAAGAAAGTGAGTGGGAGCACTACAGCATTTCTGATAAGTATATGTAAGTGACATATTGTTGATCGGGAATAATGTAGAATTATTCTGCAAAGCATAAAGGAGTTTTTCAAAGAAAGACCTCGGTGAAGCTGCTTACATATTGAGCATCAAGATCTATAGAGATAGATCAAGACGCTTGATAAGTTTTTTCAATGAGTACATACCTTAACAAGATTTTGAAGTAGTTCAAAATAGAACAGTCAAAGAAAGAGTTTTTTCCTGTGTTACAAGGTGTGAAATTGAGTAAAGACTCAAAGCCCGACCACGGCAGAAGATAGAAAGAGAATGAAAATCATTCCCTATGCCTTGGCCATAGGTTCTATAAAGTATGCTATGCTGTGTACCAGATCTATTGTATACCCTACACTGATTTTGGCAAGGGAGTACAATAGTGATCTAGGAGTAGATCACTGGACAGCGGTCAAAATTATCCTTAGTGGAATAAGGAAATGTTTCTCGATTATGGAAGTGACAAAAGGTTCGTCGTAAAGGGTTATGTCGATACAAGTTTTGACACTAATCTAGATGACTCTAAGTCTCGGTCTAGATACATATTGAAAGTGGGAGCAATTAGCTAGAGTAGCTCCGTGCAGAGCATTGTAGACATAGAAATTTGCAAAATACTTACGGATCTGAATGTGACAGACCCGTTGACTAAAATTATCTCACAAGCAAAACATGATCACACCTTAGTACTCTTTGGGTGTTAATCACATAGCGATGTGAACTAGATTATTGACTGTAGTAAACCCTTTGGGTGTTGGTCACATGACAATGTGAACTATGGGTGTTAATCACATAGTGATGTGAATTATTGATGTTAAATCACATGGCGATGTGAACTAGATTATTGACTCTAGTGCAAGTGGGAGACTGAAGGAAATATGCCCTAGAGGAAATAATAAAGTATTATTTATTTCCTTGTATCATGATAAATGTTTATTATTCATGCTAGAATTGTATTAACCGGAAACATAATACATGTGTGAATATATAGACAAACAGAGTGTCACTAGTATGCCTCTACTTGACTAGCTCGTTAATCAAAGATGGTTATGTTTCCTAGCCATAGACATAAGTTCTCATTTGATTAACGAGATCACCTCATTAGGAGAATGACGTGATTGACTTGACCCATTCCGTTAGCTTAGCACCCGATCGTTTAGTATGTTGCTATTGCTTTCTTCATGACTTATACATGTTCCTCTGACTATGAGATTATGCAACTCCCGTTTACCGGAGGAACACTTTGTGTGCTACCAAACGTCACAACGTAAATGGGTGATTATAAAGGTGCTCTACAGGTGTCTCCAAAGGTACTTGTTGGGTTGGCGTATTTCGAGATTAGGATTTGTCACTCCAATTGTCGGAGAGGTATTTCTGGGCCCACTCGGTAATGCACATCACTATAAGCCTTGCAAGCATTGTGACTAATGAGTTAGTTGCGGGATGATGTATTACGAAACGAGTAAAGAGACTTGCCGGTAACGAGATTCAACTAGGTATCGAGATACCGACGATCAAATCTCGGGCAAGTAACATACCGATGACAAAGGGAACAACGTATGTTGTTATGCGGTCTGACCGATAAAGCTCTTCGTAGAATATGTGGGAGCCAATATGGGCATCCAGGTCCCGCTATTGGTTATTGACCGGAGACGTGTCTCGGTCATATCTACATAGTTCTCGAACCCGTAGGGTCCGCACGCTTAAAGTTACGATGACAGTTTTATTATGAGTTTATGTATGTTGATGTACCGAAGGAGTTCGGAGTCCCGGATGAGATCGGGGATATGACGAGGAGTCTCGAAATGGTCGAGACATAAAGATCGATATATTGGACGACTATATTCGGACTTCGGAAAGGTTCCGAGTGATTCGGGTATTTTTCGGAGTACCGGAGAGTTACGGGAATTCGTATTGGGCCTTAATGGGCCATACGGGAAAGGAGAGAAAGGCCTCAAAAGGTGGCCGCACCCCTCCCCATGGTCTGGTCCGAATTGGACTAGGGAAGGGGGGCGCACCCTTCCTTCTTTCTCCTCCCCCCTTCCCTTCTACTACTCCCACAAGGAAAGGAGGAGTCTTACTCCCGGTGGGAGTAGGACTCCCCCCTATGGCGCGCCTCTCCCCTTGGCCGGCTGCCTCCCCCTTGCTCCTTTATATACGGGGGCAGGGGGCACCCCAGTATTACAACAATTGATCTATTGATCTCTTAGCCGTGTGCGGTGCCCCCCCTCCACCATATTACACCTCGATAATACCGTTCCGGAGCTTAGGCGAAGCCCTGCGTCGGTGGAACATCATCATCGTCACCACGCCGTCGTGCTGACGAAACTCTCCCTCAACACTCGGCTGGATCGGAGTTCGAGGGACGTCATCGAGCTGAAAATGTGTAGAACTCGGAGGTGCCGTACGTTCGGTACTTGATCGGTCGGATCGTGAAGACGTATGACTACATCAACCGCGTTGTGATAACGCTTCCGCTGTCGGTCTACGAGGGTACGTGGACAACACTCTCCCCTCTCGTTGCTATGTATCGCCATGATCTTGCGTGTGCGTAGGAATTTTTTTGAAATTACTACGTTCCCCAACAGTGATATCCCAAAATATCCATGTTCCAACATGGAACCAACTTCAACTTCACCTGCAACTAACAACGCTATAAGAAGGGCTGAGCAAAAGCGGTAACTTAGCCAAACAACGGTTTGCTAGGAATGGATGGTTAGAGGCTTGACATGGCAATATGGGAGGTATGATATAGCAAGTGGTAGGTAGCGCAGCATGGCAATAGAACGAACAACTAGCAAAGCAAAGATAGAAGTGATTTCGAGGGTATGGTCATCTTGCCTGCAAGGTTCTCAGAGTTGTCGAAAGCTTGATCCTCGTAAGCGTACTCAACAGGTTCCTCGTTCACGAACTCGTCTCCCGGCTCTACCCAAAACAAGAACACAAGCAACGGAACCACAATCAATTCCGGGAAATGCACAAGCAACATGATGCAAAACATGCATGATATGCGAGATGTGGTATGCGATGCATATGCATGCTCCGAAGAAAAAGAATGAACAAGGCAGTAACTTGGCAAACCAAGCATGCCACTGGAAAGATGAGATGATTTCGGTCGAAATCGATATAAAGATCACAGGAAACGGATGCACGGTTTGCAAATGGCAAGCAAAACAAGAATGACATAAATCTGCGATTAACAGCAGGATAGCACTTAGAATACATCAAGAAACTATGCTACAGCACTCCAACATAGCAACAAAGCATATGGCAGTAATCTACAGGAGATTCTTGACAAAAGATGAACACTGAGCTATGGCTAGATCACAGCATAATAGGTTCAAACAAGCATGGCAAAAGTGCAAAAGATATCAGGTTCACAGACTTAGTGAAATTACTGAATGCATAGAAGAAAAGTCCCTTAGTGACCATGAGCCAAAAAGGACCAGAAGATATGATGGCAACCATGTAAACATAGCAAGTTCCGTTAACAGGTTTCAGACTTAGGAGAATGCAGATCATGGCAGAAACCGTATTATGAAGGCATCTTTGTGAGCTTGATTCACTCAACACAAAGCAATTCATGACAAAACAAGCATACCTACAGCAAGAGGGCATGTTTATGAAGCAAACCATGGCAAGAGAAAGTACATAGCATGTATGAAACAACTACAACAACCTTGGCAAAATTGAATATCATGTTAACAATCTGCCAGGAATATTTTATAGCAAAAGTAGAGCAAGATTAAGACATTCTAGGTCACTCCATAATTGCAAACAGGGGCATGAATGGATAGAGCACAACTATATCTACAAAACATCCTTACTGAACATGCCCAAAAGAAGCATGGATCTCTCTGTAGCCACAAGGATACATAGTAACAAAATAACAGCAGTAACAGATTTCACACAGTCCCTGAAAACAGAAACATCACGAAGCCTAGTTTGCATGCTTGTGCTAGTCACCACAGAGATCACAAAAATACATGGCATACACCTCTGTAAAGATGGCATGGCATACATCAGAACACATGTATAGCTCCTACTCATAAGATGCACACATCAAATGCAACAAAAATAACAAATCACCAAGTTCTGATAAGTAACAACAGTTAACAGCACAGCACTCTTGCACCAGAGATTTTGGCGTCAAGATGGACTCAAATGAACATGGCCTAATGGTACAAAATGAAGAGCATCTCGAGACGAACATTTTGATATATTACACGCATGGAACAGAGCTATATGCAAAGAGTTATGATGCGATGAACAGGAGCATATAAAGTAAAATCTTCGGGACTTGGAGAAAAATCGGGGAGGAAGAGAAGTCAACCGTGCGAGAACTAGGGTTCGGCCGAGGCTCGTCGGGCTCGCTGGCCGGAGCTCGCGCCAGAGCAGAGGCGGCGGCCGGCGGAGGAGAGGAGGGAGACGGCGGCGGAGCTCGGGGAAGAGGGAGGAGCACTCGGGGCCGGAGCGGAGGAGACCGGGCGGCGGCGCGGCGAATGCCCGCGGGCGGAGGCAGCGACGGGCGCGGCGGCGCCGGTGAGACGGTGGCGAAGGCGGCGAGGCGGCGCGGCCGAGGCGCGGGAGGAGGCGCGGCGGCCTCGCCTGGGCCTCGCGGGCCGGCGGCGGGGGCACGGTGGCTGGGCCACGTGTCGCGCTCGGGTTGGCGCGGGGCGGCGGCGCTGTTCGTCCGGCCGGCGGCGGACGTGTCCGGCTGCGGAGAGGGGAAGTTGACTAGGGTTGCACCGCGAATTTCGGAGGGGGAGGTGTTTTTATAGGTAGAGGGAGCTAGGAGGCTCCAAATGGAGTGCAGTTTTCGCCCACACGATCGTGATCGAACGACCTAGAGCATGGAAGTGACTTAGATGGGTTTTGAGCTGTTAGGAGGGGTTTTTGCTACAACACACAAAAGACCTTTGCGGTTACCCGGTTAACCGTTGGAGCATCAAACGACCACCAAATGGAACGAAACTTGACAGGTGGTCTACCGGTGGTGTACCAAGGCCACTTGACAAACCTCGGTCCATTCCGAGAACGTTTAATACCCGCTCACGAAAAAAAAGAGGGGTGCGCCGGTGCACGTGGGAGTGTCGGATTGCAAAACGGACAACGGGGAAAATGCTCGGATGTATGAGACGAACACGTATGCAAAAGAGATGCACATGATGACATGATATGAGATGCATGACATGAACAAAATGCAAAATGAAAAAACAAAACCCGACCACGAAGGGAATATCATAACACATAGCCCAAAATGGCAAGAGTTGGAGTTACAAATATGGAAAGTTACATCCGGGGTGTTACATGGTGGCGGTGGACAAGTTCACCAAATGGATTGAAGCAAGGCCAATCAAGAAATTGGACAGGCCGATAGCCGTCCGATTCATCAAGGACATCGCGGTATGCTACGGCATGCCGAACAACATCATCACGGACAATGGCACCAACTTCGCCAAGGGCGCGCTCGCGCAGTACTGCTCCGTCTCCGGCATCCTCCTCGACCTGGCTTCCGTTGCACAACCACAGTCCAACGGCCAGGACAAGCGGGCCAACCACCTCATCCTATCTGGTATCAAGCCGCGGCTCGTCGAGCCGCTCATCCATTCACCCGGCAGCTGGCTCAACGAGCTGCCGGCCATCCTCTGGAGTCTCCAAACAACACCAAACCGGTCGATCGGGTTCACCCCGTTCTTCCTCATCTACGGAGCGGAAGCCGTCATCCCAACCGACGTGGAGTTCGACTCGCCGCGCGTCACGATGTACATCGTAGCTGAAGCCAAAGAAGCCCGCAAAGACGGTGTCGACCTGCTCGAAGAAGCACATCTCCTAGCGATCAGCCGCTTAGCCATCTACCAGCAAGGACTGAGGCACTACCACAGCAAGAAGATGAAGCCCCTTGCCTTTCGGGAGGGAGACCTCGTCCTCCGACTCATCCAAGAGCAGACCGGCCAACACAAGCTGTCCTCCCCATGGGAGGGCCCCTTCATCATCAGCAAAGCCATGTGCGACCGCAACGCTTACTACCTCATCGACGCCCACAAGTCAAACAAGCGCAAGAGGGACACCGCTGGCGAAGAAACAACTCGGCTGTGGAATGCAGAACTCCTCCGCCCGTTTTACAGGTAGCCGTGTGCATGTATGTATCGCTGCCTTTTGTAATCATCTAAAAACTATGGGGTCCCCGAACGACGCTCGGGGGCTGCCCTTTCCGACCAAGCTATTGTGTCTCCCGCATTTATGCGTTATTTGTCTCTTCATTAAACCCGCCCACTAGTCCGACTCGCTCAACCCGGGGGCTCGGGGGCTGGCCGGCTTGGCCACTACCCGCCGCCTTACTCAGCGATTCCTGACGCGTTGGGATCGCCGTGGCCCCCCGCTTTGCCTTAAGCCACAGAACCGGCTTTGGTTGTCGGTCGACAAGCGCGCAAGGCCAGAGCACCAGCACGCCACGAACACTATGTCAAGGACCGCCGGGATACCCAACCCGGCCACGCAACTTTAAGTATCCGCATGACCGGCTGCTCGCCAACCGGCTTCGCCGGGTTGCCGCCAGTCGGCCTAGTGGGTGTTTCGCTCACGCTCAACGTTTCAAACGCCTAAGTACTACACGCTCCTCTCAAAGGCCGAACTCCTTGTCACGGACCGGAGCCTCGGCAGTCAGACTCGCGGGGGGGGGGAGCCCAAGAGGGGACAGTCGCAAGAGAACGACTCAACAGACGATAAGCAAAAGCGCATGCATCCACGAAATTCATACATACTGCCGGGTCGATCTACCCGGCTCCGTCACTTGTAACACCACCGCACGACCGGCTGCTCGCCAACCGGCTTCACCGGATCGCCGCCAGCCGGCCCAGTGGGTGTTTCAATTGCGCTCAATGTTTCAACAACTTAAGTACCACACGCTCCTCTCAAAGGCCGAACTCCTTGTCACGGACCGGAGCCTCGGCCATAAGACTCACGGCGGGGGGGGGGGGGGGGGAAGCCCGAGAGGGGAAAAATCACAAGAAAACGGCTCAAAAGACAAAAAGCAAGAGTGCAAACATTCGTGAAATTTATACATCACCAGTTCAAATTCAAACAGGCCCAAGGCCAGAATTCATTACACCCGGAAACCCCCAGTGGATGGGTGGATCTGCTACCTAACAGAAATTTTTACTAAGTTGAAAACAAGCAGCCTCAGGCATCTCCCTCGGTGGCCTCCGGGTTCGCCGAGGTGCCGGTGTCCCCCACCTCGGCATTCGTGTCATGGTAGACGTCCGTCTCCTCAGAGCTGCCCTCCGGGTCGCCCAGAAGTAGGCCATAGTCGTCAGCAGGCACGACTCCGCCGTCTTCTGCCTGCTCCAGCCAGAACTCGTCATGGAAGGCAAACCCGACGATGTAGCTGGCCTGAGCAATGATCCGGCCAGCCTCCGCCTGCAGCTGGCTCTCCGAGCCGGCTCGTTGGCCCATCAATGCGTCCAGAGACAGGTCCGGATGCCAAGACATCGCGAACCTGAGTGTCATCTTGTCGCCAGCACGGGCGACGAAAACGCGCCAGTCAAGGAACCGATCCGGCCCCGCCTCCAACTACCGCGCCAGCTCCATGAAGCTGTTCGGCGCGACGGAACCCGGCCAGAGGGCCGCAATCATCACCGTGCCTGCCTCAGAGAGCCACCCCATCTGCTCGCTCAAAACTCGCAAACGGGCCTTGGCGCCGGTCACGATCTCCGGGAAGGTCCAGGCCACCTACGGGTCAGTCCCGGAGCCGACGATCCCCTGCGAGTCGCGCTGAAATCGGACCGCCTCCTCCACTAGCTGGCGTGTCTCCGAGAAGGCACCTGTCAAGAAGAAAGGCAAGTCAGAAGAAAGTCACCAAGGACAAGAAGCCGGGGTCCCAACCCGGCAAAAAACCCAAGGAAAGCACTTACTGGAGAAGGACTCTTCCAGGTGATGTGCTTCGAGCAACGTACCACGCCGCTCCCGAGGGGGTTTGGGAGCACCACTCGCCGCGTGGACCCCCGTGCCGACCTTCAGGAGGCGACAGAACGGAACGCGCGGGAGGCGCGGGAGGAGCGGGAGGCGCGGGAGGCGGAGGTACGGAAGGCGGCCGCCGCCCAGGCGGCGCAGGAGGAAGAGGTGGCGAAGGCGCGCGCCGACGCCGCGGCCAAGGCCCAAGCGGAGGCTGTAGCTGCGGCGACGGCGGAGGGGGCCTTGTTGGTCACCCCACTGCGCGTCGCAGCGCCTGGGGCCCCGGAGCCCTCGCCAGAAGGAGCCGGCGGCGACCAGCCAGGGCTGGAGAGGGACGATGACGTCGTCATCCTGGAGAGGGCACCGGTGCCGACCCTGCCGACTGGGGCGGCTCAAGGCGGCCGGCCTGATCTGCCGCCTACGCAGTCGGCGGGGGGCGAGCCGGCCGCGAGGACTGAGCTGGCGGTCCGGATGCCGCCGAGCCGTCACGTGGGGAAGGCTGCGTCAGAGCCACAGAAGGCCGCGTCGGAGCCGCAGCCGGCCGCGGGTTCCAGCTCGTCGGCCCAGGATGTGGAGGTGGCCAGCGCTACCTCGGGGTGGACGCCGGGCGGAGGGACGGCCATGATGAACGTGGCCGCGCAGGACGTCCGGACCCGGCTCCAGGCCCAGGCTACGGCGCTGAGGCAGTATACCGACGAGTTCCTTGCGACGCGGGCGGCCATCCGGGTTAGTCTTCTTATCTTGCTACTTCTTCCGTGGGGGCGCGTCAGCGCACCCACTCGGTGTAGTCCCCGAGTTCCGAGTCGGCTGCTGAGCAGGCGGCTTGGAACTTCTTAGTGGATTTGGCTTTGCTATTCTTGTTCTTACTTTGATCTTCTGTCTATCTTGCGGGACTACCACAATCTTCGTGCGGCCGCCTTCAACTCCCAGGCTCGGGAGCTGACCCAGAAGACCGCCGACCTTACTGAGAGCCGGGATAAGTGCTTTGTTCTTTATCTCACGTGGGGGCGCGTCAGCGCACCCACTGGGTGTAGTCCCCGAGATTCGGAACGACTGCTGAGCAGTCGGGTCGGATCTTCCTTGATGACTTCCTCTTATTGTTTCTTCTTTTTCTGCCGTCTCTGCAGCGGCCAATGCCGGTCTGAGGGCACAGCTGGGAGAGTCTCAGACCGCCCTTCGTGCCAAGGATGCCGAGCTCGCCGCCTTGGTGCAGGAACGTGACCGCCTGGACAAGAAGTTGGCTGACCAGGAGGAGGGCCACAAGGAGGCTCTGAAGGCGGTCCAGGACCGCGAAGTCGCCCTCCAGGCCGAGTACGAGACGGAGGCGGCTGTTTTCTCTTCTTTTCTTTTTCTTTCTTGCACAGAGTATTTCCCTGGCTATTCTACCGCCGCCAACCAGATCATCGAGGCCCGCCGCCAAGCGCGAAGGAAGGCTGGCTTCGAGATTTCGCCAACCGCTAGCCGTTCACTGGAGGAGCAGCTCTTGGCGATCCAGGCCCGTCTCCAGCCGGCTCACCGACTGCTCCGCCGTCTTCAACGCGCCGGGGCGCAAGTATTGGCCGCCCTCTGGCCCGGCCAAGTGGTTCCTCGCACCCCCAGTCGGACTGCCGACTGGCTGGAGGTGGCAGTCGGCCGCTTCGAAGCCTGGAAGGCCTCGGCGGCTCGGTCCGGTGCCAGGCAGGCGTTGGAGTTCGTCAAGGCATGGTATCCCAGCCTGAGCCTGGATCAGCTGTCTACCTGGCAGCAGCAAGCCGACACGGAGCTGGAGCCGGCGCGGCCGGCTATCATCCGGCGGGCTTCGGCGATCGCCGACTACACCGACACTAGCGTCTTCGCCCCCGAGGTAGATGACAATGGTGTCGCCTAGCCGGAGGAGTGGATCGGGCTGAACCCGGCAGACGGTGAAGACTCGGCAGAGGAGATCGACTCCAGCGACGAGGGCGAAGAGGAGGAGGAGGAGGGTGAAGACGTCGAGCCGGCTGGTGGAGCAGCCGACCAGCCTCAGCCTGACCGCGCCTCCAGCACCACGTCACGCGCGAGTGCGTCGCCTGCCACTGGTGGTGACCAAGCCGAGACCCGCTAGGCGGCCACTCCTTCAGCCGGCGACGCCATCTCCACCGACCAGCTCGGCTCCCGCACCGCGCCCTAGTCTAGTCTATCATCTTTTGTTTTCCTGTCTTGTCACTTTTGGAACAATATTCTGTTAAGTCTGCACAATTCCACCCACTGGGGGTGTATTCGAACTTATGTCCGTTGCCAGCCTGTTGGGGGCTTTATATGTATATATAACTTATGCATGCATTTGGCTTTTCCTCGTACTTTGCTTTTTATCCTTCTGCTGTTTCCTTTGCCCCCCTCCCTTGGTTGCCACCTCCCCAGTCAGACAGTTGCTCTGCAATCTGTAGCTGGAGGAGTGCTTGGCCAATTGGGGGGGGGGAGTACTCTAGCTTTGCTGGACTAGAGCTAAGTGCTTAGGAAGCCGGCCAGCCGGCTGTTCTGACAGCCGGCAAGCGTGGTTGGAGGCCGTCTTTTTGCTATATAAGTTCGTTGGTCCTTGGCCGTTTTTCGTGTGGGCGTCCTTTCTGCCTTGCCTCTTGCTAGTCGGACAGTCGGTTCTTCGAGCTGCGACTTTCAGCAAGAGAGGACTCGGGAGCCGGCACACTACTTGTCTGACTTCAGGTAGAACTTTTAATATAGCTCAAGGCGGCCAGTCCCCGGGCCGACTAGTCGAACCCGGTGCCCAACAAGAAATCAAATGTAATAATACATTCATGGGTATGACACTCGTCATTCATGGATAAACAAAGGCAGTCCCCGAGTACTGTTCGGGGGGCCTGTTGGTTCGTACTTAATACAAAAGGGTAGCATGATACATACTGCTTTCAACTGTAAAATCTTCTCAGGAGGTTTGCGTTCCATGGTCGCTCCGACTCCTTGCCGGAGTCGTCTCTCTTGCGTGCTCTTGGTTTTTGCGCGTCGATCAGGTAGTAGGAGTCGTTGCCTAGTGCCTTGCTGATGACGAAGGGGCCTTCCCAAGGGGCCGAGAGCTTGTGCTGGCCGGCTGTTCGCTGGATCAGCCAGAGCACAAGGTCGCCCTCTTGGAAGGATCTTGGCTTGACCTTACGGTTGTGGTAGCGGCGCAGCCCTTGCTGGTAGATGGCGGACCGGCTGAGTGCTAACAGCCGACCTTCTTCCAGTAGGTCGACGCCGTCTTCTCTTGCTTCCTTGGCCTCCGCCTCCGTGTACATGGTGATCCGAGGCGAGTCAAACTCGATGTCTGTTGGGATGACAGCCTCGGCACCATATACAAGGAAGAATGGAGTAAAGCCGGTTGACTTGTTGGGTGTAGTGCGCAGACTCCAGAGGACAGCCGGCAGCTCATCAAGCCAGCAGTCGGCCGATCGCTCCAGTGTTACAACCAGTCGGGGCTTGATGCCGGAGAGGATGAGTCCATTTGCTCGCTTGACCTGGCCGTTTGACTGCGGGTGGGCAACAGACGCTAAGTCCAGTCGGATGCCCTGCGTCGCACAGAAACGTGCCAGTGCTCCTTTGGCGAAGTTCGTGCCGTTGTCGGTGATGATGCTGTGCGGCACGCCGTACCGAGTAGTGATGTCAGTGATGAATGTCACGGCAGTCGGCCCGTTCAGCTTCTTGATCGGCTTTGCTTTGATCCACTTTGTGAACTTATCCACAGCGATAAGTAGATGCGTCAAGCCGCCGCGGGCTGTCTTGAAAGGGCCCACCATGTCCAGTCCCCAGACGGCAAAAGGCCAGGTGAGGGGAATGGTCTTGAGTGCAGAAGCCGGCAGGTGTTGCTTGGAACTAAAAACTTGGCATCCTCTGCAGCTCTTGACTATTTCTTTAGCATCCTCCAAGGTAGTCGGCCAGAAGAAACCATGGCGGAAAGCCTTGGCCACAAGTGATCTTGAGGCTGCGTGGTGGCCGCATTCGCCTTGGTGGATATCCTTGAGGATTGCCACTCCTTTTTCTGGCTCGACACAACGCTGGAAGTCTCCAGTGACGCTGCGCTTCACAAGCTCTCTGTTGATTATTGCATATGCTGCGGCTCGCCGTTGCACTAGTCTTGCTGAGATCTCGTCAGCCGGCAGCTCTCTGCTGACTAGGAACTTGAGGATGGGCAGGGCCCATGATGGAGCTGTGACTTCTTCTTCTGTTAGTGTAGCCACCATGACTCGGGTGGGTGGGCTGGGTGGCGTGGGATTGGAGTCGGCCACCGCTTCTTGTGTCATTACAGTCCCCGGGCCGACTGCTGCAGTCCCCGGGCCGGGTTCTAATGTCCCCGGGCCGGGTGCGACTACGGCAGTCCCCGGGCCAGTTGTCGAAGTCCCCGTGCCGCCTGCGGGGTTCCTCCAGTCGGATCCGGCTGCATCTGGCGCAGGCGGTACGAAGATAGAATCCGACTCTGGAGACGGCTTGATGGAGGGCTTGAGGAGGCGCTGGAGGGAGACGCCAGTCGGTATGGCTTGTCAGGTGGAGCCGATCCGTGCTAGGGCATCTGCTTGGTCGTTGTCGGCCCTTGGCACGTGAAGGAACTCGCACCCTTCGAAGTATCCGCTGATCTGCTGGACGAGGAATCGATAGCTCGCCATGTTCGCGTCCTTGGCATCCAGTCGCCAGACGACTGATGGACCACCAAGTCTGAGTCGCCGTAACACAGGATCCGGCGTATGCCGAGCTCTTTGGCTAGCCGGAGCCCATGTATGAGCGCCTCGTACTCGGCCACGTTGTTGGAGGCGGCGAAGTGGATCTGCAGTGTGTACTTGAGCTTGTCGCCTTTGGGAGAGGTGAGGACGATACCGGCTCCCAAGCCGGTGCGCATCTTGGACCCGTCAAAGTGCATCCGCCAATGGGTAGAGTCGGGAGCCGGCGGTAGGTACTGGGTCTTGGCCCAGTCGACGAGGAAGTCGGCCAATGCTTGGGACTTGATGGCGGTGCAGGGTTGGTAGAAGATTGTGTAGGGCGCCAGTGCAATGGCCCATTTAGCCACCCGGCCGGATGCATCCCGGCTGCCTAAGATCTCGGCGAGCGGGGCGGTGCACACGACCGTGATGGGGTGCTCTTGGAAGTAGGGCTTCAGTTTCTTGGCGGTGAAGTATACCCCATAGCACATCTTCTGGTAGTGCGGGTAGTTCTGCTTTGAGCTAGATAGCACTTCGCTTAGGTAGTACACCGGCCTCTGGACTAGCTGGGCTCGGCCTTCTTCCGGGCGCTGGACCACAACAACAGTACTGACTACTCAGCTAGTCGCAGCGATGTAGAGGAGCATGGGCTCCTTTTCAGTCGGCGCTGCCAGGACAGGCGGAGTGGTCAGCATTTTCTTCAACTCATGGAAGGCTTGGTCGGCTTGGTCATTCCACTCGAAGTGAGTGGACTTCTTCATGAGTCGGTACAGGGGGAGAGCCTTCTCTCCTAGTCAGCCGATAAAACGATTCAGGGAGGCCAAGCAGCCGGTGAACTTCTGCACATCTTGTAGTTTGGTGGGAATCTCCATCCTCTCGATGGCCTTGATCTTGACGGGGTTGCACTCGATGCCGCGTTCGGAGACCAGGAAGCCTAGCAGCTGGCCGGCTGGTACTCCGAACACGCACTTCTCGGGGTTGAGCTTGATTTGGAATCGGTGCAAGTTGGCGAATGTTTCTTTGAGATCTTCCAGCAGGGTAGCGCGCTTCTCCGTCTTCACCACAATGTCGTATACATAGACGTGGGCATTTCTGCCGAGTTGTTTCAAGAGGCATTTCTGCATGCAACGCTGAAAAGTGGCGCCGGCATTCCTCAAGCCGAACATCATAGTCAGGTAGCAGAAACCTCCAAATCGTGTGATGAAGGCAGTCTTCAGGCGGTCTGCTGGGTCCAACTTGATCTGATGGTACCCTGAGTACGCGTCCAAAAAACTCAACAGCTCGCATCAGGCTGTGGAGTCTATCACTTGGTCAATCCGTGGCAGAGCAAACGGATCCTTTGGGCAGGCCTTGTTCAGGCTGGTGTAGTCTATACACATACGCCACTTGTTATTCTTCTTCAGAACCATAACTGGGTTGGCAGGCCACTCTGGAAAGAACACTTCCATGATAAAGCCAGCGGCAAGGAGCCGGGCTATCTCTTCTCCCACTATTCGTCGCTTCTCTTCTGACAGTCGGCGGAGGGGTTGCTTGACCGGCTTCGCGTCGGCGCGGACATGTAATTTGCGCTCGGCGAAATCCTTCGGGACACCCGACATGTCCTTTGGGGAGCATGCAAAAATGTCTCGATTCTCACGGAGGAAGTCAAGGAGCTCGCCTTCCTATTTACTGTCCAAGTTCGCCCCAATGACAGCGAACCTCTCCGGGTTCTCCGGGTCCAGAGGTATCTTCTTCGTCTCTTTGGCAGGCTGGAAGGAGCCCTGCGCATCACATTCTTTGGGGTTGGGGGACAGGGCCGGCTGCTTGCCGGCCATGGCCACAACCCGCTCCAGCATCTTCTTCTCTTCTGCCACCACGAGGGACTCGGCCAGCCTGCTGCTGGCCATGGCACACTCGACGGACTTCTTGTAGTCGCCGGCTACCGTGATGATCCCCTTTGAGCTCGGCATCTTCATCTTCAGGTAGGCGTAGTGGGGCACAGCCATAAACTTGGCCAGAGCAGGTCGGCCAAGCAAAGCATGATAGGGGCTCTCCAAGTCCACTACCTCGAACCAGATCGCTTCCCGGCGAAAATGATCTTTATCTCCAAAGAGAACATCCATTTTAATCTTGCCGATTGGGGAGCAAGACAAGCCGGGGACGATACCATGGAACACGGTCCGGCTCGGCATAAGCTGCTTCGCTGTGATGTTCAGCTTCTCCATGGTATCGCGGTACAGTATGTTGAAACTGCTTCCGCCATCTATCAGGACGCGGGAGAATCGGGCAGCTCGCCTCTCCGTCGCGAGGGTGACATCCAGGACCATTGCATAGGAGCCAGGAGAGGGCATCACCTCTGGGTGGTCGGCCTGGCTCCAGCTGATTGGCTTTTCCGACCAGTGCATGAACTCGGGGGCGCTAGAGGCGACTGCATTGACTTCTCGATGCTGACGGCGCCGACTGCGCTTGTCGTTGGCTTGACTAGTGAAGACGACGTAGGTGGCGTGCTCTTCAGGGAATTCGTCTTGGATGGCGCCGACCGCCGGCCGAGCCGCTGGCTGCTGGGGGGCTGGAGGCGGCGGACCGGGAGGCGGAGGCGGCAACAACCCCTCGCCCTTGGTGATTCGCGTGAGCCAGTGGCATTTTCGGGTCGTGTGGTTAGACGGCTTTGCGCCGCTGTGGAACTTGTAGGGGGTGTCAAGAGCCTGCTCGTAAGAGAAAGCCGACTGCCAAGCCGGCTTGCCACCCTTCTTCTTGGGAGCGGGCCGCTCTTCGGGCTGCTCATCTTCAACTGTGGCCCCCTGCTGACTGGTGGAAGTCGGCATGGGGGCCTTGCGCTTGTGATCATTCTGGTAGGGGCGCCGATTGGGGTCGTCAGCCGGCGTCTTGGGAGCTGGAGCAATCACCTTCCCCGAGGCGTCCACTCGAAGCTCGGTCTTCATCGAGGAGTCGGCCGTGGCGTACTTGTCCGCGATGACCAGCAACTCGTCGAGGGTAGCCGGCTCGTCACAGAGGAGTCGGTGCTTGAGGAGGCTGCCCTCTCGGCTCCCGGCGGTGAAGTACTCGATGGCCTGAACCTCGTGCACCCCCTCGCAGGAGTTGCGGAGCTCGGCCCACCTTGTGAGGTAGTCGCGGGTCGACTCGTTGGGCCCTTGTACGCAGAGGGAGAGCTGGCGAGGCTTGGGAGGCCGCTTGTAGGTGCTGGTGAAGTTGCGGACGAAGACTTCCGTGAAGTCCAGCCAACTGTTGATGCTGTAGGGCTTGAGGCTGTTGAGCCATGTGCGTGCCGTGCCTTGCAGCATGAGAGGGACGTACTTCACGGCGACGCGCCGATTGCCGTTGGCTATGCTGACAGCCGTGGAGTAGTCAATGAGCCAATCTTAAGGCTTCATTGTGCCGTTGTACTTGGGCGTGTCTCTGGGGAGCGAGAACCCTTTGGGGAAGGGCTCGTCGCGGATGCGGGGGCCAAAGCATGGCGGGCCGACAGCCTCACCACTGATGACGAGGGCTTCGTTGAGGTAAGCGTGGCTACAGTGGGCCGCCTCGAGGGCTCTCACTGTAGCCTTACCTCGTCTTGTCTCCTTAATGTGGCGCATGCTTCGAGGGAGGGGGTAGCCGGCTTCTGGGGGCCGGCTACGCCCTTGGCCGACTGGGGGAGGCCGGGCCGCCTTCGCGCCTCTCTCTGGCTGAAGGGGCCCGCCACCCGTGGGCCGTACTGTCATCTGTCGTGGGTGACGTCGAGGCTAGCATGGCTACAGTGCCGAGCCGGACGGGAGATGGCCGTCCCGTATGGCGTCCTGTGGCCATGCCTGCCTCGGGCTTCGGGGGTAGTGGGCCGCACTATGGCCACACCCCGTCTTGTCACCGTTATGTGGCGTAGCTTTGGTGGTTGCGGTCTTGGCCGGCTTCTTGGAGTCGGCGTTCCTCGTGGCCGGCTTCTGGGACTCGGCATCCTCTACGGCCGGCTTCCTGGAGTCGGTCACCCCGTGGTTATCCTGGGGGGGAGGTTGCTGAGGCTGGGTCGCCTTCCATGAGTCGGCTTCAGAGGTAGCCGGCCAAGGAAGGCAGCCCAATGCTTGGAATGCTTGAAGGCCCAAAGGCCTGATAATTTTTTGGAAGAGCCAGGGGCAGTCGGTTAGGCTACCCGTGGCTATTTACTCCGACATAAAGTAATGGAACACGAATTCCCCGACGGATTCAAACCCGTCAATATTGAATCATACGACGGAACAACCGATCCCGCGGTATGGATAGAAGATTTTATCCTCCACATCCATATGGCGCGTGGAGACGACCTCCACGCCATCAAATACCTCCCAGTAAATCTAAAAGGGCCAGCTCGGCAGTGGCTAAATAGCTTGCCTGAAAATGTCATAGGCAGCTGGGAAGACTTGGAAGAAGCCTTCCTTGACAACTTCCAAGGAACATATGTCCGGCCACCAGACGCCGTTGACCTAAGCCACATTGTCCAGCAGCCCGGAGAGTCAGCAGGAAGCTCTGGACTCGGTTCTTAGTCAAAAAGAACCAAATCGTTGACTGTCCGGACGCGGAAGCCCTTGCGGCCTTCAGACACAGCGTTCGGGACGAATGGCTAGCACGCTACCTCGGACAGGAAGGACCTAACTCCATGACAACCCTTACTGCTCTAATGACCCACTTTTGCGCCGGAGAGGACAGTTGGCTCGCTCATAGAAGCAACATCGCCAGCGACCCGGGCACTTCCAAAATCCGAGATGGCAACGGATAGCCACGACGAAGCAAACACAACAGTCGCAATGATAATGAAAGATCACGCGACACATCGGTCAACGGAGGATTTGGCAACCCCAAGCCCGGTCAACGGAAGAAGCCATTCAAGGCAAACCGAGACGAACCAGCCAACCTAGATAGGATATTGGACCGACCCTGCCAGATTCATGGCCACCCCGATAAACCAGCTAATCATACTAACAGAAACTGCTGGGTTTTTAAACAGGCCGGCAAGCTCAACGCCGAACACAAGGGGAAGAGGCCGCTAGGCGACAGGGACGACGGAGAGGTTCACCAACGAAATACCGGGGGCCAGAAGCAATTTCCACCCGAGGATCAACTACTCCCAGAGCGAAAATAGCAGTCCGGCTTCTGCCGCTCACCTCGTACACCAGAAAATTTGTGCCGCGCAACATCACTACGCGCTCAAGATACCATGGGCATTGGCGGAAGCACACTACGGACAAGCCTACAAGCACCCCTGTAACATTTTTATCCATTTTCTTTTTATTTCTTCATTCACTATCCCTTAAATCAGGTGACGAACAGGATAAACATCAGAAACTGGCGCTATCGGAGTCCGGATCCGTCCACTCACCTAAGGGGCTATTTCCATCAAGGATTCCCCCCCCCCCGAGGACTGGCGGCGCAGACATGCGACAAGAGGTCCAAAATAACTTCTTGCAGACCACACTCTCTATTTTGAGCATGTACTATGCCTGTTCCTCCGCCTCTGACCCCGAGCATGTCAAATAGCCGGGAGGATGGCTTTTATATATATAATAAGTAATCATTGGCATATAGCTCAGCTCCTAGTAAATAGTATTCGAATTAATCATCCGTGTTGTTTCACCACTGAATACGGCTCCCCTAGTTGTCTCACAGATATGCCTTGGCATAACCTGCCAGGGGCTCGGTATGGGAACAAATGAGTTGCCAGCAAAAGCCCGAACAACTCTACATCGTACTTCAGCGTCGCAAGTTTGGCCTTATATGCATCAGCCCTGAATCATTGTCTTCGGTCAATAGTTGGGTTGCCCGGCTCCTGTGCTTTCTACCCTACGTTCCGCTCTATCGGCTAGGGTAGTAATGGGAGAACTACCGCGATTGTGCCCTGGTCTAAACCGGATGAGCACCTTAGTAGAGAAAGCCGAAACTGACTGTCATGATGCGGCGAGTGCTGGTCAACCACTTGACGACTTATTGGAATCTTTAGCGATTCTCCGTGTCACACGAGGGATCTTTTTCAGATCAAATATGTAAGGCACCATACGCCGCATACATACCAGGAGCTATGTCGTAGCCCGACCATAAAACTCCTATGGCTAAGTGAAGTGTTAACGCCCTATAGTCCGATTGCCTGGTTCGCCGCATTGTCACCTCCTTCATGGACCAAGACATTGGATAAAGAGTGATTAAATGCTTTTCTGAACACCCCCGTACTTCCTACGAGGGGGTTGAAGCCGACGACTGGAAAACTTTCAGATTATATTAAAACAGCCGCACAGGAGGAATACAAGCTTTCGAGCAAAACTATAAAATTATCTTTTACAATTCTCATACACCTCACTCGAACATTATGTTTTTCGAGCACTGACCCTCTATCAAGCGGGCAGCCTCTAGTACGTCTTCAAAATAATGCTCCCGTTCAGGACGGTCCTTGCCCTTGGGTGGACTCTTCGCCCAACATCGATGGCCTTCATCTTCCCCCAGAATGTCTTGACTCGGGCAAAAGCCATCCGTGCACCCTCAATGCACGTCGACCGCTTCACAGCGTCGATACGTGGTACCGGCTCGCCAAGCCTTTGCACCTAACCAAAGTAGCTCTTCGGAACAGGCTCGGTCGGCCACAACCGGATTATGACATTTTTCATGGCAGCGCTGGATATCCTATGAAGCTCGGCCCATTGAGACATCTGCTCATTCAGCAACAGAGGGCGCTTTGATGCGCCAAACTGTGACCAGACAAGCTTCTTCGTTGTGTACCCCTCTCGCGCTTGATAATACTGCGTCGCATCGGAAGAACTCTTCGGCAAGTCTAAAAACTCGTCCGGAGAACTCCACACTCGGTCAAGCTGAGCATAGTTCGGATCGCCGAACTTAGTCTGTAGTAGAAAGGGTTTCCCAGCCACAATCTCCCCATCTTGCCAGATCTCCTCACGGGCTGCTCTGGATTCCGACCGCGCCTCTCTCGCCTCTTGTAAGGCCTTGCTCAGTTCAGCCGTTTTGGCTTCATTCTCCTTCTCCGGAAATTCACAGAGGCTAGTAGCATTTTCCAGTTCAAGCGCCATCGTGGATACATTCTCCTCGTCCTGGCGTCGTGCCGCTTGTTCGGCTTTTAACTCAGCCGATGCCTTTTCGGCAGCTGCATTTTTACATCGGGCCCGCTCCTTGGCCCAGGCTAGCTCTGCTCGAAGTACTTCAACGGTGGCAGCACCATCTGCAGCCACGCATATTCCACCATATAAATCTTAGCATCATGCTTATACCACAAAAACGTATGGGGATTGCCCCGAATACATACCTTGCAACTCGTCAAGACGCATGTTGATTAACGCAAGGTCATCCCCTGCTACGTCAAGCTTCCGCTGGAGTTCGGCAATATCCATAGTCTGGGAAGTAGCCACGGGGGAAGCAGCCTGTGTTCAAGTTCATCAGATTAAGTCCTTGAATAAATTTTTGATCCTCCGATTCACATCCCAGTGGAAGCCAACCCGAGTCTCAGGGGCTACTACCTATACACAGGCGCATCTTTGCAAATAAAACATAGCTGAAAATATTATATCACAAACCTCGAAGCCTTTTAGCAGGCTCATGAAAGCTTCATTCAATCCGCTCTTCGCGGACAAAATCTTCTCAACCACTATACCCATCAAGGTATGCTGCTCTCCTGAGACAGATGCTTTTCGCAACATTTCCCGCAATATATCTGGAGCCTCCGGATCCCCGGAGGCCGCTCTAGGAGCACCACCATCCTTTGAAGGAATATGTCCACCCGTCTCCAGAATCACCGTCGGCTGCGAGCCAGACAGTCTGGGGCCTTTATTATCTGCTCCGGAATCTCGGACGGTCGGAGATCCACCTTCAGGTACTGCCTCTTTTATCCCCTGCATAACTTGTTGATCAAGAAGAGCCCTCCACGACGGCACTTCAGAGTCGTCCGCCTTATTAGGTGAGGAGGTTGGGGGAGGTGTCTCGCTCTCCATCATCTCTAGCGGGAGACCTCCCGAAGAAGAGGATTGCCCAGAAACAATCTGCGTCGACCTGTAAAAATGCGCGGACGTGTTACGTATATCTTGGGTAATGGCGAAGGAGCGGGATGCTATCAAAGTATTCCGGATTCACTTACGGTTTGGCCGAGGGCTTGTCCCCTTGTTGGAGCTGTTCAACGGCGTCACTTTCCAAACCCAAGCCGCTCAACGGTGGCATCTTGCCCCTTTTGGGGGATTGCCCCTCCCAACTTTCGGAGGCGGCCCTTTTCCTCCTACTCGGAGAAGGGATGCTGGCTCCTCTTTCGCCTCTATCTTCAGGCGAGGAAAGGTCGATTTCTCCGCACTTAGTATCCGATTTACTTCCGGAACAAAGGTCATCTCGGGTCTTTTCGCTCTCCTCTTTGCCATCCCTTGCCGGCGCCTAATATGGTGCCGAGGGCAACATCCTTGTTAGCACGGGATTAGCTGAGTCTTCGCGAAGGGGAGCCGGACACCTAATCCGTTCTACCTTCTTTATCCTGCCCTAAAAAAGGATGATTCGGTCAGTATTTTGCCACTAGGTATCTGATTACGAGGTATTCGGCAAACAGGTACTTACCGGAGTATTCTGATGATTACAGTCTAGGCCGACATCTTCGGTGGTGTCCGGCCATTGCCTTCGTTTCCCGAAGAATAATCTCCACATTCCTTCATGCGTAGTGCTGAAGAAGTGCTGAAGAGTCCGCGGCCCTTCTGGATTGAACTCCCACAGGCGGAGAGGCCGGCGCTGGCACCGCAGGGTCCGACGAACTAGCATTACTTGAACAATGTTGACGATATTGATGTCCCTCTCAATGAGGCTTCGGATGCGACTTTGCAGAGTTCGCACCTCATCCGTTGATCCCCAGTCCAACCCCTTATTGATCCACGATGCAAGCTCAATAGGGGGCCTGGATCGAAATGTAGGCGCAGCTGCCCACTTGGAGCCGTGGGGCTCGGTGATATAGAAACACCCCTGCTGCCATAAATCAGAAGATTTCACGAAGGATCCTTTCAGCCAAACAGCGCTGGCAAGCTTGCTCACTGTAGCACCACCGCACTCAGCTTACTCCCCCTCTGTTACTTGCGGCTTCACATCGAAGGTCTTGAGCCACAAGCCGAAGTGCGGAGGAGTTTGGAGGAAGGCTTCGCACGTGACGATAAACGCTGAGATAAGAAGAATAGAGTCCGGGGCCAGATCGTGAAAATCTAGCTCGTAAAAGAACATGAGCCCTCGGACGAAGGGGTAAAGTGCAAACCCTAACACCCAGAGGAAGTGGGACATGAACACGACCCTCTCGCCGGATCTGGGGGTGGGAATAACCTGTCCCTCAACAGGAAGCCGATGAAGGATTTCCGCGGTCAGATACCTCGCCGCCCGAAGCTTTGCAATGTCTCCCTCCGTGACAGAGGAAGCCACCCACCGGCCTTGACGGCTGGATCCGGACATTGTCGGCGTTCTGGGAACGGGGGTCCCCAGACTTGCCTGCCTGCGGCCCATAGCGTAACCAAGCCAGCAGGCCGTGCGGCCCATCTTCATCAACAAGGCATCCAGGACCCTCGCGAGGGTCCAAGCCTCACGAGGCGGACGACGCAAGACCTCCTCTGGAGTAGCCTAACCAGGCAGGCTCGCGAGGAGCGGAGATATCAAGGCAGGGCAAAACCTCACGAGGCCCTCATGACGTGAGCCATGACGAACGGCACCAGGCGGGCGCCAGCACGCGTAACGTCCTTATTTCCGCTTTGGTGCTATGGAGGCCAGCGCAGGCAAAGAGTACCGAGGCATCAGGAAAAGGTTGCTATATTGGTGCAACGAGACCAAGATTAGGAGGACGGCAAGACGGAAGTCATCGTGGAGCCCAAGACGGCGTCACCACCAGAGCTTTTCCCAGGCGAAGACCGCTTTTGTCAGGATAGCTTGTACTAGCTGTCCCCCTTCAAATTCGCCCGCCATTGTTGGCTCCCTTCCCGCTCGATATTTGGGAAGAGGACCAGGGCCTCGATAAATAGGTCTAGCCACCACAGTAGGAGGCATCGAATCCTCACCCGCACAAGTTCGACAAGCACAAGAGCACCTCAACCTCATGAGGTTGTTCTTCCCTTGTACTGTTCATCATCAGCCGAAGACGCAATCCACCACCACCACACTGGAGTAGGGTATTACACCACAACGGTGGCCCGAACCAGTATAAACCTCGTGTCTCTCTGTGTTGCGAGTTCGTCAAGTTCGTTCGCGAGATCTTTGCGAGCTAGGGCGTAGATCGGTAGGAGGGAAAGACTTCGCGCGCACCCCAGTGTTCGAACCTCAAGGGTTTGCCGGAACCCTACATCCAACATTTGGCGCGCCAGGTAGGGGTGCGTCGTAGTTTCCCTTCCATCAGTTCGTCGCTCCGTCGCTCCATCGCCTCCATGGCGGGCGCTCGCCGTGCTTGAGCTGAGCATCGGGCTGCCCTCACCGCCCGCGTCGCTTAGACGGCTCCCGTTGGCGGGCCACCTCGTCGTTCTCCGTCTCCCGCCGCCCACGCTGCCACCGGCCCAGTGGGGAACAAGCAGTAGGCGTCCTGGCTGCATCCTTCGGTGCGGCAGGACGGCCGCACCGCTACTCCATCACTGACCCCTGCTGGTTCTTCGTCCCACGCACACCGTGCTTCCATGGAGGCACGGGACACGCTCCTCACGGCGAACGAGCTCCTGCGTTACCGCCCCTCGACGACCTCTACGAGGAGTGGCTCGACCACGTCGCCGAGCTCGTCCGCGTTGCAGGGGGCTCTCCGGCGCCGTCCCACTCTCAGCCTCCCCCTCAACCAGCCGCGGGCGACGGGGCTCATGGCATGCCTCCACCACCTCAGCCCCAATATGGAGCCTTGGCACCATGGCGCGCGGCTCCGCGGCGTGATCCACCACGCCCGGCGCCCGCGCGCGAAGAGAGAAGATGCCAAGAAATTCCGCGGCCGCGAGAAGCTGCACCTACGCTCCCCGCGTCACATCGCCCGCAGCGGCGCAGCGCGGACCCTGCCAAGACCAAGCTCCACCTCCGAAGCGGGCCCCGGCAACCACGGCTGACTGCCGCGCCTTCACCTCCGAGCTGCGTAGCGTCGCCTGGCCAGGCAATTTCAAGCCGGATCTGCGTCCTCGCGACGACGGCACCGCCGACCCCGCGGAGTTCCTGCAGCTCTATGAGCTGAGCATCGAAGCGGCCAACGGCGACGAAAAAGTCATGGCGAACTGGTTTACCATGGATCTCAAGGATGGAGCCCGCTCCTGGCCCGTGAACCTGCAGCACGGCTCGATCTCTTCCTGGGACGAGATGCGCGACCGCTTCGTCGCCAACTTCCAGGGCACCCGTGACCGCCCGCCGGCCGCGGGTGATATACGCCGCATCAAGCAACAACCAGGAGAGACCCTCCAGAAGTACATCCAGCGCTTCAACAACACCCGCCTCAAGATCCCCAAGGTCACGGACGAGGCCATCATCTCCGTGTTTTCCGACGGCATCCGTGACGTCAAGGTGAAGGAAGAGCTCGCCATCCACGAGGAGCTCTGCACCTCTCAGGAGCTGTTCAACCTGGCGACCAAGTGCGCAAGAGCTGAGGAGGGGCGCCTTTCTCTCCTCGAGCTGCCAGCCACAGGAGCGGAGGAGATGAAGGCCAAGGCCAGGGACGTCAGGCGCAAGGAGGCGATCGTGCTCGCAGCGGAGCCCGACACCAAGCGGGGCAGAGATCAGCCCGAGTCATCCAAGAACGGCCGACCGTTCTGCGCCTTCCACAACCTGAACACCCACAACACCAGCGACTGTCAAGAGCTCAGAGCCATATGGGAAGGACGCTACAGTCGACGCCCCGAGCGCAACGACCGGGGCTACGGCCGCGGAGGAGGACGTGGAGGCGGACGCTGGGACGACCGTGGCCCGCACCAGGAGTGGTGCGCCCGGCCTCGCAAGGACCGCTGGCAGGACCAACCTCGCGAGGGCACCCGCAGGGACCCGCCTCATGAGGATCGTCCCCAAGGCAACACCGTTCTTCCCCGCTGCCGCCACCAAGGAGGAACGACGACTACCACTAGGACGAGGGGGCTGGGGGCTTCCAGGAGCCGTGTGCGATCGCCTGCATCTTGGGCGGTGCCCAGGCCCCAGCCTCTCAGCGCATCTTCAAACAGTTCGCTCGCGAGGTGAGCGCGGTGCTCCCCAAGCTCAAAGCAACGCGCCCGCTCAGGTGGTCCCAATGCGCCATCACTTTCAACTCGGCGGATCAACTCAAGTGCACAGCCACCGCTGGCGCCCTCCCTATGCTGTGTTCCCCAGTCATCAGCAATGTGCAGGTCACCAAGACCCTCATCGACGGCGGCGCAGGGCTCAACGTCCTGTCCGTCGACACGTTCGACAACCTCCAAGTGCCATATGAATAGCTCGGGCCCACCAATCCTTTCTTAGGAGTGACCGACGGTTCCACCACACCGATAAGGCAAGTCCGCCTGCCTGTCACCTTTGGGGAGCGCAAGAACTACCGCACCGAGCTCATCGACTTCGACGTCGCGCACATCCGCCTACCGTACAATGCCATCCTCGGGTATCCAGCCCTGGCCAAGTTCATGGCAGTCACTCATCACGGCTACAACGTTCTCAAGATGCCAGGAATTGGAGGAATCATCACGGTCCCTTGTGAAGAGAGGGATGCGGTGTGCTCCCTCGAGCGCGCCTACCAACCCGCAGCAATCGACGACCCCGACAGCAGAAGTGAAGGCCCTCTGGAGGCCATCCCCCAGAAGAAGCAGCCACGCCACGCAGGGCCTCAAGAAGATGGCGTCACGGCAGGAGCCTCGTCAGGATCAACGCCCGCTCCAGGGGCGCCTCCCTCCATCGCATAGGAAGGCGCACCCGGCGCCCCTCTCGGGTAGGGCAAGGGGGCTCTCTTCTGGAGGGCCTCAGACCTTGCCAACCTCACGAGGGAGTCGCTTGGGCACCACTTGGAGGCGTGCTTCGCGGCACGTGTGCCTCAGGAGAGCACAGCGCAAGGAGTGCCCACCACCCAGGAGTTCATCACCAAGACCACACAGGAACTGCAAGATGCAAGGGCCATGCACGGCGACCGCCGCTCACGGGGCGCAGCTCCGCATCCTAGCGAGGATGCTGGGCTGCATGTCTGCATCGACGTCCCCGGGCTCAACAGGGCCGCATCTCAGGAGCGCTTCTGGCCATCGCGCGTGGGCCGCTGCGAAGGTCCACCACACAGCTGCGTTCGCATGCCCTTCGGCTTGCCGAGCGTGGCGTCGGCCTATCAGCGCAACATGCGGCGAGTCCTGGCGGCTCAAGAGGCCAGGTACCACGCCGTCCTGGAGGAGATGGAGACGGTCTTCAGGGAACCTCCCGAGCCCCCAGAGCCTCCTGAGGCTCAGGGTCCTAGTGGCTCATGAGGGGTCCTTTCTTCAGCGCACGCCTTCAGCTGCACCAACCCTACTTCGTCTACGGAACCAGGTGACATCTTCCAAGTTCGTTTAAGCTGGGAGCGCCCCTCGGGTTGCATTATTCCCAGGCCACAAGGGCCCATCCCTGTGGCATGTATCCCTTTTGCTTATGTCTTTAGCTTACCTTGCTGGGGGCGCCCCTCGGGCTGCATCGTCCCCAAGCCGCTCGGGCCGGACCCAGTGGCATGTACCTTCCTGCATTTATCCAAGTTGATCTGCTCTCCATGCTTAACCTGCCAACTGCTGCCCGTTCATCGCCTCCCCTGGGGCCTTCACATAGGCACAGCGCTGATGCATGGGTCCGTCCCAGTCACGTCGACAAACTTGAGCGGTCGAGCTCTGGATCGCGGCCCGCCCCGCGCACATCACCTCACCAGGCCCTCAGTGCCTTCATCCCATCCAGAGCAACCAGTGGCAGGCAAACAGCTGTAACGGCAAACCGTGTTTCTTCTTGTGCCAGTTCACAGGGATCCCGTGAGAAGGATAGCAGGCGGCACCGCGAGTCTCCTTTTCACCTTGCAATTCGCTTGCACGTTAAAAGGGGGGCTCCTGAGCATCGCGACTCAGGAGCTCTTACTGGCTCTCCAGCCCTCACCCCCTGGCCTTGACCACGGCATCGTGGCCTGGCACACCAGCGGCGGTTGAGCTCGCTCGAGGGCCGGGACCTGAGGACGTAGAGCACTAAGGAGAGCATGAGGGGAGGGAACTCGTATGGGCCAGTCTGGCTATGCCACACAAGTAGGCACGCAACCCTGGCGCAACATCAGGAATTGCCGCGAAATCAACGGTAAGTCCCGCACTCAGATCGGCTACATGTCCGGGCCTAACGGTCACTCGCGCCTTGCCGCAACCCCGTTGCGGCCACGTCGACTCCCTTTCTCGCCTCCCCATGGCTGCTTGAGCGCTAAGGGGGACCTCCTGAGCATCACGCCTCAGGGGCTCTTACTGGATCCCGGGCCGCACACCTCCTGGCCTTGACCACGGCACGCGACCTGGCATACCAGCGATGGTTGTAGCCTGCCTGGTGACCGGGATCTGTCAGCGTAGAGCAACAAGCTATCGCAAGGAAAGAAAGGGGGACCGAGCCTTAACGGGACGTGCGTTCACCAAGATTTCATAACAAGGAAGATAAGCACAAAAGACATTACAGATCCTTACATGCCCCCACGGGGTGATTCATGGTTCTTCGCAGGAAGCAAAAGCTTACACTATGGGGAATCCTATCTACATCCTTCCGTGGTGTACGCCATCATCAACAGTGGGCCACGGGAGACCGACGCCAACCCCATCCAGATCAGCGGCGGCGACGGCCGGATGCCGCAGCTCTGCTCCGTGCGCGGCGAGAGCTCGGGGGCTTGTAGTTGTCATCGCTCGTCTCCGGAGTCTTGTAAAGCTCAGGAGATCTGCTGGACTCCCGGGGGCTGCTGCTGCTGGAGTAGCCACGAGCGGAGCGCGCGTCAGTTTGGTGCTGCTCTCCGGGGAAGCACTCCAGGCAGCGGCCCTCGGCGTCGAAGACCTTGAAGAAGAGCATGGAAGCGTCGTCGTACTCGAAGTGGATGGCGAGGGCGCCCCTCGCGCGGCAGACCCGTGCGATCTCCCCCCAGCCGCGGGTCATGAAGATCTTGCCGGCGGGAACCGCTTCGATCTCCGCTCCGGTCGCCGGAGCACTGCAGTCGGCGTGCTGCAGCCAGAGCTCGAGAGGCCCCCTCGACTGCATCACGTCGGAGAAGAACCGCGGGAAGCGGATCCAGGAGCTTGGAGGCATCAGCGCCCACAGCACCAACTCACGAGAGGAGTCCGCGGTATTGACCCCAGGGGCGGCGGCGCGCGTCGCCGCAGCACGGCGGCTCCGGACACGGCGTGGGCGGTGCTGCTCATTGCTTCGTCCTCCCGAGCCCTCGGCTTGGGCGTACACGGGTAGCGGGTACCCCGGAGGAGGCCGCTCGCACCAAGGCCTCGACACCACCTACATCGCCGCTTCATCACGGCGATGAATCGACCTCTTCTTCGGTGGAAGAGGCCCCAGATCATCACGGGGAGCCTTTCCTTTCTCTTCAGTAGAAAACCTTCTGATGGGCGCCATTGTTGTCAGCAGTGGAGAAAGGAGGAAGAAGCAAGCGAGCGAGGAAGAGATGAGCAGCGGGGGCTCCGCCCCACTCCCCATTTATAGCAAGAGAAGGCCAACCGGAGTCTCCCACGATCGCAGGTAATGATGGTTTTCCTTGCATGTCGTAGGGACTTGTCCAGTTGTGCAGTCGCCGAGGCAGCGTGGGGAAACGGAGACGCCCACGTCCAATCAACCGCCACGCGTCAACCGAGGCCGCAGGCTTTTGGGGCCCGCGGTGCTCCAAACTTGACCCTTGGCTTCGCCGCGAAGCCAAGCCCGAGCGCACCTTGGGCCCGGGGGCTACTGTCGGCGTTCTGGGAACGGGGGTCCCCAGACTTGCCTGCCTGCGGCCCACAGCGTGGCCAAGCCAGCAGGCCGCGCGGCCCATCTTCATCAACAAGGCATCCAAGACCCTCGCGAGGGTCCAAGCCTCGCGAGGCGGACGACGCAAGACCTCCTCTAGAGTAGCCTAACCAGGCAGGCTCGCGAGGAGCGGAGGTATCAAGGCAGGGCAAAACCTCACGAGGCCCTCGTGACATGAGCCATGACGAACGGCACCAGGCGGGCGCCAGCGCGCGCAGCGTCCTTAATTTTTTTAGTGCTAAGGAGGCCAGCGCAGGCGAAGAGTACCGAGGCATCAGGCAAAGGTTGTTATATTGGTGCAATGAGACCAAGACCAGGAGGACGGCAAGACGGAGGTCATCGTGGAGCCCAAGATGGCGTCACCACCAGAGCTTTTCGCAGGTGAAGACCGCTTTTGTCAGGATAGCTTGTACTAGCTGTCCCCCTTCAAATTCGCCTGCCATTGTTGGCTCTCTTCCTGCTCGATATTTGGGAAGAGGACCAGGGCCTCTATAAATATGTCTAGCCACCACAGTAGGAGGCATCGAATCCTCATCCGCACAAGTTCAACAAGCACAAGAGCACTTCAACCTCAGGAGGCTGTTCTCCCCTTGTACTGTTCATCATCAGCCCAAGAGGCAATCCACCACCACCACACTGGAGTAGGGTATTACACCACAACTGTGACCCGAACCAGTATAAACCTCGTGTCTCTCTGTGTTGCGAGTTCGTCGAGTTCGTCCGCGAGATCTTTGCGAGCTAGGGCATAGATCGGTAGGAGGGAAAGACTTCGCGCGCACCCCAGTGTTCGCACCTCAAGGGTTTGCCGAACCCCAGATCCGACAGACATGATTGGAGTTTGTGGCGATTCAAACCCGGGTGTTGGAACTCGAGGTAGCAAGGGTTGAGGAGGAAGCAAGCGTGAAAGAAAAAGACAGATATGTACCCCTATATAATGGCCACGAATATCGAACGTCTTCTCCTGGGCCTCAAAACTTACTTGTTCCCAAGGAGTTGTGCCCACGCGACGGTTGGGTTACCCACATCCGGGCTGATAAGAATCCCTTAAAAAAGGGAAGACACGATCTCCGCTTCGATAAGACATGCCAATAAAACCACGTCTCGAGACGTGGGGCGACGGGCTAGCTAACAGTTCAACAATAATGACCGAGCAGGCGTGATGTCATATTACCAAAAAGTTGTCAGCGGATTGGACTCGTGAAATATTATATCCTGTGCAATTGTGTATACAGGTCCGGATACAATCCTGAAGACTATCTTGGAGTTCGGAAAGGGGAACCCGCCTTGCAATGTCGAAGATAATCTGCAAGCCGGACTCCTCATCATTGAAGCCAGGTTCAGGGGCTACTGAGGGAGTCCTGGACTAAGGGGTCCTCGGGCATCCGACCTGTTATCCATGGGCCGGACTGGTGGGCTGAGAAGACGTGAAGGCCGAAGACTCTACCTGTGTCCGGATTGGACTCTCCTTGGCGTGGAAGGCAAGCTTGGCGATCAACTATGAAGATTCCTTCCTATGTAACCGACTCTATGTAATCCTAGATCCCCCAGGTGTCTATATAAACCGGAGGGTGTAGTCCGGAAAGGATATACTCATTACCATAGTCATACAGGCTAGACTTCTAGGGTGTAGCCATTACGATCTCGTGGTAGATCAACTCTTGTAACACTCATATTCATCAAGATCAATCAAGCAGGAAGTAGGGTATTACCTCCATAGAGAGGGCCCGAACCTGGGTAAACATCGTGTCCTCTGTCCCCTGTTACCATCAATCCTAGACGCATAGTTCGGGACCCCCTACCCGAGATCAGCCGGTTTTGACACCGACAATGCGGCTGGAGCCCGAAGAACTCCAGGAAGTCACGGAAGAAGGCGCTCGCGGGAAGCCCAAACCCGCGCTTGAAGTGCGGGAAGAAGACCATGTGCTCCGTGCCCTCGGGCCGCAGCTCCCGCTCGCCCCGCGGCAGGTGCGCGGTGACCTCTGTCTCCCCCAGCAGGCGCCTGGTGGTGCGAAGATAGGCGATGTCGTCAAGAGTGACGGTCGAGCCCATCCACGAGCCCGATGGCAGCGCCATCGACAAAGGTGCAGAAGAAAGAAGGAAGAAGATGGCGACGAGGCTCTACTCGAAGCAATGGGCGTCACAAGGCGCGGTGGTAGCAAGAATCAAAGGAAAGAAGAAGAAGGAAGGGGGCGCGTGCGAGAATTATTTCCGCCGCCCCCTCCTCGCCCCAATTTATAAGCCACGGTTTGAAACATGGGGGAGTGGGATCGTTTGCGCCCGCCTTTCCCACTTCCCCGCAATAACTACGCACGTACGTGCGCAATAACTGCCTCAAGAATGGCAACCGACTTGCGGATGCCGCAATAAATCCGCGGGCGTGGGCCGAGGGAGCGTGGACGTGGGCCCCAGCGTGTCACCCTATCCCTTCGCGCGCGTGGCCTGTCAGGCCCCTCCGGCTTCCAGACGCCACGTGGCACCCGCGCGAAGTCCAAAAGATTACCCCATGATTCGGCGGACTCTTTGGTTTCCCGCCCCTGACGGGGTGCCGCGATCCGGCTTCCGGTAGCCGGCACACAGTGGGTGTTGCCAGACCCGACGGCCATAAAATTCGCCTCCTCAGGGAAGGGAAACTGCGAATGCCCTCCCATCCGAAGACGGCGGACCTTTACAGCTTCAGGGACGACTGTCGGGGGGATGAACCCAAGGCAGGCAGCGGAACCCAGATTCTTTTTAAAAACAATGGGGCCATCAATGCCCCTCAAGCCGGCCCATGCTTGGCCGGGTCGCTCGACCCGCCAAGCCCCTTGACCCAACCAAACTCTCCAACCCGGCCGGACTCCTCTACTTGGCCCCAACAATCAGCTCAAGACAGCCGAGCTCGGCGCACCAAGTCTTCCCCAACAAGCCAGCTCCACCCTTGGCGTGTTCTCCAACCCGGCCATGGGTTAGCTGCCATCAATGTCCCATCCCAGCCGTACGATGGGATGAGTCTCCTCCTACCGATGACCGGTAACAGTGGCCCGCCCATGCCTCTGGTCAGCCGGGGCGTGGCAACAGTGCCCCACCTACTCGCTGACCAAGGCCGGCATGGCAACAGTGCAACTATCGTCACAAATGATGCCGGCAAGCGGCGAGCTGATGGAGTGCCACTGTAGCCGACTCAACCCGGCCACTCCCTGATGATCGACAAGACGACCAACAGTGCCCCCGTACCCTGCGGGGCCCGCGCCCAGAGAACCCGGCGAGCCCTGACCCCCGGCGGGTCCCAGCGCCGGCTACCCGGACAATGACAATCCGGCCCCACGGCCTTGTAACATTACCCTTGTACCCTTGGGGGTTGATCTATAAAACCCCCCAGGAGCCCTCATGCATAGAGAGAGCTCACTTACGCACGACGAGAACTGTATTGATCACTCACACACACATAGAAAGCAACACCCAAGGAGAGGGAGCAGCCTGAGCCTTGGCCCGCCTTCCTCCTTCCTCCATATAGCTCAAGGAGCAACTCTGTGCTGATACACGTCAACTACACTTGGCAGGGCTAGGGGTGTTATCTCTCCGGAGAGCCCCGAACCTGGGTATGTCTTGGGTCCCGCGCTCGCTCATGCCGACCTCGCCTCTGGAGCCCACCAGTGCCCTCGAGCCTCCTCCTATCTTTAGCCATCCCTTGGCATCTGACGTGCGCCCACCACGACACACACCCTTCAGTCTGTCTTTCATTCCAGATTGATCAGATATAGCATCATCACGAACAGCTGCAGTCTCAGTGTCACTGGGGTCAGCTGATGCATAGCTACTCTTGTGCGGTGTTGTCGCGCAATAAGCAACATCCTCCATGCCCGCCTCCCCTCCCATCTGCTGGCTATCTTTCAGTGTTAGAGTCTTCTACATCATCATTGACTCCTCAATATCCTTTCAAACAGCCGGATACATGTCCTTCCTCAACCTTTCAAACAATTCATTCTGCTTCATTTCACTCCTCGCTTTTTTCATGCTGAGCCTCTCTTCTTTGCTGAGTGTCAAAGCCCTCTTGTGTGGGACATTAACACCTATACCCCTTGCACGACCAGGGGGCTCTCTTGTTTCCAGAGCATCAGACAGAATATCAGACGGCCCTGAGTTCACGTAGAACCTTCCAGGGATCTTGGAAGCCTTTAACATCAAGCGATACAGTTCTTTGTCGCGTGAGTTTTCAAAGTAATAAGTTCTGTCATCACGTCTCATTGCACGTGCCCGCAAGTAGTCTCTAGCGCGTTCCCCCCTGATTTCACTAAAGGCCGGTTTCCCACCCGCCGCTACTCATTCTGTAATGCATCATCCCGCAACTAACTCATTAGTCACATTGCTTGCAAGGCTTATAGTGATGAGCATTACCGAGTGGGCCCAGAGATACCTCTCCGAAACACGGAGTGAAAAATCCCAATCTCGATCTATGCCAACTCAACAAACACCATCGGAGGCACCTATAGAGCATCTTTATAATCACCCATTTACGTTGTGACGTTTGATAGCACACAAGGTGTTCCTCCGGTATTCGGGAGTTGCATAATCTCATAGTCAGAGGAACATGTATAAGTCATGATGAAAGCAATAGCAATAAAACTAAACGATCATAATGCTAAGCTAACGGATGGGTCTTGTCCATCACATCATTCTCCTAATGATGTGACCCCGTTCATCAAATGACAACACATGTCTATGGTCAGGAAACTTAACCATCTTTGATTAACGAGCTAGTGAAGTAGAGGCATACTAGGGACACTTAGTTTTGTCTATGTATTCACACATGTACTAAGTTTCCGATTAAAATAATTCTAGCATGAATAATAAACATTTATCATGATATAAGGAAATATAAATAACAATTTTATTATTGCCTCTAGGGCATATTTCCTTCAGGTCTGCAATCGAACAAGACAACACTGATTAGCAAAATCACTAGGTAATGTTAATTTTTAATTCGGTAAATTAGAAATTACCCAAAACTGCCGCCTCACAATGTCGGCCACCGTCTCATAGAAGACACCATCGACCCTCTCCTCCGGCGGGGCCGAGGCAGCCACGTACAACTCCCAGCTCAGTGCTAGCTATGGAACCTGACCCTCACCAGGCAACATGACCCATCCCGGAAAGTGGTGCCGGCAAAGCACACCATGGACCTGGTTGGGCCTGCGGACACCATCAGCGTGTATCCAACCCCTTCAGTATGACAAGGCCAACACATTAGATATTAATTTGAAGAAACATTAAGGACAAAGGTTAAAAAAGAGTAAATGCACTTACTTCTCCCCGTTAGGCTGAATCAACCACCTGTGATCGCGGGTCACCGGCACGGCCGGGAGCTTCGTACCAACATGCTGGTAGACCCTCTTGCCCTGCTCAACCAGCTCGCCCTCGCTAAAACTATCGTCAGACCAGGTCTCCTCGCCATCAGCATGGACACTAGTCTCCGGAGTCACGTGGGACACTCTGGCTCGAGTCTCGTGGGACGAAGGCTCGGCGACCCGAGGCTCGTCGGCCTGAGGCTCGTGGACCGGAGTCCGAGACGGGTCCAATTCTGACGGGGTCCACCTGAGATGGGGCACTCCGTTGGTCCAGAGAATCAGCTGGGGGTGGCGGCGAGGAAGGCACATCAGCCTTCTGATTCTTCTGCAACGTATCTATAATTTTTGATTGCTCCATGCTATTATATATTCTGTTTTGGATGTTTAATGGGCTTATTTATAAACATTCATATTATTTTTGGGACTAACCTATTAACCCAAGGCCCAGTGCAAATTGCTGTTTTTTGCCTATTTCAGTGTTTCGCAGAAAAGGAGTATCAAACGGAGTCCAAATGGAATGAAACCTTTGGGAGCGTGATTTTTGGAACAAACGTGATCCAGAGGACTTGGAGTGGACGTCAAGCACTCAACAAGGAGGCCACGAGGCAGGGGCGTGCCTACCCCCTGGGCACGCCCTCCACCCTCGTGGGCCCCTCGTGGCTGCACCGACCTACTTCTTCCTCCAATATATACCTACGTACCCCGAAACCATCGAGGAGCACCACGAAAACCTAATTCCACCGCCGCAACCTTCTGTACCCGTGAGATACCATCTTGGGGCCTTTTCCGGAGCTCTGCCGGAGGGGGCATCGATCACGGAGGGCTTCTACATCAACACTATAGCCTCTCCGATCATGTGTGAGTAGTTTACCACACACCTTCGGGTCCATAGTTATTAGCTAGATGGCTTCTTCTCTATCTTCGGATCTCAATACATAGTTCTCCTCGATCTTCTTGGAGATCTATTCGATGCAACTCTTTTTGTGGTGTGTTTGTCGAGATCCGATGAATTGTGGGTTGATGAGCAAGATTATCTATGAACAATATTTGAATCTTCTCTGAATTCTTTTATGTATGATTGGTTATCTTTGCAAGTCTCTTCGAATTATCAGTTTGGTTTCGCCTGCTAGATTGATCTTTCTTGCAATGGGAGAAGTGCTTAGCTTTGGGTTCAATCATGCGGTGCTGGATCCCAGTGACAGTAGGGGAAACAACACGTATTGTATTGTTGCCATCGAGGATAAAAAGATGGGGTTTATATCATATTGCTTGAGTTTATCCCTCTACATCATGTCATCTTACCTAATGCGTTACTCTGTTCTTATGAACTTAATACTCTAGATGCATGCTGGATAGCAGTCGATGTGTGGAGTAATAGTAGTAGATGCAGTCAGGAGTCGGTCTACTTGTCACGGACGTCATGCCTATATACATGATCATGCCTAGATATTCCCATAATTATGCACTTTTCTATCAATTGCTCGACAATAATTTGTTCACCCACCGTAATACTTATGCTATCTTGAGAGAAGCCACTAGTGAAACCTATGGCCTCCGGGTCTATCTTCCATCATATTAATCTCCCATCAACTAGCTATTTCTATCGCCGTTTATTTCCTTTCTTTACTTTTAATATTTATCAAAAAATACCAAAAATATTATCTTATTATCTCTATCAGAGCTCACATTTGCATGTGGCCGTGAAGGGATTGACAACCCCTTTATCGCGTTGGTTGCAAGGTTCTTATTTGTTTGTGTAGGTACGAGGGACTTGCATGTGGCCTCCTACTGGATTGATACCTTGGTTCTAAAAAACTGAGGGAAATACTTACGCTACTTTGCTGCATCACCCTTTCCTCTTCAAGGAAAAAACCAACGCATAATCAAGAGGTAGCAAGAAGGATTTCTGGCACCGTTGTCGGGGAGGTGTACACCAAGTCAAGTGAAGATTTGATCTCCCGACAACGAGCGATTTCTGGCGCCATTGCCGGGGAGTCTATGCACAAGTCAAGACATACCAAGTACCCATCACAAACTCTTATCCCTCGCATTACATTATTTGCCATTTGCCTCTCGTTTTCCTCTCCCCCACTTCACCTTTGCCGTTTTATTCGCCCTCTTTTTCTGTTTGCCTCTTTTTCGCTTGCTTCTTGTTGTCTGTTTGCCCTAATGGCTCTGCCTAAAACGTTGATCCTTACCTTAAAAGGATGGAAGAAATTGAAAACAATGTCAGAAGCTTTATAACTTTGTAGTTTGAGCATAATAATTTCTTTAGAAATGAGCTTACAGAATAAAAAAGCTTTATGGGGTACATGAATAAAGAGCTTGATGATATGTCTAAGGAATTTTATGGCTTGAGATCTCAGTTTGCTCATCTTGAAACATTAATAGCCCAAATTTCAGATAAGCAGGCCACCTTAGTCAATAAGATGGCCGCTAAACCGGAAGATTTGGAGGGTAATAAGGATGAAGATCTAAATGTGATTGATGTGTCCCCTATTAATTTTTTTTTGCAATATGAATCTTGATAATGATGGGACTAGAGATAAGTCAACTTTAGTTAAAAGGCGTCCCAATGATTCGGAGTTTTTAGATCTTGATGCAAAATTTGGTAAAAGTGGGATTGAAGAGGTCAAAACTTTAGATAGCAATGAACCCACTATTTTGGATTTCAACGAACTTAATTATGATAATTGTTCTTTAATAGATTGTATTTCCTTGTTACGATCCGTGCTAAATTCTTCGCATGCTTATAGTCAAAATAAAGCTTTCACTAAGCATATTGTTGATGCTTTAATGCAATCTTATGAAGAAAAGCTTGAATTGGAAGTTTCTATCCCTAGAAAACTTTATGATGAGTGGGAACCTACTATTAAAATTAAAATTAAAGATCATGAATGCTATGCTTTGTATGATTTGGGTGCTAGTGTTTCCACAATTCCAAAAACTTTGTGTGATTTGCTAGGTTTCTGTGAATTTGATGATTGTTCTTTAAACTTGCACCTTGCGGATTCCACCATTAAGAAACCTATGGGAAGAATTAATGATGTTCTTATTGTTGCAAATAGGAATTATGTGCCCGTAGATTTCATTCTTCTTGATATAGATTGCAATCCTTCATGTCCTATTATTCTTGGTAGACCTTTCCTTAGAACGATTGGTGCAATTATTGATATGAAGGAGGGAAATATTAGATTCCAATTTCCGTTAAGGAAAGGCATGTAACACTTTCCTAGAAAGAAAAAAAATTACCTTATGAATCTATCATGAGAGCCACTTATGGATTGGATGCCAAAGATGGCAATACCTAGATCTATCCTTGCCTTTATGCCTAGCTAGGGGCGTTAAACGATAGCGCTTGTTGGGAGGCAACCCAATTTTATTTTTGTTTTTTGCTTTTTGCTTATGTTTAGTAATAAATAATCCATCTAGCTTCTGTTTAGATGTGGTTTTGTGTTTTAATTAGTGTTTGTGCCAAGTAGAACCTTTGGGAAGACTTGGGGAAAGTCTTTGCGATCTTGCTGTAAAAAACAGAAACTTTAGCGCTCATGAGATTAGCTACAACATTTTACTGGAGAGTGCTATTTAGTTGATTCTTTTCGCACTTGATTAATAGATAAATTCCTCACCTACAGAAATTTATTTTAGAATTTTTGGAGTTCCAGAAGTTTGCGTTAGTTACAGATTACTACAGACTCTTCTATTTTTGACAGATTCTGTTTTTCGTGTGTTGTTTGCTTATTTTGATGAATCTATGGCTAGTAATGGAGTTTATGAACCATAGAAAAGTTGGAATACAGTAGGTTTAACACCAATATAATTAAATAATGAGTTCATTACAGTACCTTGAAGTGGTGTTTTGTTTTCTTTCGCGAACGGAGCTCACGAGATTTTCTGTTAAGTTTTGTGTTGTGAAGTTTTCAAGTTTTGGGTAAAGATTTGATGGATTATGGAACAAGGAGTGGCAAGAGACTAAGCTTGGGGATGCCCAAGGCACCCCAAGGTAAAATCGAAGGACAACCAAAATCCTAAGCTTGGGCATGCCCCTGAAGGCATCCCCTCTTTTGTGTTCGTCCATCGGTAACTTTACTTGGAGCTATATTTTTATTCACCACATGATATGTGTTTTGCTTGGAGCGTCTTGTTTGATTTGAGTCTTTGCTTTTTAGTTCACCACAATCATCCTTGCTGTACACACCTTTTGAGAGACACACACATTAATCGTAATTTATTAGAATACTCTATGTGCTTCACTTTTATCTTTTGAGCTAAACAATTTTGCTCTAGTGCTTCACTTATAACTTCTAGAGCACGGTGGTGGTTATATTTTATAGAAATTATTGATTTCTCATGCTTCACTTATATTATTTTGAGAGTCCTTTAGAACAGCATGGTAGTTTACAAAGTGCATTGAATACTACGAGAAGTTTGATACTTGATAGTTGTTTTGACATATAAAGGTGGTAGTATTAGAGGTGTGCTAGTTGAGCAATTGTGAAATTGAGAAATACTTGTGTTGAAGTTTGCAAGTCCCGTAGCATGCACGTATGGTAAACATTGTTTGACAAATTTGAAGCATGAGGTGTTCTTTGATTGCTTTCCTTATGAGTGGCGATCGAGGACGAGCGATGGTCTTTTCCTACCAATCTATCCCCCTAGGAGCATGCGCGTAGTGCTTGGTTTTGATGACTTGTAGATTTTTGAAATAATTATGTGGGTTCTTTATGACTAATATTGAGTCTGTGGATTATACGCACTCTCACCCTTCCATCATTGCTAGCCTCTTCGGTACCGTGCATTGCCCTTTCTCACCTTGAGAGTTGGTGCAAACTTCGCCGGTGCATCCAAACCCCGCGATATGATACGCTCTATCACACATAAACCTCCTTATATCTTCCTCAAAACATCCACCATACCTACCTATTATGGCATTTCCATAGCCATTCCGAGATATATTGCCATGCAACTTTCCACCGTTCAGTTTATTATGACATGCATCATCATTGTCATATTGCTTTGCATGATCATGTAGTTGACATCGTATTTGTGGCAAAGCCACCTTTATAATTCTTTCATACATGTCACTCTTGATTCATAGCATATCCCAGTACACCGCTGGAGGCATTCACATAGAGTCATATTTTGTTCTAAGTATTGAGTTGTAAGTAGATAAAAGAGTGATGATCATCATTATTAGAGCATTGTCCCAAGTGAGGAAAGGATGATGGAGACTATGATTCCCCCACAAGTCGGGATGAGACTCCGGACGAAAGAAAAAATAAAGAAATAAAAGAGGCCAAAAAGAAAACAAGAAGAAGGCCCAAATAAAAAAAGAGAGAGAAAAAGAGAGAAGGGACAATGTTACTATCCTTTTACCACACTTGTGCTTCAAAATAGAACCACGATCTTCATGATAGAGAGTCTCCTATTTTGTCACTTTCATATACTAGTGGGAATTTTACATTATAGACCTTGGCTTGTATATTCCAACAATAGGCTTCCTCAAATGCCCTAGGTCTTTGTGAGCAAGCAAGTTGGATGCTCACCCACTTAGTTTATTTTGTTTAGCTTTCATATATTTACAGCTCTAGTGCATCTGTTGCATGGCAATCCCTACTCCTCTCATTGACATCAATTGATGGGCATCTCCATAGCCCGTTGATTAGCCGCGTCAAATATGAGACTTTCTCCCTTTTTGTCTTCTCACAAAACCTAAATCATTATATTCTATTCCACCCATAGTGCTATGTCCATGGCTCGCGCTCATATATTGCGTAAAAGTTGAAAGAGTTTGAAAAGGCTAAGTATGAAACAATTGCTTGGCTTGTCATCGGGGTTGTGCATGATGAGAGCATTTTGTGTGACGAAAATGAAGCATAGCCAAACTATATGATTTTGTAGGGATAAGCTTTCTTTGGCTATGTTATTTTGAGAAGACATAATTGCTTGGTTAGCATGCTTGAAGTATTATTATTTTTATGTCAATACTAAACTTTTATCTTGGATCTTTTACTTTGAGAAATATGCTAGGTAGCATTCCACATCAAAAATTCTATTTCTATCATTTACCTACTCGAGGACGAGCAGGAATTAAGCTTGGGGATGCTTGATACGTCTCCAACGTATCTATAATTTTTTATTGCTCCATGCTATTATATATTCTGTTTTGGATGTTTAATGGGCTTATTTATACAATTTCATATTATTTTTGGGTCTAACATATTAACCAAAGGCCCGGTGCAAATTGTTGTTTTATTTTGCCTATTTCAGTGTTTCGCAGAGAAGGAATATCAAACGGAGTCCAAACGGAATGAAACCTTCGGGAGCATGATTTTTGGAACAACGTGATGTAGAGGACTTGGAGTGGACGTCGAGAAATCAACGAGGAGGCCACGAGGCAGGGGCGCGCCTACCCCCTAGGCGGGCCCTCCACCCTCGTGGGCCTCTCGTGGCTCCACCGACCTACTTCTTCCTCCTATATATACCTACGTACCCCGAAACCATCGAGGAGCACCACGAAAACCTAATTCCACCGCCGCAACCTTCTGTACCCGTGAGATCCCATCTTGGGGCCTTTTCCAGCGCTCCGTCGGAGGGGGCATCGATCAGAGAGGGCTTCTACATCAACACCATAGCCTCTCCGATGATGTGTGAGTAGTTTACCACAGACCTTCGGGTCCATAGTTATTAGCTAGATGGCTTCTTCTCTCTCTTTGGATCTCAATACAAAGTTCTCCTCGATCTTCTTGGAGATCTATTCGATGTAACTATTTTTGCGGTGTGTTTGTCGAGATCCGATGAATTGTGGGTTTATGATGAAGATTATCTATGAACAATATTTGAATCTTGTCTGAATTCTTTTATGTATGATTGGTTATCTTTGCAAGTCTCTTCGAATTATCAGTTTGTTTTGGCCTACTAGATTGATCTTTCTTGCAATGGGAGAAGTGCTTAGCTTTGGGTTCAATCATGCGGTGCTCGATCCCAGTGACAGTAGGGGAAACGACACGTATTGTATTGTTGCCATCGAGGATAAAAAGATGGGGTTTATATCATATTGCTTGAGTTTATCCCTCTACATCATGTCATCTTACCTAATGTGTTACTCTGTTCTTATGAACTTAATACTCTAGATTCATGCTAGATAGCGGTCGATGTGTGGAGTAATATTAGTAGATGCAGGCAGGAGTCGGTCTACTTGTCATGGACGTGATGCCTATATACATGATCATGCCTAGATATTCTCATAATTATGCACTTTTCTATCAATTGCTCGACAGTAATTTGTTCACCCACCGTAATACTTATGCTATCTTGAGAGAAGCCACTAGTGAAACCTATGGCCCCCGGGTCTATCTTCCATCATATTAATCTCCCTTCAACTAGCTATTTCTATCGCCGTTTATTTTGCTTTCTTTACTTTTAATCTTTATCATAAAAATACCAAAAATATTATCTTACCATCTCTATCAGATCTCACTTTTGCAAGTGGCCGTGAAGGGATTGACAACCCCTTTATCGCGTTGGTTGCAAGGTTCGTATTTATTTGTGTAGGTACGAGGGACTTGCGTGTGGCCTCCTACTGGATTGATACCTTGGGTCTCAAAAACTGAGGGAAATACTTACGCTACTTTGCGGCCTCGCCCTTTCCTCTTCAAGGGAAAAACCAATGCATGCTCAAGAGGTAGCACCTTCATTCCTCTCCCGCCGCCACGTCCACCTTTAGCTGCACCCCTCTTCGTCTTCCACTGACCTCTCCCGGCCGAAGAAGAAGCGCCCGCCGGTGTGTGCATGCTGTCTACCAGCGCTCTCCGAAGGTGCTAGGGTGGAATAACAGCACCCCTCCCAGCATGCGCTGAGGAAGAAGGAGGCTCGGAGCGCTCTCGACCCGCACCCACCATCTGTCAACACCTGCCATGACAAAGAGTAAACAAAATTAGTACAACATAAACATAATAAAATATTTGGTGGGTGAAAACAACACGTAAAAAATTAACTAACTAATTAACTAACTAAGTAAGTAATTAACCTAAAACAATAACTAACTAACTAATTAAAGGCTTCTTCTTAAGGCCAGAAATGGTCTTTAATAGGTTAAAATTATTTTAGTGTTTCAAAAATATTTGAGAAAATTTAGGGAAGCTCATTGGACATATATTGTCCATATATAAGAGTTTCAACACACGATCATGTTCAAAATATTGGTCAAATCCATCAAAAACCCTTTTTTGATATTTCAAGCTTTTGGAATATTTACAATGGAAATATTCTCTATAAATTCCAAGAAAATTATAGCTTGTAAAAAATGCCATATTTGGTTATCTTGCGAAGTATCATCTCTTGGAGAACAAGATGACATCACCAGAACCCCTCAAAACCATTTATGTCTATTGCCAAACATGTCCAAATGCTCTCAAACTAGGTGGTAAACCTTAGATCTATCTACTATTTGATCATGTTAAATCTCATGGCAAGGAGTTTTCATTTACTTGCTGAAAACATCATCAAACACCTTCTGTAATTTTACCAAAACCACTGTTTTTACCCCTTCCACTGTTCTCCATGAGCTCAAAATTTTACCATCGCTGACCCTGATCATCTTTTTTTGACTATGGCAATTATGGAATCTCGAAAGTGCATGTGCTCAAGTGCCAACAGGCTCTTTTTGGCACCATGTTTTAGTCTATTGTCATTCACATATCTTGGAAGATTAGGCCTCCCATAGGGAGGAACTAAACTTTTCTGATCATACCAACTTTTATGGGTTTAATCACCACCTCCCCTTTATGCAAAATTCTACCATTACTAGTTGCTACCTATCCATGCCCATGGTCAAATAATTCTAGAAACCATTATCCAACTAATTGACAAATGATGACTAAACCTGCCTTTTCTTTTTCTTTTCTGATTTTCAAGAAACAAAAGAAAAGGGATGCATATGCATCCTAATCCTAATCATTTACATGGTTGTTTTCTAGGAGTAGTAATTAGTAAATCTAAAACTAGATATGGTTAATGTAGTAATATGGAATCAATTAGTAATTGTATTAGTGCAATTGAAACTAAACATGGCTAAATTAAATTGGAGCTAAACATTGTGCTATGAGCTAGACAGAAACACCACCTACTAACTAATTAACTAACTAACTAACTAATTAACCTAAAAAATAACGAACTAAGTAATGAACCTATGTAATTAACCTAAAAACAGCAAGAAAAAAAAAGAAAGAAAAAAGGGAAGAAACCTCACCTGCAGGGGGCGGAGCGGTGACGAGCGGCGGGGCGGCGGGCGGCCTGAGCGGCGGGGCGCCAAGGGCGGTGGTGGTTGGGGGCGGTTGGGGCGGTGGGGTGTCGGGGGTATCGGGGGTGGTGGTGGTCGGGGGCGACAGGGGCGGTGGGGGTCGGCGGCGGGGATGGCGGGCACGGGGAAGGCGGGGGTCGGTGGCGTAGGTGAGGTGAGGGAGAGAGAGGGAAGAGAGAGGAGTGTGGCGTGGGGCCGACCGTTTTAGTTAGGTTTAATTTCTTTGTTGTCGGCTAGAAGACGGCAAAAAGCATACCTAGTAGGGTGCAGTCGGGGGGAAACAGCCATTAGGTTGGCTATTCTCTTTGCTGTCAGCTAGCAGACGGCAAAGAAGCTTTACCATCTGCTAGCGGACGACAAAGAAACTGGTCGTTAGGTGGTTCTCACTAGTGGACCACCCTACCTCTTTGCCATCCGCTAGCGGACGACAAAGCTTCTATGTCGTCTGCTAGCAGACAACAAAGAGCCGGCTGACGGAAAACACCCTCTTTGTCGTCCGCACTTTGTTTGCCGTCAGCTTTCTGTATGCTGATGGCAAAGACCTCCTTTGTCGTCAGCTAGCTGAAAGTAAAGAACTGGCTGACGGCAAAGATCCTGATTCCAGTAGTGGTATCGTTTGCTATAGTCGCAACTGCACGTGGGAGCTAGCTAGCAAGATCATTTGTGTGTCGCTTTGGGAGTTTTCATTCATTGTTCGTGAAACGGGAAAAAATTTCAAACAGTTCAGCCGCAGGGTGCGGCCAGAGGCGTAGGCCTTGTTGGTACTCTAATTATGGGAAATGCGTATAGAGTCCAGAAATAATGAAAATTGGTGTGTCACTATGGCGTGCTCTCGGGATCCCATGGAAAAAATTTGGTAAAGTTGGCACAAGTTTTGATGCTCACACCTTCCAAATCGGAGCATCTCACATGAAGGATCATGGTTTCCAAAAGGAGACGCGGCACTTTGGACTCCAATCGTCAGTGACTACATCGTTCCGCCTCGAATTTTTTTCACGGTAAACAATCACGTATATACCCTAGGTATGATTTTCTAGCCCATTTCAGGTCTCTTCTTCTATATTTAAGTCATTTTTTTGCCTTACCTTGCATTTAGTGCATATAAATTCAAAACCGTTCTACAACTTGAAGGAGATATGCCCTAGAGGCAATAATAAAGTTGTTATTTTATATTTCCTTATATCATGATAAAGGTTTATTATTCATGCTAGAATTGTATTAACCGGAAACTTGATACATGTGTGGATACATAGACAAAACACCGTGTCCCTAGTACGCCTCTACTAGACTAGCTCGTTAATCAAAGATGGTTAAGTTTCATAACCATAGACATGTGTTGTCATTTGATGAACGGGATCACATCATTAGGAGAATGATGTGATGGACAAGACCCATCCGTTATCATAGCATATTGATCGTTCAGTTTTATTGCTATTGCTTTCTTCATGTCAAATACATATTCCTTCGACTATGAGATTATGCAACTCCCGGATACCAGAGGAATGGCTTGTGTGCTATCAAACGTCACAACATAACTGGGTGATTGTAAAGATGCTCTACAGGTATCTCCGAAGGTGTTTGTTGGGTTGGCATAGATTGACATTAGGATTTGTCACTCCGAGTATTGGAGAGGTATCTCTGGGCCCGCTCGGTAATACACATCATAAGAAGCCTTGCAAGCAAAGTGACTAATGAGTTAGTGTCGGGGAAAACGACACCTATGGGATCACTGGAATCCCTTCTACGGTTGGCGGGCACGTGGTTGTGAGAAGAGCAGGTTCAGGAGCTAGCACAAAGATCGCTTACCCAGGTTCGGGCCGCGAGGATGCGTAATACCCTAGTCCTGCTTTAGTGTGTATTTCAGAGTGTTCTTGAGCTCTCGAACTAGCTACGATGGCTGTGTAGTTCCAAAGAGCCGAATCATTCTCCTGGTCGCCTCGGGCCTCCTTTTATAGGCAAAAGGGGTCGCCACAGTGGCACGCAGGAGGTGGAAAGGTCTAAGTGCATGAGGTTATCGCCCGGCGTTGCGGGACAAAGTGCTTTAAATGCGCTACTTAGGTGTCCCCTTGCTTTATCGGGGACGGGAATGAGGCTCGTCTCGTCCGTCGCCGCTCCGCCTTGCTTCGACACGCGCCCAGGCCAGCGATGCATGCAGCGCCATGTAGGCACGCAGGCTGCTGAGGTGGCGCGGTGGTGGAGCCTTCACGAAGATCTGCATGCCACCATGCCGGTGCTTGCTGGTTCGGTGTAGAGGCCGCTTGTCGCCACGTAGGTGCCTGCCCAGCTGGTTGAGCTAGCAGCTACATGGGAACGGCGGTGGTATCTTGGCAGACGTGGGCCTGGCTGCGGCCCCGCTGGTGTCCTCGGCAAGAGTCTTGCCGGGGCCCCGGCAAGGGTCTTGCCGTGGTGTCATGGTCATCCCCGGCAAGGACCTTGCCAGGGGTCTCGTGGATTTCCTCGGCTAGGATCCCGCCAAGGGTCGCCGTCTTCTGGTCCTCATCTGATCCTGTGTATTTATGATCTTGACAAAGATCTGCATGCCACCACGGAGGTGCCTCCCGAGCCCTGGTTCCAATGTAGTTGTCGACGGCGTTTGGAACCCTTGGGCTCAAGGGTGGCTCGCTCTTCTGGTGTTGGGCAAGTTGCCCCGGCAAAGCTCTTGCCGGGGCCACGGAGGTTGTCCCGGCAAGGGCCTTGCCGGGGGAGTCCACCTTGCCCTCTTGCTCTTTAGTGCTCCTGGTCTTGGCGTTGCCTTGTTCGTCCTGTGCCCTGGCTTCTCTCCGGCTTCCCTCCTCTGCCTTGTTTAGTCTCACTGTGGGCGCGGCTCTGACTGCCCGTGCACAAGTAAAGGGCTCAAAAGGAGAGCCCCTACTTTTGTACACCGATAGGATCCCCCAAGCCTGGGCCACACATAATCACGACGCGTTGTTGGGCTAGGCCCAAAACGGTGCGCGGGCAGGTGGGGCAGATTTTACCGCAGTAACTTTTCGTCCGCTGCGCTTCCCCACGACCCGCGTTGAACGCGCGACGTGGAGGGTCATGCGTGATGTGGGGGTCATGCGTGGGGTGCTTCCCGCACTCATGCGTCACATCGTGGTAAAGAGGCGGCTCGCGCCTTCCCCAAAAAAGAGGGAGGCGCAGAGGCGCGGCTCATTTACTCTGGCGGACTCGGGTCGTGGCCTTCAAGGTGTCCGTGCCCCACGATCACGGGGTGCAGAACGGTCGCCTCACTCGTCCTCTCAGTTCTGCTTGCTCACCACGTGTCCCCCATGCAGGTGGCAGGCGGTAGAGGCGGGAAACCGGGCCGTTGCTGATTGGGGCAGCGGGTCGGTCTCGATTCCCTGCGCCCCCGATGGCCGAATTGACCGAGCGGGGCGGCCGAGTCCTGACGCCGCCTCTTTATAAGAAGGTGGAGGAAGACGGCATCCCACATCCTTTTATCATCCATCCCAATTCACTTCGGCTTCTTTCTTTCATCTGCCATGGCGAGAGGAGGCACCGGCCCTTCAACGGTGGCGGTGAGGGTTGCTGCCCGACAGCGCGTCCCTCATTCCCAAGAACTCGTGGCCGCGGAGCTCGCCACAAGAGGAAGGGGGAGGGGTGAGGCCGAGGTCGCCATGGCGCTCGGGGAAGAGGGGGACTGGGCGGCGCTCCGGCCTCGCCCCCGCCGGCGATGCCTCCCCGGATGGAGGGTCACGTCGGGGACCAGCCCCGCGAGTTATTCATCAGGCTGCGCCGGCCACCGCGTCACCGCCTCCATCTCCCTACCCCATTTGCTCGGGAGATGGAGCTCGATCCACCCCAGACCCTCAGGTTGCACATGAGGGGCTGCGGGAACGGCGCCACGCGGGTCGACGTCGACTTCCCCGCTCCTCACGTCATGTCCTTTGTCGCGGATGGAAAACGTTCGCTCGCATCCATAGCCTGACGGTGGGGCTCGTCCTCTACTTCAAGTTAATGGAGGATGGCCTGCTCGCCGTCAAGGACTTCGAAGATCTTGGAACTCACCTGCAGTGCTGCGTGGAGAGCTCCTCCGACGATGAAGATTCCTCCTCGAGCGGGAGTGACGAGGAGGACAGCGACAGTGACGACGAGGGCGTCGAGCGGCGGGATGCCGACCCCGACTCCGACTGACCGCATCGCCCCTCCCTCGGCCACGCGCCCTGCCGAGGGCCTTCCTCGTCAAGCTCTCCATCGGCGCGTTCCCCATCGCCTCCTTGGGTGGCTGGCGTAGGAGGGCCGGAGATGGCGAAGAAGGCAGGCGGTGGCCGTCAAGTCGGAGTACGCGGGCACCGACGCCTTCGTCGTATTGTCGGGCCGCTGCCTCATCTTCCAGCTCTGGCACCGGGATGCTCTCTTGGTGTCTTCTGCTTCTCGCACCTCGCCTAGGAGCTCCTTTCGCCCTCCTGCTACCTTGTTCCATCTCCTGAGGAGAGGGACAAGAAAGGTATTACGGGCATCTTATCTTTTTTTTGGTTTGTAAGCCTGCGGGCCCTTGTTAGATTTAAAACTTGTAATCCCCTTGCTCATGTTTTTTATTCCGTACGAACTGTACCTGTATGGGTTGTTTTTAATGAAAAAGGGTGCTTGTCGGGTTCTTTGTGCGTGAGCGAGGCCCATGCCAAGGAACGAATCCTTGTTATTTTTAAGATAAACATTGTCGCCCGGCAACAGGCCTTGCTGTCCCCCCACTTCAGTCGACCATTCTCACGCTCTTGGCGGAGGCAGGGGCGAAGCAGAGTTAGGCCCCTTGTTCATTTTCTTGCCAGCGCGACTACGACCATGTTCTGACCCAGGGGGTAGCTCTTGGGCACAGGAAAAGGGGAGCACCGTGGTTTAAGAATATAAACGAGGTTTCACATGTCCTAGTTCCATATGGAAATGCATAACAGGGGATGAAAGACTTATTTGAATCCGCAGCCCCCGGCAACCTTGCTTGCCATGGTTGGATCCGTGTGTCTTCAGCCCCCGGCAGTCTCGGCTTGCCGGGGCCGGAGCACCGGTTCGTTTTCTCCCTTCCAAGTGGCTCAGCAGAAGTGTCCACGTGCCCTGCGAACCAAAGAGGACAGAAAGGCGCACACTCGACCTCTAGGCTAGGGGTTAGTCGCTGCTAAGCACTATCAACCCTAACCGAGGGATATACTTAACCTAGCATGCATGCTATAACTTAGGGCGCCAGTGCTTCATTTATTTATGCTCACGGTCTGCGCCTGGCTTTGTATAGAGGGTTACATGCCTTGTCGGCAAGGCTTGCACAAAAGGTGGTTTGTTGGGGGGCCCAACCGCGCCTTATGGGTAAAACTTGTGAAGATGTTCAATGTTCCAGGAGTTGCTCACTGGAATAGCATCTTCGGTCTCCAGGCGGACTGCGCCGGGCCTGGTGACTCGTATTACCCGATAAGGGCCTTCCCACTTTGGCGTCAACTTGTTGGAATTCTTGGCCGATTGAACGCGCCGAAGAACAAGGTCACCTTCCTCAAAGCTTCGGGCATGAACCTTGCGGCTATGGTAGCGGCGCAAGGCTTGCTGGTAGCGTGCTGCTCTCACAGCCGCCCGAAGACGATCTTCGTCAAGGAGCGTTGCGTCATCTTGCCGCAAATGCTCTTGATCAAGCTCGTCGTAAGCGAGCACTCGAGGTGACTCATATATGAGTTCCGTGGGGAGAACTGCTTCTGCTCCGTATACCAGGGCAAAGGGTGTCTGGCCGGTGGCTCGATTTGGCATCGTCCTTATCAACCAAAGAACCGCCGGCAACTCATCAATCCAGCGCCTGCCGCTCTTGTGCAGCCTGTCAAAAGTCTTTGTCCTTAGGCCTCGCAACACTTCAGCATTTGCCCTCTCCGCCTAGCCGTTGCTCTGTGGGTGTGCCACGAAAGCGAAACAGACCTTGCTGCCGAGGTCTTGGATGTATTGCATGAAGGTGTGGCTTGTGAACTGTGTGCGGTTGTCGGTGATGACTCTGTTTGGCACACCAAAACGGCAAACTAGCCCCTTGAAGAACTTGACGGCTGACTGTGCTGTCACCTTCCTCACTGCTTCCACCTCTGGCCACTTTGTGAACTTGTTGATCGCAACGTACAAGTACTCAAAGGCCTCGACAGCGCGGGGGAAAGGGTCCAGGATGTCGAGCCCCCAGACCGAGAATGGCCAGGAAAGAGGAATTGTTTGAAGGGCTTAAGCTGGGTGATGAAGCTTCTTTGAATGGAACTGACACGCTTCACACTTGGTTACTAGTGCCGTTGCATCCTGGAGGGCAGTGCGCCAGAAGAAACCCTGCCGGAATGCCTTGCCGGCAAGGGCCCTCATCCCTATGTGGGAGCCACATATGGCTCCGTGTATCTGCGCCAACAGCTCCAGTCCTTCCTCCCGGGGAATGCACTTCAATTTCACACCGTTCGGTCTCTTCCTGTACAGGACGTCATCGACGAACTGATTCATAGCAGACCGACGGGCTACTTTCTCCGCTTCTTCCTGCTCCTCAGGAAGCTCCCCTGTTTGGAAGAATTGGGCGGTATGTTGTGCCCATGCCGGAGGCTGGGGCTCGACGGCAAGGACCAAAGGCATTTCTTCTGTCATGGGAGCGGCCGTCTCTACGGCCAGGGCTTGACGGCCTGCCGGAGTCAGTCGCTCCTCGGCAGGCTCAGAATCCACGGCAACACCCTTGCCGGCGACCCCTGGGGCTCAGCGGGAAAGTACTTGTTGGGGTCTGATTTCCTCCTTTTGTTCTGCTTCGTTGATGGTTCGACGGATGGTTCAGTTAACCGAAGCAAAAAAGTACCTGGTTCCATAGGTAGTTTGAATGCAGCGTGCTTTGACAGGTAATCGGCGATGTCATTCTCCGCTCAGGGAACGTGCTCCGCTTGTATACCGTCAAAGCACTCCTCCAGCTTCCTCACCTTATCTACGTAGGTCTCCATCAATGGGCTCTGATAATCTTGGTTAACTTGTCTGACGACAAGCTGCGAATCACCCCTGATGATGAGCTTCTTAAGCCCGAGGTCTCCCGCGATCCTGAGACCGGCGAGCAACCCCTCGTACTCAGCAGTGTTGTTGGTGGATATCTCCCTGGGAAAGTGAATCTCGATTACAGACTTGAGGTGCTCTCCGGTGGGTGCGACGAGCAGCACACCAGCACCTTGCAGCGAGAAAGCCCCGTCAAAGTACATAATCCAGTCGTGAGCTATTTCTTTGCCGGGGAGAGTGGTCTCCTGGATCTCTTCATCAGGCGTTGAGGTCCATTCTGCAATGAACTCCGCCAGGACTCTACTCTGGATTGTTGAAGTACTTTCAAACTTCAACCCAAAGCTTGATAACTCCAAGGCCCACTCCACAATCCTTCTGGTTGCGTCTGGGTTGTGCAGTATCCGTTGCAACGAGAGGCGGGTGACGACAGTGATCTCGTGGGCTTGGAAGTAATGATGCAGCTTCCTCGAGGCCATAAGGAGGCCGAAGAGCAATTTCCGCGCACCTGAGTACCTTGACCTAGCCCCTTGCAAGAGGGAGCTGACAAAGTAAACCGGGTGCTGCACGGGCCCTGTCCCGATGGCGTCAGACTCCGCGGGGGCCTTGCCTTGCCGGCACCAGGCCCTGCCGGGGGAATCTCTGACTTGCCATCCGCCGGTCCTGCTGTTGCCACTGCCTCTTCGTCGACCTCCCTCTGCGCCACCAGCACGGCGCTGACCACTTGATTCGTCGCCGCCAGATACAGTAGCAACGGCTCTTGCGGTTTTGGCGCCACCAGTACTGGTGTAGAGGAGAGGTATTTCTTCAGATCCTGCAGTGCCGCTTCAGCCTCCAGGGTCCACTCCATTGGGCCCGCCTTTTTCAAAATCTTGAAAAAGGGAAGGGCGTGCTCGGTAGAGTTGGAGATGAATCGGCTCATGGCGGCAACGCAGCCAGTGAGCCGACGCACAGCCTTGATCCGCTTGGGCACCTCAATCTGCTCGATAGCCTTGATCTTGTCTGGGTTTGCCTTGATCCCACGGTGCGACACAAAGAACCCGAGAAGTTTGCCGGACGGAACGCCGAAGACACACTTCTCGGGGTTCAGCTTGAGGTTGATCTTGCGCAGGTTGGCAAACGTCTTGTCTAAGTCTTGTACGGGAGTTGCCTTGTCCTTGGTTTTGACCACTATGTCATCCATGTAAGCTTCCATATTTCTATGTAGCTGGGGCTCAAAATCAATTTGGACCGCCCTCACGAACGTCGATCCAGCACTCTTCAACCCGAAAGGCATCCGTAAAAAGCAATACGTACCACATGGGGTGATGAATGTTGTCTTCTCTTCGTCGGTACAGTCGGTTTCCACGCCGGTGTCTTCGCCGGGGTACTTCCTCCCCTCTTCAGCCCGAGCACATATATCAGCCATAACAGAGTTCGGCCACATCCTTGACCTTGTTCATCGCCAGCTCTTCACGCATCTTGCTGTTGCACACATTCTGATGAAACGCGCTGATCACGGTGGCAGGATGAACATCTGGGATGTTGTATTGCACCCGGCTGAACCTCTGTATGTACTTGCGCAGGTTTTCACCTTCCTTCTGGGGAATGATATGCAAATCACTCGCCTGGCCATGAGCTTGGTGGCCTCCGGTGCAGGCACCAACAAACTCATGACACAGATCCGACCAAGAAGAAATGGAATCCGCCGGCAAGTGCATCAACCAAGACATGACATTGGGTTTCAGGGCCAACTGGAAGTAATTGGCAAGCACCTTGTCGTCGTGAGCTCGAGCAGCTTGCATTGCGATGCTGTAGATGCTGAGGAACTCCGACGGGTGGGTCTTGCCGTTGTACTTCTCGCTGACGTCGGGCTTGAACGAACGGTGGGACGGCCACCGGAACTGCCGCAGCTCACGGGTACCAGGCAACCCATCTCGTAAGGTAGGCCATCGGAGCCTCCCGATGCTGGGTGGTCCATAGCGGGGCCCGCCCGCCTATCTGACTGGTGGCGTGTATCGCGCCGGCGCTCGATGGTGGTTCGAGCGTCTTCCTGGGCTCGCTCTCGAAGAACTTTGCACTGGTCGCGATGGGTTCGTGGGTCGGACGACTCTATGGAAATGTTATCACAAGCGTCATCACGACGGATCGACACCCGCGGTGGCTGGCGTGGAGGAGGAGAGTGCACCATGGCCGTAGCACCTCCGGCCCCTCTACCGCTGGCATGCGGTGGTTTGATGGAGCGCCGGCCTGAGGGCCCCATCGGCCATGGCTCGTCTTGGTTGGTGACGCCGACAAGGCTCCGGATGGTGGCCCTCCACTCATCGAGCTTTTCTGTAGGAGGAGGGAAGTTGAGGAGTAGCGGTGCGCGCGCCAAAGCTTTCGCTGGCATGGGTGGCGGCGAGAGCTGCGTGGACCGTGGCGCGCTTCGACTTCTAACCACGTAAGAAGGAGCTCTATCACGGCCCAGCGGCTGCGTGCCATTTTCGCTAGCACTTCGGCGGGCATGCTGGCCTCCTTCGTCTCGCAGATGATGCACAGGACTCTTCCCACGGCGGCGTCTGGGGTCTCCAGCGTGGTGGCGCTGCTCGTCGCGCACACCCCGGGAAGAACGCGTTGTGGGCGCTGGCGTAGGCGTCTTGGAGTTTGTTGCACCGCCCGTAGGGGGCACAGCGACACCTCTGTAGGGTCCTGCGCCGCCTGCGGGGGCCCCAGCCCAGTCTTTGGATTTGGCGGTGTGCGGCCCATCGTATGGCGCACGAACGACGCCGCTCGCCAGGCTCTGACTGCCAGAGCGATGCTGGTGCTCGCGGGCCATGGCTCGGGTTCTGTCCGCGACCGGCCCGCTGCCCGCCCGCACTGGCATGGGCCATTCGGCTCCCGACGAACCGATCGCCGTGATCGTCTTCTTCTTGGGAGCCATGGCGATGAAGAACTGCTAGACCATATTCTCACAACTGCGCCCCCTACCTGGCGCGCCAAAGATGTCGGGGAAAACGACACCTATGGGATCACTGCAATCCCTTTTACGGTTGGCGGCGCGGGGTTGTGAGAAGAGCAGGTTCAGGAGCTAGCACAAAGATTGTTTACCCAGGTTCGGGCCACGAGGATGCGTAATACCCTAGTCCTGCTTTGGTGTGTATTTCAGAGTGTTCTTGAGCTCTCGAACTAGCTACGGTGGCTGCATAGTTTCAAAGAGCCGAATCCTTCTCCTGGTCGCCTCGGGCCTCCTTTTATAGGCAAAACGGGTCGCCACAGTAGCACACAGGAGGTGGAAAGGTCTACAGTGCGCGAGCTTATCGCTCGGTGTTACGGGACAAAGCGCTTTAAATGTGCTACTTAGGTGTCCCCTTGCTTTTTTTTGACTGTACGTGTCCCCTTGCTTTATCGGGGACGGGAATGAGGCTCGTCCCGTCCGTCGCCGCTACGCCTCGCTTCGACACGTGCCCAGGCCAGTGATGCGTGTAGCGCCATGTAGGCAGGCAGGCTGCTGAGGTGGCACGGTGGTGGAGCCTTCATGAAGATCTGCATGACACCACGCAGGTGCTTGCTAGGTCGGTGTAGAGGCCGCTTGTCGCCACGCAGGTGCCTGCCCAGCTGGTTGAGCTAGCAGCTGCATTGGAACGGTGATGGTATCTTGGCAGACGTGGGCCTGGCTGCGGCCCCGTTGGTGTCCTCGGCAAGAGTCTTGTCGGGACCCCGGCAAGGGTCTTGCCGTGGCGGCGTGGTCGTCCCCGGCAAGGACCTTGCCGGGGGTCTCGTGGATTTCCTCGGCTAGGATCCTGCCGAGGGTCTCCGTCTTCTGGTCCTCACCTTATCCTGTGTATTTATGATCTTGACAAAGATCTGCATGCCACCACGGAGGTGCCTCCCGAGCCCTGCTTCCAATGTAGTTGTCAATGGCGTTTGGAACCCTTGGGCTCAAGGGTGGCTCGCACTGCTGGTGTTGGGCAAGTTGCCCCGGCAAAGCTCTTGCCGGGGCTGCGGAGGTCGTCCCGGCAAGGGCCTTGCCGGGGGAGTCCACCTCGCCCTCTTGCTCTTTAGTGCTCCTGGTCTTGGCGTTGCCTTGTTCCTCCTGTGCTCCGGCTTCTATCCGGCTTCCCTCCTCTGCCTTGTTAAGTGTGGCCGTGGGCGCGGTTCTGACTGCCCGTGCACAAGTAAAGGGGTCAAAAGGAGAGCCCCTACTTTTGTACACCGACAGTTAGTTGTAGGATGATGTATTACGCAATGAGTAAAGAGACTTGCTGGTAACGAGATTGAACTAGGTATGAAGATACCGACGATCGAATCTCGGGCAAGTAACATACCAATAGACAAAGGGAATTATGTATGTTGTCATAATGGTTCGACCAATAAAGATCTTCGTAGAATATGTAGGAGCCAATATGGGCAGGTTCCGCTATTGGTTATTGACCGGAGAGGTGTCTCGGTCATGTCAACATAGTTCTCGAACCCGTAGGGTCCGCACGCTTAATGTTCGATGATGATATAGTATTATATGAGTTATGTGCTTTGGTGACCGAATGTTGTTCGGAGTCCCGGATGAGTTCACGGACATGATGAGGATTCTGGAAATGGTCAAGAGGTAAAGATTGATATATAGTACGATGGTATTCGGACACCGGAAGTGTTCCGGTGGGTACCGGGTACATATAGGGTCACCGGAAGGGGTTCTGGCCACCCCCGGGAAAGATATGGGGTTAATGGGCCAAAGGGAAGGGATAGACTAGCCCACAAGGGGCTGGTGCGCCCCTCCATCAGGCTGGCCATCCTTAGGGAAAGGAAAAGGGGAGGGCAAGTCCCTCCTTCCTTCCCCTCCTCACGGGAGAAAGGAGAGGGGGGCGCCACCTCCCCCTCCCTTCCCCTCGCGCCTATACAAGGAAGGGGGTGGGGCGAACCAGGGCAGGATCCCAAGTGGGATTCGGCCCCACATGGGGCGCTCCTTGGACTCTACCCTCTCCCTCCCACCTATATATGTGTGGAGGGGGCGCCTAGCACACACAACAACAATCGTTAGCCGTGTGCGGTGCCCCCCTCCACAGTTTACACCCCCCGGTCATATTCTCACGGTGCTTAGGTGAAGCCCTACGCGGTTCACTTCACCATCATCATCACCACGCCATCGTGTTGATGGAACTCATCTACTTCCTCAACACCTTGCTGGATCAACATGGCGAGGGACATCATCGCGCTGAATGTGTGCAGAACTCCGAGGTGTCGTACGTTCGGTGCTTGATCGTTGGAGCTAGAAGAAGTTCGACTACATCAACCGCGTTGTCAAATGCTTCCGCTTTCGGTCTTCGATGGTACGTAGACATACTCTCCCCCTCTCGTTGCTATGCATCTCCTAGATAGATCTTACGTGAGCGTAGGAATATTTTTGAAATTACATGCTTTGTTTCCCAACACAACTACATCTGGGTGTTAGTTAGCAAAGATGTACAAATCATTTTTGTATCATTTTGCGAGTTCTCATCCATTGTCTGAGAAACGGGGAGAAGTTTCAAACATTCCGGCCATGAGGTGCGGCCACCGACGTAGGCCTAGTTGGTATTTTAATTATAGGGAATTCAGATGGAGTCCAGACATCATCAAAATCGATGTGTGCCCGTGGCGTGCTCTCACGACCCCGGGGAAATTTTTTGGTAAAGTTTAGCACAAGTTTTGATGATCACTCCTTCCAAACCGGAGCATCTCACATGAAGGACCATGGTTTCCAAAAGGAGACGTGTCAATTCAAACTCCAGTGGCCAATGACTTCATCGTTTGGCCTCATAAAAATTTCCACGGTACGCAATCACCATTATACCACCGGTTTGATTTTCTAACACATTTCAGGTATCATTTGCTATATTTAAGACATTTTTTGAATTTAAGGTGCAATTTGTGGATATAAATAAAATCGCAATCGGAACTGCATGTGATGTCGAAAGGGATGAGTATCACCATTCGATCAAGGAGAATCCAACGGTGCAGACGTACGATCCGTGGGGTTTGGGTTCTAGCCAATCATAACACATGACTCAGATCGTGCGCGTGGCAAGGGGGGCACATCGTCCACGGTTTAGTAGGCACACAACTTTCGTGAGTGAATCTTCCGCTATTTGGAAACATTTACATTAACTAAGATCATATTTTCATTTGAATGAAAACATGAGTTCATCGTTTCGCCTCCAACTTTTTTCCACTGTAAGAAACCACGATTGTACCCTATGGTTCCATTTTCTGGTGCATTTTACCAAGCGGCAGGCCTGGCTAGCAATCTCACGCTTTGAATATGCAAAAGAAAAGAGATCTCGTTTGCTATATTTGAGTCATTTGTTGCACGCACGCACACACACATATAGTCGCAACTACACATGGGTGTTAGCAAGATCACTTGTGTGTCGCTTTGCGAGTTTTCATTCATTGTCCGAGAAACGGGAAAAAACTTCAAACAGTTCGGCAGCAGGGTGCGGCCAGAGGCGTAGGCCTTGTTGGTATTTAAATTTCAGGAAATGCATATACAGTACGGAAATAAGAAAATCATTGTGGCACTGTGGCGTGCTCTCACGATCGCATGGAATTTTTTTCGTAAAGTTTGGCACAAGTTTTGGTGCTTGCACCTTCTATACTAGAGCATCTCACAAGAAGGATCATAGTTTCCAAAAGGAGACGTGACACTTCGGACTCCAAATCGTCATTTACTACATCGTTCCGCCTCGTAAAAAAATCATGGTAAACAATCACGGATATACCCTTGGTTTGATTTTCTGGCCCATTTTAGGTCTCGTCTGCTATGTTTAAGACATTGTTTGCTCTTACCTTGCATTTAGTGCATATAAAGTCAAAACCCTACTACAACTACATGTCGATGTTTTAGTTAGGCTATACATATGCTATAGTGGAGAGTATCATATACTAGTATCATTCATATATATGATACTAGTGTATGATACTATCTTTAATTATAGTGCACAGTATAATAGAGTAGTATCATAGATGATCATATTCATTGCCATGCATTGTCGGCATTCCGAGAACGGGGGTCCCTAGACTTGCCTGCCTTCGGCCCACAGCGTGGCTCCTCCAGCAGCCTGGTACGACCCATCTTCACCAGCAAACACTCAAGACCCTCGCGAGGGGCCAAGCCTCGCGAGGCGGACGACACAAGACCTCTTCAGGGGCGGCCTCACTAGGCTGGCTCGCTAGGAGCGGAGAGATCAAGGCGAGGGGCACCTCGGGAGGTTCCCGTGACGTGAGCCGTGACGACCAAGGCCAGGAAGGCACCAGCGGGCGCAGAGTACCCATTGCCTCTTTGGTGCTAAATGGGCAAGCGCAGGCGAGGAGTCCCGAGGCATTAGGCAAAGGTTTCCATATCGGTGCAACGAGACCAAGACCAGCAGGACGGAGGTCATCGCGGAGTGCAGGACAGCATCTCCACCAGAGCCTTTGGCAGGCAAAGACCACCTTTTGTTAGGATAGCTTGTACTAGCTGTCCCCCTTCAAATTGGCTGTTGTGGGATCCCTTCCCGCCTAACATTTGGGGAGAGGACCCGGGCCTCTATAAATAGGACTAGCCACCACCTTAGCCAGGGACGGATCATTTAGATCATCCTCAACCACACAAGCTCGCCAAGCTCAAGAACACCTCTCCTCAGGAGGCTGTTCTTGTCTTGTACTTGTTCATCCCCAACCTACAAGGCAATCCACCACACCACACTGGAGTAGGGTATTACACCACATCGGTGGCCCGAACCAGTATAAACTCTTTTGTCCCCTGTTCTTCGAGTTCGACGCACTGAGCTTTGAGATCGTGGTGAGTGAGTGAGCTAGGGGCAGGGAGAGACCTTCGTGCGCACACCAGTGTTCGAACCTTAAGGGTTTTGATGGAACCCGAAATCCGACATGCATGACACAAATTAACATCGCATTTAACATGATACGGTATCTACCTATATGTTACTCTAACCCTCTCTATTTTCTTTAATTCTTTGCCACATCAGCATAGTTGCTATTTCCGAGTGCATGATACCGGCTATGATACCACCATTACGGCCAGCCTTATAGTAGGGAGTATCATATACTAGTATCATGCATATGATACAAGTGTATGATACTGATACGTCTCCAACATATCTATAATTTTTTATTGTTCCATGCTATTATATTATCTGTTCTGGATGTTTTATATGCATTAATATGCTATTTTATATGATTTTTGGGACTAACCTATGTTAGAGCCCAGTGCCAGTTCCTGTTTTTTCCTTGTTTTAGTGTTTCACAGAAAAGGAATACCAAACGGAGTCCAAACGGAATAAAACTTTCATGATGATTTTTCTTGGACCAGCAGACACCCAGGAGACTTGGAGTGCAAATCAGAAGAGCCACGAGGCGGCCACAAGGGTGGAGGGCGAGCCCCCAACCTTGTGGGCCCCTCGGTGACCCCCTGACCTAGATCTTCCTCCTATATATGCTCCTATACCCCAAAAACTTCCAGGGGAGCCACGAAACCACTTTTCCACCGCCGCAACCTTCTGTACCCATGAGATCCCATCTTGGGGCCTTTTCTGGCATCCTGCCGGAGGGGGATTCGATCACGGAGGGCTTCTACATCAACACCATTGCCTCTCCGATGAAGCGTGAGTAGTTTACCACAGACCTACGGGTCCATATCTAGTAGCTAGATGGCTTCTTCTCTCTCTTTGATTCTCAATACAAAGCTCTCCTCGATGTTCTTGGAGATCTATTCGATGTAATACTCTTTTGCGGTGTGTTTGCCGAGATCCGATGAATTGTGGATTTATGATCATCTTATCTATGAAATAATATTTGAAACTTCTCTGAATTCTTGTATGCATGATTTGATATCTTTGCAAGTCTCTTTGAACTATCGATTTGGTTTGGCCAACTAGATTGGTTTTTCTTGCAATGGGAGAAGTGCTTAGCTTTGGGTTTAATCTTGCGGTGCTCGTTCCCAGTGACAGTAGGGTAAACGACATGTATTGTATTGTTTCCATCAAGGATAAAAAGATGGCGTTTTCATCATAATGCTTGAGTTAATTCCTCTACATCATGTCATCTTGCTTAAGGCGTTACTCCGTTCTTTATGAACTTAATACTCTAGATGCATGCTGGATATATAGAGGTCGATGTGTGGAGTAATAGTAGTAGATGCAGAATCATTTCAGTCTACTTGACACGGACGTGATACCTATATTCATGATCATTGCCTTAGATATCGTCATAACTTTGCGCTTTTCTATCAATTGCTCGGCAGTAATTTGTTCACCCACCGTAATAATTCTTATCTTGAGAGAAGCCTCCAGTGAAACCTATGGCCCCCGGGTTTATTTTCCATCTTATAAGTTTCCGATCTACAATTCTATTTTCCTATTTACTTTCCTTGCAATCTTTTACTTTATGCTCCATAAACCAAAAATACCGAAAATATTACTTTACCGTTTATCCACCTCTATCAGATCTCACGTTGCAAATAACCATGAAGGGTTTGACAACCCCTTTATTGCGTTGGGTGCAAGTTGGTGTTTTCTTGTGCATGTATTCGGTGGCTTGCGCGTTGTCTCCTACTGGATTTATACCTTGGTTCTCAAAACTGAGGGAAATACTTACTCTACTTTGCTGCATCACCCTTTCCTCTTCAAGGGAAAAACCAACGCAAGCTCAAGAGGTAGTAGATACCATGTACCTTCATAGTGCATAGTATCATAGAGTAGCATCATAGATGACCGTATTTATGGCCATGGATGACACAAAGTAGTATAGCATTTATTATGTTACAGTATCTACCTATGTTACTCTAACCCACTCTTCGTTCTTTAATTCCTTGCCACATCATCATATTTTCTATTCCCGAGTGCATGACACCGGCTATGGTAACCCCACTATAGCCACCCTTAGCAAAGAAGGTGTACAAATCATTTGTGCATCGCTTTGCGAGTTTTCATCCATTTGTCCGAGAAGCAGGGAGAAGTTTCAAACATTTCGGTTGCGAGGTGCGGCCACTGGCATAGGCCTAGTTGGTATTTTAATTACAGGAAATTCAGATGGAGGGCGGACATCAACTAAATCGATGTGTGCCCGTGGTGTGCTCTCACAACCCCATGGAAAATTTTTGGTAAAGTTTGGCACAAGTTTTGATGATCACTCCTTCCAAACCGGAGCATCTCAGATGTAGGATCATGGTTTCCAAAAGGAGACGTGTCAATTCAAACTCCAGTGGCCGGTGACTTCATCGTTTGGCCTCATAAAAATTTCCATGGTACGCAATCACCATTATACCACAGGTTTGATTTTCTGGCACATTTCAGGTATCGTTAGCTATATTTAAGACATTTTTTGAGTTTAGCGTGCATTTTGTGCATAAAAATAAAATTACAACCGAAACTGCATTTGTCATCAAAAGGGATGAGGAATGTCGTTCGATCTGGGAGCATCCAACGGTGCAGACGTACGATCCGTGGGGTTTGGGTTCTGGCCAATCAGAAAGCATGACTCAGATCGCGCGCGGGGTTTGGTCGGCACAGGGCTTTCATGAACAAACTGTGTGCTATTCGCAAACCAGATTGCATATCTTTTGTTCACACATGCTAGAGTGAGATTAATTGAGTGTGCTACCTCTATGATATAATAATAATAATAATAATAATAATAAATAGTTCACACTCATTGCCTGAGCTGACAGCATATCAAGGTCAACATATTAATGGTTCTTGCATCAATAGAAAACTGGGCGTAACTCACAAATTCAGTACACGCGACAATTCTAAATTGAATGAATTAAGTTGTAGGGTAGGCATAAAGACTAGTCTTATGGCTTAATTCCCATGTACATTGGGGAACTGGGATCATTGTGTTGACCCCAAATGAACTTGGGTTTTCTGATGATTTTACGCTTCTCTATTACATGGGTGCGTGATCCCTTGGCTGGCAACTCAGCAAATTAATCATACTCGTCCTCATCGGCAACATCCTCGACACCCAGTACCCTCCTCTTCCCATGCATCACTACATGGAAGTTCTTATGCAAGGGGTCTTCCGCATAGAAAATCTGGGTAGCATCGCTGGCAAGAATGAACGGGTCCACGTGATATGGCATCGTTGTCCTATTAACACAGGTCTTCCTGTAATCATCAACCTTTACATGACTAAGAGGGATCCATGCGCACCTGAATAATTCCACCTTAACTTTCACATAGTTAAGCTCCCAAATCTCTTTGATAGTTCCATAGTATACCCTTTTATCAGCTTCATCTACAGTCATGCATTCTATTCGAACAGAGCTATTCTGATATGAGGTCTTCTCATCATGTTCCTCAGTGTAGAACGTGTATCCATTTATGTCATATGCTTGATACATCAACACTGTAGGTGATGGCTTTTGTGCTAACCATGTAGCAATGTCATTGATGGATCCTTGTGCCAAACGATTCCTGAGCCATTCGGCGTAGTTCTTAGTGTGCTCATTCATCTCCAAATCTGATGAAGGCACCATTGGTAAGAAGCTTTGGCGTATCTCCGCCAAGTTCTCTTCGGCATAAGCGCTGAGAACTGGGTTGTTAAGCAGTATCGTCAAATGGGCTTTCTCTGCCAATTCTCCAGGTGCAGCCATTTGCGTGACGGCAAGGACCGGCTTACCTTTCAGCCTTCCCTCGTGGCGAGAGTGGGGAAAATCTATAGGTCTTTGTTTCATGTATTCGGTGCAAAACTCAACCACCTCCTCTACAGTATAACCTTGTAGGATGCTTGCCTCTGGATGGTTTCGGTTCCGACAATAGCGCTTCAGTATTCCCATTAACTGCTCGAAGGGATACATGTTGCAAAGAAACAGAGGACCACAATACTTTATCTCGTCGACAAGGTGCTAAGTGAGATGGACCATGACATCCAAGAATGACGGTGGGAAAAACATCTCTAGGTTGGCCAATATTCTTGCAATATCATCTTGCATATGATCCAACTCTTCAGGATCTACAACTTTCTGCCATAGTTGGTTGAAGAAATAATAGATCTCAATGAGTGTGTTTCTTATATCTTTGTCCATCAGATTCCTGATGGCCACCGGGAGGATTTGTGTCAACATTACGTGGCCATCATGTGATACTGATATGCGCCGGTGCTATACAAACGGTTTTAACCCCTTTCCGCGATGGCATTTGGAACCGTCGCCAAGTGAGTGTGGGCGATAGGGGGGTCCTTCCACACGACCCAGAAACCGTCGGGATAGGGAGCCAAGATGCATATACAGTACTGCTACTCATTTGTGCTCGCATTGCCATCGCAGTCGGTATTCTGTGGTGCTACGTTTACGATGCGCAACCCATCACAAATGGTTCACTATTATAGAACGTGTATAATAAGCAGACAATCACACACATTCGCTTTTCCAAACCATATGTGATAACTAATTAAGAAGATTAGCTAATCGCCGTATGAGTGTCGGACAGGATTACGAAACGTCGGACCGTCGTAACATCGTCGTACACGACAACTATCGCACACGCTATTCTGTGGTGCAACGTTTACAATGCATACTTCATCAGAAACAGTTCATGGTTGCGAATCGTGTACGGTAAGGCAACTATCACAAACGTTTAGTTTGCCCGCACCGTTTGTGATATTGTCTGACATCGCACACGCTTTGCAAACGGCAACTGTGTGCATGCTTGCACACGTTTCCTCTATGTGAACCGTGTCGGATTATGGTGTATATCGCAAACGTTGTGTTTTACCAACCGTGTGTGCCTTAACGACCTGGAGAGCGTAATTTCCCCGTAATTTAATTGCTGCTATTCAAATTGTACCGGATTTGAATTTGAATTTGAATTTGAATGTATGCTATAGCTTGATTCATATCCATCAGGTTCAAACAACCAATGCATTATTTGATTCATAGGTACATATGTTCAAGAATTACATAAGAACCAAATAAAGAATGATGAACCACATTTGTATACTTGTACTATTAAAGACAGTAAAGAAAGAGGTGAAATACATTCTGGCTGATAAACAAGGTGAAGCGGAATGCCCATATTGTGCCCTCCTCCATGCAGAAGGCACACACGACCCTAGTCCAACCCCTTGTGATGGCCGACCGCCCATCCTTCACGGTCTTCATGAAAACATCTAGATAATCATCATGTTTTGGTAGAAATACTTAACCTTTGTATGCCCACCAATCATGTAGTTTGAGAGGTAATCTTGAGGAAATTGCTTTGGGAACCACTGCAAAGGAAAAGGATTCAGACATTGTCATCTAACACAACTGATTATGGGCAATAAAAAGAAGGCTGCAGAGTTCTTACTTACCATCCTGCAGTTCACTGTTGTCTTGGATAAAAGTGTAAACAAATAGTTTAATTGCCATCTTTTGACCCATTTTACTAACAATCTTTATCAGCTTCCTCACTTGATGCTGGTTCATCGATATCTCATTTCCCCATACGCAGAAAGGGTCGAAGCGCGGATCTTTACCAATGACATATGTACCTAAAAGCACCAAGTTAATATTAGAAGCTAGACAACAATTGCACAATGATGTAGTACAACACTCTTTTATAATATCTTATAACATCCAATATACTCACATATTAGATGAAATAACATCCTATATTATGGGCCGGAAGGAGTTTATTGCATTCTTACAAATTATCGGCTGATTAACTGCTATTGTATCCATGGGTTAGAGTTAGTTTGAGCTAGTTCAGGCTCAAATAGCCCTAACGTATATCCAAACGTGAGGGCTAGTTTGAGCTAGTTGCATCTAACCCACCCAAAAACACTATCCAACCCAAGAGGTGCTAATTGGAGCTAGTTCTCCTAGTGCATTTATTGGCAATCTAACCCTGTCATCCAAACACCTCTTTGGGTGGAGTTAGTTCAGGGTTAGTCATGAGCTAGAAACTAACTCTAACCTCTAGCTAAGTTGAGTATCCAAACAGGGTTGTGTTGTTGTTGTTGCTGCTGCTGCTCTTCTACATATATCTAGATACCATCAGAACATTAAGGTAACACTCTTCCTTGTTGCTATCTAGCCTAGGATTGTATATTTACACATTAAGTGTAGTCATGTTGCTATGTAGCCTCGGATATATTACATATGGCCCTAGTTAACCTAACGATAAATGGGTTGATGATATATTCAGTTAAAAGTCTGATTCACCGATTAGTCCCTTATCAGCCCCCGTCCTACAAGGTACCAGCTACCGATATCCTGAAAAGTGAGTATATATAAGCCATGGAATGAAACTAACCTCGATGGAAAACAACAGTCATTCCCAAAATTGTCCTGTGTAGGTACATCAAGAGGCATGTTAAGCACAAAAGGCTAAACATCAACCAAAATGATCCATGGCAGACAAAATAATCTCCAAAAGATAGCTTCAGTGTGCAGGTTTAAGCATGCTATGCTAATAGAAAAACGACCTAATGTTCAGTTCATTAGTCTCGGTTCAATTATGGACCGACACTACCATTAGTGCTGGTTTCAACGGCTAGGCGGGCGACACTCATTAGTCCTGGTTCATGTTGAACCTCTAGTACCAGTTCGTGCCACGAACCAGGACTAAAGAGGTGGTCGCAGGCTGGGGCCCCGCCAACACCTTTAGTCCCGGTTCGTGGCATGAACCGGGACTAGAGATGCACCTTTTGTCCCGGTTCGTATAACCAACCAGGACTAAAGATGCCTCTATATAAACCCTTCGTCGAGCCCGAGCCCATTTCTCTCTGTTTCCCCTTTCATTCCTTCCTCTCCTCTGTTCTTCCCTATTGCTCGAGCTCATCCTTCATTTTTGCCAAACTTTCTCAAGATTTGAAGGCCCCCCCATCCATCCAAGTGATCACAAAGGTTAGCAACTTTTTCCTTTCATCTCTCATTGCTAGATTAGCTCTTGCAATGCTCTATAAGTATAGTGATTTGTGGGTTTTAGTTTGGGTGTAATTATATGTGGTAGTTTATTTGATATATATGCAATTTGAGCTGAAATTAACTCTTAGTTTGCATATGTAGGTGTGGTTTACTTAGTGCCTTCCCGTCCCTGTCCTAACCACCATCGATCGCCCACACCGTCACGTCGCCAACACTACCTTGGTGAGCCTCTTGTTCTTATATTTTTATATAAAAAATCATGTTTGTGTGATTTAGATATACAGTTACTTGTATAATTTTCTTACCCGTACGTTGTTTGTTATACATACTGCCATGGTTTTGACATCCGTCCCCGTCGGCCCTCGTCTGGTTTATGATTTAGATGTGGTATATTCTCTTCTATAACTATTTGTTGCATTTCATGTTTATGACAAATTATGCCCATCAAGTTGACATAGATATTTTCATCTAGGAGGTATGTGAACCGTAAATTCCAACCGACCCTCTTGTCGAGAGGTTAAATTTAGTTGACAAAGAAAATGAGTATTTGAAAGAAAAATTGAAAAGAATTGAAGAAGAGAAGATGAAACAGGAGTTGTGTGTTGCCGATGTCGTCGATGATCACAAGATCAAGATGGAGAAAATGCACTTGAAGATTAGAAAGATTAGAAAATATGCCATTGATAGTGAAGCTTGGTATCATTATGTTGTTGGATCAATTGTTACCTTAGTTGCGATCTTGATCGCATTTGTTGTTGCATTTACATGCTTTAGCTAGAGAGTTCGTATGTTGTTTTATGAGAATAAGTGTGTATGAACTTGTATTAATTTGGTCAAAAGGTGTATCTGACAAGGGATTTGGAAAGTTGCTCATAATTTTAAAGAAGATGCTTCCAAAGGACAACGAATTGACCGAAAGTACATACAAAGTAAAGAAGGTTGCCTGCCCTCTAGGATTAGAGGTGTAGAAGATACATGCATGCCCTAATGACTGCATCCTCTACCGCGATGAGTACGAGGATTTGAATGCATGCTCGGTATGCGGAGCATTGCGCTATAAGATCAGCCGCGATGACCCTGGTGATGTCGAGGGCGAGCGCCCCAGGAAGAAGATTCCTGCCATGGTGATGTGGTATGCTCCTATAATACCACGGTTGAAACGTTTGTTCCAAAACAAAGAGCATCCCAAGTTGATGCGATGGCGCAGAGAAGACCGTAAGAAAGACGGGAAGTTGAGAGTACCCGCTGACGGGTCACAGTGGAGAAAAATCAAGAGGAAGTGGAGGGACTTTGCAGATGACGCAAGGAACGTATGGTTTGGTCTAAGCGCAGATGGCATTAATCCTTTTGGGGAGTAGAGAAGCAATCATAGCACCTGGCCTGTGACTCTAAGGATTTATAACCTTCCTCCTTGGTTGTGCATTAAGCGGAAGTACATTATGATGCCAGTGCTCATCGAAGGCCCTAAGCAACTCGGCAACGACATTGATGTGTACCTAAGGCCATTAGTTGACGAACTCTTACAATTGTGGAATGAAAAAGGTGTACGTGCGTGGGATGAGGACAATCAGGAAGAATTTGACCTACATGCGTTGCTGTTTGTGACTGATGCGTCTCCAACGTATCTATAATTTTTTATTTTCCATGCTATATTATATTCTGTTTTGGATGTTTAATGGGCTTTATTATACACTTTTATATTATTTTTGGGACTAACCTATTAACCGGAGGCCCAGCCCAAATTGCTGTTTTTTGCCTATTTCAGTGTTTCGCAGAAAAAGAATATCAAACGGAGTCCAAACGGAATGAAACCTTCGGGAACGTGATTTTCGGAACAAACGTGATCCAGAGGACTTGGAGTCCACGTAAAGCAATCAACAAGGAGAGCATGAGGCAGGGGGCGCGCCTACCCCCCTGGGCGCGCCCTCCACCCTCGTGGGGCCCACGTTGCTCCACCGACGTACTTCTTCCTCCTATATATACCTACGTACCCCCAAACCATAAGAGGCATCCACGAAAACCTAATTCCACAGCCGCAACCTTCTGTACCCGTGAGATCCCATCTTGGGGCCTTTTCCGGCGCTCCGCCAGAGGGGGCATTGATCACGGAGGGCTTCTACATCAACACTATAGCCTCTCCGATGATGTGTGAGTAATTTACCTCAGACCTTCGGGTCCATAGTTATTAGCTAGATGGTTTCTTCTCTCTCTTTGGATCTCAATACAAAGTTCTCCTAGATTCTCTTGGAGATATATTCGATGTAATCTTCTTTTGCGGTGTGTTTGTCGGGACCGATGAATTGTGGGTTTATGATCAAGATTATCTATGAACAATATTTGAATCTTCTCTGAATTCTTTTATGTATGATTGGTTATCTTTGCAAGTCTCTTCGAATTATCAGTTTGGTTTGGCCTACTAGATTGATCTTTCTTGCAATGGGAGAAGTGCTTAGCTTTGGGTTCAATCTTGCGGTGTCCTTTCCCAGTGACAGCAGGGGCATCAAGGCACTTATTGTATTGTTGCCATCGAGGATAACAAGATGGGGTTTATATCATATTGCATGAGTTTATCCCTCTAAATCATGTCATCTTACTTAAAGTGTTAATCTGTTCTTATGAACTTAATACTCTAGATGCATGCTGGATAGCGGTCGATGTGTGGAGTAATAGTAGTAGATGCAGGCAGGAGTCGGTCTACTTGTCACGGACGTGATGCCTATATACATGATCATACCTAGATATTCTCATAACTATGCTCAATTCTATCAATTGCTCGACAGTAATTTGTTCACCCACCGTAATACTTATGCTCTTGAGAGAAGCCACTAGTGAAACCTATGGCCCCCGGGTCTATTCTCCATCATAGTAATCTTCCAACACTTCCCTATTTCCATTGCCTTATATTTTACTTTGCATCTTTATTTCTCTTTATCATAAAAATACCAAAAATATTATCTTATCATATCTCACTCTTGTAAGTGACCGTGAAGGGATTGACAACCCCTTTACCGTGTTGGTTGCGAGGTTCTTATTTGTTTCTGAAGCTGCGAGGGACTTGTGCGTGGTCTCCTATTGGATTGATACCTTGGTTCTCAAAAACTGAGGGAAATACGTACACTACTTTACTGCATCACCCTTTCCTCTTCAAGGGAAAACCAACGCAGTGCTCAAGAGGTAGCAAGAAGTATTTCTGGTGCCGTTGCCGGGAGATTCGCGCCAAGTCAAGTCAAGACATACCAAGTACCCATCACAAACTCTTATCCCTCGCATTACATTATTTGCCATTTGCCTATCGTTTTCCTCTCCCGCACTTCACCCTTGCCGTTTTATTCGCCCTCTCTTTTCCGTTCGCCTCTTTTTCGCTTGCTTCTTGTTTGCTCGTGTGTTGGATTGCTTGCTTGTCATGATGGCTCAAGATAATACTAAATTGTGTGACTTTACCAATACCAACAACAATGTTTTTCTTAGCACTCCGATTGCTCCTCTTACCAATGTTGAATCTTGTGAAATTAATGCTGCTTTGTTGAATCTTGTCATGAAAGATCAATTCGCCGCCTTCCTAGTGAAGATGCCGCTACCCATCTAAATAGCTTCGTTTATTTGTGTGATATGTAAAAGAAGAAAGATGTGGACAATGATATTGCTCAATTGAAGCTATTTCCTTTTTCTCTTAGAGATCGTGCTAAAGTTTGGTTTTCGTCTTTGCCTAAAAATAGTATTGATTCATAGAATGATTGCAAAGATGCTTTTATCTCTAAGTATTTTCCTCCCGCTAAAATCATCTCTCTTAGAAACGATATCATGAATTTTAAGCAACCTAGTCATGAACATGTTGCACAAGCTTGGGAGAGGATGAAATTAATTATACGTAATTGCCCTACACATGGTTTGAATCTTTGGATGATTATACAAAAATTTTATGCCGGATTGAATTTTGCTTCTAGAAACCTTTTAGATTCGGCCGCGGGAGGCACTTTTATGGAAATCACTTTAGGAGAAGCTACTAAATTCCTAGATAATATTATGGTTAATTATTCTCAATGGCACACCGAAAGACCTACTAATAAAAAGTGCATGCGATAGAAGAAATTAATGTTTTGAGTGGAAAGATGGATGAACTTATGAAATTATTTGCTACTAAAAGTGTTTCTTCTGATCCAAATGATATGCCTTTGTCTACCATGATTTAGAATAATAATGAATCTATGGATGTGAATTTTGTTGGTAGGAATAATTTTGGTAACAACGCGTATAGAGGAAACTTCAATCCTAGGCCGTTCCCTAGTAATTCCTCTAATAATTATGGTAATTCCTACAACAATTCTTATGGAAATTTTAATAAGATGCCCTCTGAATTTGAGACTAGTGTTAAGGAGTTCATGAATTCGCAAAAGAATTTCAATGCTTTGCTTGAAGAAAAATTGCTTAAGGTTGATGAATTGGCTAGGAACGTTGATAGAATTTCTCTTGATATTGATTCTTTGAAGCTTAGATCTATTCCACCTAAGCATGATATCAATGAGTCTCTCAAAGCCATGAGCATTTCCATTGATGAGTGTAAATAAAGAACCGCTAGGATGTGTGCTAAGAAAGATTGCTTTGTGAAAGCGTGTTCTTCTAATTTTTATGAGAATAAAGATGAAGATATAAAAGTTATTGATATGTCTCCTATTAAATCTTTGTTTTGAAATATGAATCTTGATAATTATGGGACTGGAGATGAGTTACCTTTACCTAGAAGGCGTCCCAAAAATTCGGAGTTTTTAGATCTTGATGCAAAAATTGTTAAAAGCGGGATTGAAGAGATCAAAACTTTAGATATTAATGAACCCACTATTTTGGACTTCAAGGAATTTAATTATGATAATTGCTCTTTGATAGATTGTATTTCCTTGTTGCAATCCGTGCTAAATTCTCCTCATGCTTATAGCCAAAATAAAGCTTTTACTAAACATATCGTTGATGCTTTGATGCAATCCTATGAAGAAAAACTTGAGTTGGAAGTTTCTATCCCTAGAAAACTTTATGATGAGTGGGAACCTACTATTAAAATTAAAATTAAAGATCACGAATGCTATTCTTTGTGTGATTTCGGTGCTAGTGTTCCACGATTCCAAAAACTTTGTGTGATTTGTTAGGTTTCCGCGAATTTGATGATTGTTCTTTAAACTTGCACCTTGCGGATTCCACTATTAAGAAACCTATGGGAAGAATTAATGATGTTCTTATTGTTGCAAATAGGAATTATGTGCCCGTAGATTTTATTGTTCTTGATATAGATTGCAATCCTTCATGTCCTATTATTCCTTGTAGACCTTTCCTTGGAACGATTGGTGCAATTATTGATATGAAGGAAGGGAATATTAGATTCCAATTTCCATTAAGGAAAGGCATGGAACACTTATGGATCGCCTGCCAAAGATGGCAATACCTAGATCTATCCTCGCTTTTATGCCTAGCTAAGGGCGTTAAACGATAGCGCTTGTTGGGAGGCTACCCAATTTTTATTTTAGTTTTTATTTGCTTTTTACTTCTGTTTAGGAATAAATTTTTGATCTAGCCTCTGGTTACATTTGTTTTTATGTTTTAATTAGTGTTTTTGCCAAGTTAAACCTATAGGATCTTCTTGGATGATAGTTATTTGATCTTGCTGAAAATTCGAGAAACATTCTCTTCACGAAAACAATTGTTAAAAATCACCAGAACGTGATAAAATACTGATTCCAATTGCAGTAGATCAATAAACAAATTGTCTAGGCCGTCATATTTTGGTTTATTTTTCTGAGTTCCAGAAGTTTGATGTAACATCCCAAATTTTCAATTTGGAATGTTATACATTAGATCATCATTGCATATCATATTTTATTGCATTTTGGCTAGATCCTAGAAATTCTACGCAACTCAAGGACCCACAGGAGAGAGTTGGGGATTTCATTATTTTCAAATTTGGGTTTTCTCAAATTTTGAACATAGGATCATTTGATTTTATTTATTTTATCTCCAATTATTCCAATTATAAAAATATGAGAGAGGGAATAAACTGACTTTCCCAAAATAAAGGAATAATGAGGATTTAATAAAAAATCAAATAAGATTTTATTTTGGAGTTTTTCGCTATTTTATTTGGATAGGAAAAAACTGCGCGTTTTTCAAAATTGCATTTAGGCCCCAAATAAATGTTCATCTTGTCCGGCTTGATTTTAGAAGTCGGGGAATTTTTTTTCAGGATTTTTGGAGTTCGTTTAGTATTTCTTTTGTTTTTTGCGTGTATTTATTAAAGAGAAAAAAACGAAACCGACTATGGGCCGTGTTCGGCCAGGACTCCGCCTGGCCGGGTCCTTTATAAGTCGCGGCCCAACCCCGCCGTTGGCCCAAGCCGTCGCCGCCCCCGAACCGTAACCCTAGCCCGACCCCGCCGCCAACCGGATCCGCGGCCGCCGCCGCCGCCTTCGTCGCCGCCCCGTCGCCCGTCGCCCGTCGTCGCCCCGCCACCCGACGGCGTTGCCACCGCCGCCCGTCCCGACGCCCGACCCCGCCGCCCGTCGTCCCGCCGCCGCCCGCCGACCCCGCCGGAGCCGCCGCCCCTCGCCGAGGTAGCCGCCGGAGTTGTCGCCGCCGCCGGCGGTTTTCTCTAGAAAACCGCCCGATTTTTTTAAATAAAAAAACTGCGGTTGTTTTTATTTTGTTAGATCGGTTTATTTTTTTCTTTTTTTCTCCATTTAGTTAATTAGCGAGCGTTCGCTCGTTCGTTCGTTTTAACGAATGTGTTCATCATTTAGTTATAGTTAACGAACGTTCGTTCGGTAAACTGTTCGTCAGTTTTTCTTTTTCTTGGATTTTCCGCGATTATTCCAGATTGCGATTTCTGATCCGATTTTCGTTCTAGTATATCTTTTCGCTCGTTTATCGGAATCAGGCGATTCAAGCACCTAGAGTTTCGTCTCGAAATTCTCTTTCCGTTTAACAAACTCAAACATGTTTTTTCTACTGTAAAGTTTGACTTAGATCCAGATTAGTAAACAAAGCTTGTTTCTTTCGCCGTTTGACTTTCGTTGCTTCGTTTGATTTGATTCTTTTTGCAAACCGGAGTTCTTAAGTTGAACTTTCTGGTAGATCTTTTTTTTCAGTTTTACCTGTGCATTAATTGAGAGCTTACTGTATGCTTGTTTGTTTGCGATAGAGTACCCGTAGTGCGCCGCTTGCTACTTCGAATCTCTAGGTTTCACGGATCATCAGCAAGGCAAGTAACACTTTGATCATACCTCTTTACTACCCAGTTTTATTGCATTAGACCAATCCTCAAACATTGCCTGATTAGGATCTAATTAAATTGTTGGTATTGGGAAGTCGATGAGGTAGTACCTATTACCTGTTTTGTTATCAAACCCTTGGGAGTTACTTCTACGTTTGCTCATATTGCTATGCTATGCTAGTAGACGTGGATTGGGTGAGTGTATCCATGACAGATGTGAGATTGTTAATTTAATGGTTTACTTAAGGTGGCAACTTAAACACACATCTGGGTGGATTGAGGCACCTGGGTATTCCAGTGATTGCCTGTTTTCTTTTGGACCTCCACCCAGGCTCAAAGGGATCATGAGATTATTCATGGTAGAAACTTCCGTGTGCAGCCACAAGCTATTATGGGCTCTAGCATAGTTGAATAAATTGTGTGAACTCTTACAGTGGTAGACTAGCAGATGTAGGGGAAAGTAGGTGTAACGGTCTACCCGATCGTAAGGTGCAAACACTTCTAAAAGACTATGTCTCGGTCATCCGTCACTCAAACACCATGTAGTGCGAGTAATCCAACGGAGGAGATCGAGTCTAGTGGGGAAAAGTGCACAAACCTCTGCAGAGTGTATAAACTAATCATGATTAGCCGTGTCCCCGGTTATGGACATCTTGAGTATCTAGTACTTGGATTATCATGTGAATCTCATCATGTTACTCAAATTAATTTTGTTGGGTTAAGGATGATACTTAATTGGGATTGAGATGCTTTCAACCATTCTCAATGTTTAACAACCACCATGATAATAAAATTTATTCCTTTGCAGTAGGGAAAAATTGGCTTTTCGCAAAAATGTAACCATAGAGCTTAACACCAGCCAAATATGCATGTAGTATAGCTTTATTCTGTTCATTACTCTCTATGTGTTATTTTGCCAGCATATTCCATGTGCTGGCCCGTTTTCGGGCTGCAACGTTTCATGTTGCAGACTTTTCAGACGACGAGTAAGGTGCCTTAGGTCGTGGTCTTATACTCAGTGATGCCGTTGGAGTTGATGGACGCACTTATCTTCCAAGTCTTCCGCTGTTATCGATTTAGATGGCCTTAATCCATATTTATCATACTTATTTCTCTCTTGAGATACTTGATGTAATAAGTGTGTGATTGCTACTCTGTTATAAATCCTCCAAGTACTGTGCGTGTCAGCATTACTGATCCAGGGATGACACTGATGCACGGTAGATCAGACTGTTTGAGGCCTGGTCGCTACAAGGTGGTATCAGAGCACACGCTGACTGTAGGACACGACCACTAAGCTTAAACCCTAGAACACTACTCTCTTCTCATTTCTGACTCCTCTCCATTTTCTACTCTTTTAGGAATGGCGGATGCAAGGAACAAGTTCATGCAACCGGATGAAGATACACCTTTTGGACGACACTTGAAGGAAGTCACTAGATACCTGAACATCGGAATTGCAAGCTTCGCCGGAACTTACAATGCCACACTACCAGAAGAAGAGCGTTGGATGACTCAAGTTCAAGTTCCAGGAAGGACGTTCATGCCAGGCACTGAGCCTATAGAGTTTTCCTTTGATGCACCAACCTGGAGTTTGGGAAGAGCATGGCAGCCCAGATCACTATGGGACGCATTGGAGAAGTCTACCACAGGGAGCTTAAGGATACTATTTATCAGATTTGTGGGCGCCGAGATGAGCAATGGGAGATGATCAGCACCAAGAAGGATAGATCAATTGCATCTTTCATCCAGGAGCAAAACCAACACATTCGTCGCCGGGAGAACCAAATGTGCATAGGCATGATAGATCTGAAGAAGGCATTGACCAAGATCACGGAGTTGGAGGAAGAACTCAAGTCTACGCGCGATGGATATGAGGAGGAGATCGCCACTCTGTTGGAGAAGAATGACGACCTGGAAAAGAAGATCGGAGTATTCATGGGAGACCCAACACCAGGAGGAGAAGACGATGATTGCGCTTGCCCGGATAACTACATCATCATCGACGACACCGACTCGGACCCCAGTGAAGATGATTTTGTTGATGAAGCTGGAGCAGATATCATGGAGTCTTCGACCGATCAAAATTTCTAGTAGACCACCGTAATCAGTAGTAGTATTCCCCCATGTATATAGTATAGTCCGAGCACTTTGTAACGATAGTTAGATCGATTGTATGCCTTGGTTGAATTGATTGAGTGATATTGATTGTGTTTGTCTCATGAGCATATGGGTAGTGTTTTCTCTCTAGACCTCATTCTATTCTAAATTCTCATCTTTTCTAAACCTATCAGATGCCTCCGAGACGCGACACCGGATTTGTTTTCCCACCGGAGATCACTTAGTTGATTCAGCAGCAGAATGCCCTGATGCAAGTGTTAGTACGGAACCAAGGCAACAACAACAACAACAACAACAACAACAACAACAACCCACCACCACCACCTGTTGATCACTTAACCCGTTTCTTGAGACTGAATCCGCCGGTGTTTTCCAGTAGCACCGAGCCGATTGTTGCAGATTATTGGCTCCGCAAAGTTGGAAGGGAGTTGACCACTACAGGATGCACAGATGCGGAGAGAGTGCGTTTTGCCGCACATCAGCTTGATGGACCCGCAGCATCATGGTGGGAGAATTACACAGCCACACACCCTATTGACACTGTCACATGGGACCAGTTTCAGCAAGCTTTCCGTACTTCCCATGTTTCAGTAGGAGCTATGGCTATGAAGAAGCGTGAGTTTCGCAACCTACGCCAAGGAGGACGCACCGTAGGCCAGTATGTGGAGGACTTTAGTAAGTTAGCACGTTATGCTCCAGATGGCGTTGCTACAGATGCAGCCAAGCAGGAGAAGTTTTTGGAAGGACTGAATGATGAGCTGAGTATGCAGTTGATGGTAGCAACCTTCAACAACTACCAGGAGTTGGTAGATAGAGCTCTCATGATTGAAGGGAAGCAGCAGCAGATTCAAAGCCGCAAGAGGAAGTATGGACAAGGGAAGTACAATTCTGGAGCTCATCAGAAGCCACGTTTGACCCCAAATTCGGGAGGACCTTTTCAGAATACCCATGGAGCAGGAGGTTCGCACAACCATAGTGGACCCAAGAATGGTAATGGGAATGGAGGAAGCAACGGACAGAACCGTAATAACCCATCTACCCCAGTTAAGAGAGATCTGAGCCAAGTCACTTGCTACAAGTGCCAGAAAACTAGACATTATGCTAATGAATGTCCCACAGCTAAAAATGGAAATGGCAATGGAAGCTCTGAGAAGAAGCCTAACCCTTTCAATGAAGAACATGTGAACCACATTTACGTGGAGGAGGTTGAAGCACAGCCTGATGCAGTAATAGGTAAGTTTTTGGTTAAGTCATTTACTACACTCGTTCTTTTTGATACTGGTGCATCGCATTCATACATATCAAGGGGATTCGTGGATAAGTATAAACTACCCACCAAAGTTCTTAGAACACCTATGTTAGTGAGTTCACCAGGAGCAGAGTATATGGCAAGCCAAGGATGTTTCCAGATGCCATTGTCCATAGGTAGGCATGTTTTCCCCTCAGACTTGATAATCTTGGAGGCGCAAGGTTTGGACGTAATTTTGGCTATGGATTGGCTATCGATGTACGGAGGAAACATCGATTGCGCCAGTAAAACGATTTCACTTACCACCCCAGAAGGAAGAAGAATTAAGTATGTATCCCGGCATGTGCCGAACAGGACTCAAGTAAATTCCTTATCAGGAGCTGTACAGGAGGAAGTACCAGTGGTGAAGGATTACCCGGATGTATTTCCAGAGGAGTTGCCAGGCATGCCACCGGATAGAGACATTGAGTTTTTGATTGAGCTTTTGCCAGGCACAGGGCCAATATCAAAGAGACCGTACAGGATGCCCGCAATGGATTTAGAGGAAATTAAGAAGCAGATTAAGGAGTTACTGGATAAAGGCTATATTCGCCCAAGTTCTTCACCTTGGGGATCGCCAGTGCTTCTAGTGGAGAAGAAGGATGGATCGTTAAGGATGGTTGTTGATTATCGAGGATTGAATGAAGCGACCATCAAAAATAAGTACCCATTGCCGATGATCAATGATCTGTTTGACCGATTACAAGGAGCTAAGGTATATTCCAAGATCGATCTACGATCAGGATACCATCAGTTGAAGATTCGAGAGCAGGATATACCTAAGACGACTTTTACCACCAGGTATGGGCTGTACGAGTATACCGTTATGTCATTTGGTCTGACTAACACACCTGCCTATTTCATGAACCTGATGAACAAAGTGTTTATGGAGTTTCTGGATAAGTTCGTCATAGTATTCATTGATGATATTTTGGTTTACTCAAAGAATGAAGAGGAACATAAGGAGCATTTGCGTTTGGTACTTGAGAAGCTCAGAGAACATCGGTTATACGCCAAGTTCCGCAAATGTGAGTTTTGGTTGAAGGAAGTTGGATTCCTTGGACACGTTATATCCGGAGAAGGAATAGCAGTAGAGCCCACCAAGGTTGTCACTGTGACAAATTGGGAATCCCCCACATCAGTTGGAGAGATCCAGAGTTTTCTTGGACTTGCAGGATACTACCGGAGGTTCATTGAGAATTTCTCGAGGATTGCTAAGCCCATGACAGAGCTGTTGAAGAAGGACACCAAGTTCAATTAGACTGAGGAATGTGAAGCTAGTTTCCAAGAGTTGAAGAAACGTTTGGTTACATCACCAGTGTTGATTCTGCCAGATCAACGCAAGGATTATGAAGTATATTGCGACGCTTCACGTCGAGGACTTGGAGCAGTGCTAATGCAGGAGGGAAGAGTTGTTTCATATGCTTCACGACAACTTAAACCCCATGAGAAGAATTATGCCACGCATGATTTGGAGTTAGCAGTCGTAGTGCATGCGTTGAAGACATGGAGACATTTTCTCATCAGAAATCACTGTGAGGTGTACACGGATCACAAGAGTTTGACGTACATTTTCACGCAAAAGGAGTTGAATCTCAGGCAGAGGAGATGGTTGGAACTCATAAAAGATTATGATATGAGATTGCATTATCACCTCGGAAAGGCTAACATAGTAGCCGATGCGTTGAGCCGCAAAAGTCATGTCAACACACTCATGATCGGAGAATTACCCGAGAAGTTAGCCGAGGATCTTCGTGAACTACGTTTGGAAATAGTTCTGAGAGGCTATGTAGCAACATTGGAGATTCAGTCTACCTTGATGGAAAAGATCAAAGAAGCTCAGAAGACAGACAAGGAGATTGACGAGATAAAGAAAAGGATGAGTAAAGGAAAATCCAAGGGATTTCGTGAGGATGAGCAGGATACCTTATGGTTTGAGGACCACGTTTATGTGCCAAATGATCCGGAGATCAAGAAGTTGATCTTGCAAGAGGCCCATGATTCGCCGTAGTCGATTCACCCAGGAAATACCAAGATGTATTTGGATTTGAAGGATACTTTCTGGTGGACCGGAATGAAGAAGGATATTGCGGAGTATGTAGCAGTTTGTGATGTATGTCAGAGAGTGAAGGCAGAGCATCAGAAGCCAGCAGGATTGCTACAGCCATTGCCGATACCCGAATGGAAGTGGGATAAACTAGGCATGGATTTTATCATGGGATTGCCCAGGACTCGTTCAGGCTATGACTCGATATGGGTTGTAGTCGATCGTTTGATGAAGGTAGCTCATTTCATCCCAGTGAAGACCACTTACACCAGTGCTAAGTTGGCAAAGATATACATGACTAGGATCGTATGTCTGCATGGAGTTCCGAGGACCATTGTATTAGATAGAGGAACCCAGTTTACTTCAAAGTTTTGGAATCAGTTACATGAAACTTTGGGTACCAGGCTAGAGTTCAATACAGCCTTTCACCCACAGACAGACGGGCAGACCGAGAGAGTCAATCAGATTTTGGAGGACATGCTGAGAGCTTGTGCGCTTCATTATGGATGTAGTTGGGACGACAATTTGCCGTATGCAGAGTTTTCTTACAACAACAGTTACCAATCCAGTTTGAAGATGGCCCCTTTCAAAGCTTTGTACGGAAGGAGGTGTAGAACACCATTGTTATGGGACGAAGTTGGAGACCGCCAACTGTTTGGACCAGACCTGATTAAAGAATCGGAAGGGAAGGTGAAGTTTTTTCGCGATAGACTCAAGGTAGCCCAATCCAGGCAGAAGAGCTATGCGGATTCAAAACATAAGGAAACAGTTTACGAAGTCGGAGACAGAGTTTATCTTCGAGTATCACCACTTTGAGGAGTAAAGCGCTTTGGAGTTAAGGGAAAGTTAGCGCCACGTTTTGTAGGACCATACAACGTTTTGGAGCGTATGGGGGAAGTTGCTTACAAGTTGGAATTGCCCGAAGGATTGTCGGGAGTTCACGATGTGTTCCATGTTTCTCAGCTGAAGAAGTGCCACGCAGAGATGGCTGATATACCGCTGAGAGATACAGTGCCACTGGAGGCGATTCAGTTGGATAGTGATTTGACTTATGAGGAAAAACCAGTCAAGATTCTTGAGTATGCCAGCCGAGTCACCCGCAGCAAGGTTATCAAGTTTTGCAAAGTTCAGTGAAGTCACCATACCGAAGATGAAGCCACCTGGGAGCGAGAGGAAGATCTACGGAAGGACCACTCTCACCTATTTTCTAGCCAACCCGAATCTCGAGGGCGAGATTCCTCTTAAGGGGGTAGGTTTGTAACATCCCAAATTTTCAATTTGGAATGTTATACATTAGATCATCATTGCATATCATATTTTATTGCATTTTGGCTAGATCCTAGAAATTCTACGCAACTCAAGGACCCACGGGAGAGAGTTGGGGATTTCGTTATTTTCAAATTTGGGTTTTCTCAAAATTTGAAAATAGGATCATTTGATTTGATTTATTTTATCTTCAATTATTCCAATTATAAAAATATGAGAGAGGGAATAAAATGACTTTCCCAAATAAAGGAATAATGAGGATTTAATAAAAAAATCAAACAAGATTTTATTTTGGAGTTTTTCGCTATTTTATTTGGATAGGAAAAATGCACGTTTTTCAAAATTGCATTTCGGCCCCAAATAAATGTTCATCTTGTCCGGAATGATTTTAGAAGTCGGGGAAAATTTATTTAGGGATTTTTGGAGTTCGTTTAATATTTCTTTTGTTTGTTTTTCTGCGCGTATTTATTAAAAAAACGAAACCGACTATGGGCCGTGTTCGGCCAGGAATCCGCCTGGCCGGTTCCTTTATAAGTCGCGGCCCGAACCCTAACCCTATCCCGACCCCACCGCCCGCCGGATCCGCCGCCGCCGCCGACGTCGTCGCCCCGTCGCCCGCCGTCGCCCCGCCGCCCGACGCCGTTGCCACCGCCGCCCGTCCCGACGCCCGACCCCGCCGTCCGCCCACCCCGCCGGAGCCTGCCGGAGCTGCCGCCCCTCGCCGAGGTAGCCGCCGGAGTTGTCGCCGCCGCCGCCGGAGTTGTCGCCGGTTTTAAAAAAAAAACTGCGGTTGTTTTTATTTTTTAGATCGGTTTATTTTTTTCAATTTTCTCGGTTTAGTTAATTAGCGAGCGTTCGCTCGTTCATTCGTTTTAACAAATGTGTTCATCGTTTAGTTACAGTTAACGAACGTTCGTTCAATAAACTGTTCGTCAGTTTTTCTTTTTCTCGGATTTTCCGGGATTATTCCAGATTGCGATTTCTGATCCGATTTTCGTTCTAGTATATCTTTTCGCTCGTTTATCGGAATCAGGCGATTCAAGCCCCTAGAGTTTCGTCTCAAAATTCTCTTTCCATGTAACCAACTCAAATAAGTTTTTGCTACAGTAAAATTTGACTTAGATCCAGATTAGTAAATGAAGCTTGTTTCTTTCGCCGTTTGACTTTCGTTGCTTCGTTTGATTTGATTCTTTTTGCAAACCGGAGTTCTTAAGTTGAACTTTCTGGTTAGATCTTTTATTTGATTTTTACGTGTGCATTAGTTGAGTGCTTACTGTATGCTTGTTTGTTTGCGATAGAGTACCCGGAGTGCGCCGCTTGCTACTTCGAATCTCTAGGTTTCACGGATCATCACCAAGGCAAGTAACACTTTGATCATACCTATTTACTACCCAGTTTTGTTGCATTAGACCAATACTCAAACATTGCATGATTAGGATCTAATTAAATTGTGGGTATCGGGAAGTAGATGAGGTAGTACCTATTACCTGTTTTGTTATCAAACCCTTGGGAGTTACTTCTACGTTTGCTCATATTGCTATGCTATGCTAGTAGACGTGGATTGGGTGAGTGTATCCATGACAGATGTGTGATTGTTAATTTAATGGTTTACTTAAGGTGGCAACTTAAATACACATCTGGGTGGATTGAGGCACCTGGGTATTCCAGTGATTGCCTGGTTTCTTTTGGACCGCCACCCAGGCTCAAAGGGATCATGAGATTATTCATGGTAGAAACTTCCGTGTGCAGCCACAAGCTATTATGGGCTCTAGCATAGTTGAATAAGTTGTGTGAACTCTTATAGTGGTAGACTAGCAGATGTAGGGGAAAGTAGGTCTAACGTTCTACCCAATTGTAAGGTGCAAACACTTCTGAAAGACTATGTCTCGGTCATCCGTCACTCAAACACCATGTAGTGCGAGTAATCCAACGGAGGAGATCGAGTCTTGTGGGGAGAAGTGCACAAACCTCTGCAGAGTGTATAAACTAATCATGATTAGCCATGTCCTCGGTTATGGACATCTTGAGTACCTAGTACTTGGATTATCAAGTGAATCTCATCATGTTACTCAAATTAATTTTGTTGGGTTAAGGATGATACTTAATTGGGATTGAGATGCTGTCAACCATTCTCAATGTTTAACAACCACCATGATAGTTAAAAAAAATTTATTCCTTTGCAGTAGGGAAAAATTCGCTTTTCGCAAAACTGTAACCATAGAGCTTAACACCGACCAAATATGCATGTAGTATAGCTTTATTCTGTTCATTACTCTCTATGTGTTATTTTGCCAGCATATTCCATGTGCTGACCCGTTTTCGGGCTCATGTTGCAGACTTTTCAGACGACGAGTAAGGTGCCTTAGGTCGTGGTCTTATACTTAGTGATGCTGTTGGAGTTGATGGACTCACTTATCTTCCAAGTCTTCCGCTGTTATCGATTTAGATGGCCTTAAGCCATATTTGTCATACTTATTTCTCTCTTGAGATACTCGATGTAATAAGTGTGTGATTGCTACACTGTTATAAATCCTCCATGTACTGTGCGTGTCAGCATTACTGATCCAGGGATGACACTGATGCACAGTAGATCAGACTGTTTGAGGTCTGGTCGCTACATTTGCGTTAGTTACAGATTACTACAGACTGTTCTGTTTTTGACAGATTCTGTTTTTCGTGTGTTGTTTGCTTATTTTGATGAATCTATGGCTAGTAAAATAGTTTATAAACCATAGAGAAGTTGGAGTACATTAGGTTTAACACCAATATAAATAAAGAATGAGTTCAATACAGTACCTTGAAGTGGTGTTTTGTTTTCTTTCGCTAACGGAGCTCACGAGATTTTCTGTTAAGTTTTGTGTTCTGAAGTTTTCAAGTTTTGGGTAAAAGATTTGATGGATTATGGAACAAGGAGTGGCAAGAGCCTAAGCTTGGGGATGCCCATGGCACCCCAAGATAATCTAAGGACACCTAAAAGCCAAAGCTTGGGGATGCCCCGGAAGGCATCCCCTCTTTCGTCTTCGTCCATCGGTAACTTTACTTGGAGCTATATTTTTATTCACCACATGATATGTGTTTTGCTTGGAGCGTCTTGTATAATTTGATGCTTTGTTTGTTAGTTTGCCACAATCATCCTTTCTGTACACACCTTTTGAGAGAGACACACATGATTCGGAATTTATTAGAATACTCTATGTGCTTCACTTATATCTTTTGAGCTATATAGTTTTTGCTGTAGTGCTTCACTTATATCTTTTAGAGCACGGTGGTGGATTTGTTTTATAGAAACTATTGTTCTCTCAGTCTTCACTTATATTATTTTGAGAGTCCTACAAAACAGCGTGGTAATTTGCTTTAATTATGATAGGCACCAAGATTTGAAAAAAATTTATTATGAGTGTGTTGAATACTATGAGAAGTTTGATGCTTGATAATTGTTTTGAGATATGAGGATGGTAATATTAGAGTCATGCTAGTTGAGTAGTTGTGAATTTGAGAAATAGTTGTGTTAAAGTTTGTGATTCCCGTAGCATGCACGTATGGTGAACCGTTATGTGATGAAGTCGGAGCATGATTTATTTATTGATTGTCTTCCTTATGAGTGGCGGTCGGGGACGAGCGATGGTCTTTTCCTACCAATCTATCCCCCTAGGAGCATGCGCATAATACTTTGCTTTGATAACTTGTAGATTTTTGTAACAAGTATATGAGTTCTTTATGACTAATGTTGAGTCCATGGATTATACACACTCTCATACTTCCACCATTGCTAGCCTCTCTAATACCGCGCACTTTTCGCCGGTATCATACACCCACCATATACCTTCCTCAAAACATCCACCATACTTACCTATCATGGCATTTCCATAGTCATTCCGAGATATATTGCCATGCAACTTACCATCGTTCCATTTACTATGACACGGTCCATCATTGTCATATTGCTTTGCATGATCATGTAGTTGACATCGTATTTGTGGCAAAGCCATCGTTCATAATTCTTTCATTCATGTCACCCTTGATTCATTGCATATCCCGGTACACCGCCGGAGGCATCCATGAAAACCTAATTCCATGGCCGCAACCTTCTGTACCCGTGAGATCCCATCTTGGGGCCTTTTCCGGCGCTCCGTCGGAGGGGGCATTGATCACGGAGGGCTTCTACATCAACACCATAGCCTCTCCGATGATGTGTGAGTAGTTTACCTCAGACCTTCGGGTCCATAGTTTTTAGCTAGATGGCTTCTTCTCTCTCTTTGGATCTCAATACAAAGTTCTCCTCAATTCTCTTGGAGATCTATTCGATGTAATCTTCTTTTGCGGTGTATTTGTCGGGACAGATGAATTGTGGGTTTATGGTCAAGATTATCTATGAACAATATTTGAATCTTCTCTGAATTCTTTTATGTATGATTCGTTATCTTTGCAAGTCTCTTCGAATTATCAGTTTGGTTTGGGCTACTAGATTGATCTTTCTTGCAATGGGAGAAGTGCTTAGCTTTGGGTTCAATCTTGCGGTGTCCTTTCCTGGTGACAGCAGGGGCATCAAGGCACGTATTGTATTGTTGCCATCGAGGATAACAAGATGGGGTTTATATCATATTGCATGAGTTTAACCCTCTACATCATGTCATCTTACTTAAAGCGTTACTCTGTTCTTATGAACTTAATACTCTAGATGCATGCTGGATTGCGGTCGATGTGTGGAGTAGTAGTAGTAGATGCAGGCAGGAGTCGGTCTACTTGTCACGGACGTGATGCCTATATACATGATCATACCTAGATATTCTCATAACTATGCTCAATTCTATCAATTGCTCGACAGTAATTTGTTCACCCACCGTAATTCTTATGCTCTTGAGAGAAGCCACTAGTGAAACCTATGGCCCCCGGGTCTATTTTTCTCCATCATATTAATCTTCCAACACTTAGCTATTTCCATTGCCTTTTATTTTACTTTGCATCTTTATTTCTCTTTATCATAAAAATACCAAAAATATTATCTTATCATATCTATCAGATCTCATTTTCCTAAGTGACCGTGAAGGGATTGACAACCCCTTTATCGCATTGGTTGCGAGGTTCTTATTTGTTTGTGCAGGTGCGAGGGACTTGTGTGTGGTCTCCTATTGGATTGATACCTTGGTTCTCAAAAACTGAGGGAAATACTTATGCTACTTTACTGCATCACCCTTTCCTCTTCAAGGGAAAACCAACGCAGTGCTCAAGAGGTAGCAGTGACCATCAATGATTGGCCTGTTCTCCGTAACCTTTCCGGACAGACATACAAGGGATACCGCGCATGCACGCACTGTTTGGATGATACCGATAATATAAATTTGGCTAATTGTAAGAAGAATGTGTACCTAGGACATCATTGATTTCTTTCGAGTAGGCATCCCATAAGAAAGAAAGGCAAGCATTTCAAAGGTGAGGCAGATCACCGGACGAAGCCTCGCCACCATACTGGTGATGATGTACATGATATGGTCAAGGATTTAAAGGTAATCTTTGGAAAGGGTCCTGGCGGATAAGCTGTTCTGAATGACGCTGACGGACGCGCACCCATGTGGAAGAAGAAATCTATATTTTGGGACCTACCCTATTCGAAAGACCTAGAGGTCCGCTCTGCAATCAACGTGATGCACGTGACGAAGAATCTTTGCGTGACCCTGCTAGGCTTCTTGGGCGTGTATGGGAAGACAAAAGATACACCGGAGGCATGGGAGGACCAGAAACGTATGCACGGAAAAGACAACATACATCACGCTCTTACCAAAGAAGAGAAGGAAATCTTCTTTGAATGCCTCCTTAGTATGAAGGTCCCATCTGGCTTCGAATATAAAGGGAATAATAAATATGGCCGAGAAAAAGTTCCAGAACCTAAAGTCTCATGACTGCCACGTGATTATGACGCAACTGCTTCTGGTTGCATTGAGGGGGCTTCTACCGAAAAATGCTCGATTTGCCATTGTGAAGACATGTGCATTCCTCAATGCAATCTCTCAGAAGGTAATCGATCCAGAAATCTGTGACGCCCCGAGACCGATCCTCCAGATGCCTTCCATTGATTTTCGTTGTCGTCATATGTTTGAATTGTTTGTTGCCATGATCTTGATGAGTGACATTGTCATATTCTTTGCATCTTGCATCATGATCTTTGTTAACCATGTGCCATTTCATTTTGATGCATTGCGCCTCTTGTCATTTTGCATTATGCCATTCTTTGCTTGATGCATCATATTATAGCATTGTGTCATCCATGTTGTTTCCAAGTCCATCATGTGCATTGCCCATACATTATGTTTGTTGATTGCTCCATGTATGGTCATGCATCATCACCTCTCCCTTCCTTCTCCTTTCATTTTTTGCAAGTGCCATTTTCCCTTCTCATTTAATGGTCATTCTATCCTTATTAACCTTAAACCATGCCTACACCCTCTCTGCCAAATTTTAGATCCTTTGGAGTTGTTTTGGTTGGGTTTAAAAATGGCTCAAGTTTGAATTTAATTCAAACTTGAATTATTTTTATATCCTTAAAAATGTCCAAACCATTTTATTCAAATTGTGCACATTTCTAGGACTCCATAAATATCTTCATCCCTGCCAAATTCCATATCTTCCCTGGCCCTTCTTTTCTTCCAAGTTTTCTGTCTGAAGAAAAAGGGAACAAAAAGAAATGTAGCAAGAGAGAAGGAGTCAGCAGTAGCCCAGCTGATCCAGCCCACCTCTCTCTCCCTCCACTGGTAATTCCAGCTTGCCACGCTGGACACCGCGCCGACCCCACCTGCAGCGACCGTTCCCCTTACCTTTTTCTTCCTCCTCTCGCCAGCTCCCCCTCACGGTAAAAGCACATGGCCTCGGTGGCAAGCCACGGCGCCCGCACCCTTCCTTATAAAGCCTGCAGCCTCCACCCTAGGGTTCTCCCATCCTCTTCATTCCCTCCTCCGCCGCCGCCAGGAGGTTGGTCACTCCCCACGCTCCTTCTTCCCCCACCTCCAGGAGCCATGGCCGGCGTGGCCACGAGCTCGTCGCCGGCATAGGAGAGCCTCTAGGTCCCGGCTTCTTCGTCTAAATGAAATAGGAGGCCGCCCCGATGTCATTCGCGCGCCCAGCTGAGCCCGAGGACTCCATCCACGATGTCCCCTTCTTCATCTACTTCGTCTCCTTCACGGATCGGAGAAACGCCAAGTTCAGTAAGCTTTCAGTCGTCTCCGTCAACGCCTCCCCATGCTGCCTCTCCGCCGTCTCCTTCCACTATGTTCGCGTCCACGCGCCCCGGATCAACTACATCTTCTTCCCGGAGTGCGTCTTCATCCACTTCCTCCTGTACGTCTTGGTCAGCGTATCCTTGCCCCGACTCCATGCCTTCTCCATGTTCGACGATGCCGGCAAAACCCACGGTGAAGCCCCGATACTTCCCATCTCCCTGTCTATTCTCGCTTGTCCGCATAGCCATCGTCCACGCATCGCTGGTTTCGGCCGCCATGGCTGTGACCTCGAGCTCGAGTTCGTGCTCGCGCACGTCGCTGTGCACCTCCTCTGTTCACTCTGCTTCTTGCTGCACACATGCCCGCTGACTCTGTTACCCTTGCCGCCCTTTCTGCACCTCCACGCACACGCATCTGCACACGCGGACGGCCGCGCTCGATTGTGAGTCCGTAGCCCTGCTTCATCTCGCTGCCGCCATGACCGAGGCGACCTCGAGTCTTCCCGCACAACCGAGTCCAATTTTGCAGCACCAACACCCTCGCGTGTTGCTCTACACCAACCATGCACACCAGCAGCTCTCGCGCGCACACCCCTAGGTCCTCGCCCGCGCTTCCTGCCATGTCTCGCCTCGCGTGTGGTTTCTTTCCTGCTTTGCCGCGCCATGCCATGACCCCGAGCCGAGCAACGCTCGAGCTCGAGTGCCTCTGCACCCCCCTCGTGGCTAAGCCTCGCAGCAGCCTATCCCGCACACCCGCCACCGCCTCCTGGGCCCCACCGTTTCACCATTGGCCGCCGGTGCAGGTCGGTGTCTTCTCTGTTGGAGAGGAGAAGAAACCCCGTTCGCCGTGTGGCTAGTACAAAAGAAGCCATGCCCCATACCAAGAATAACAGTAGCAGCAGCGCAGTGGGTCCGTCCACAGAGATCTACCGGGGAGACAGGGGTTCGAATCCCCTCAGGAACATGTCTAGAACATCATTTTTTGCCTCTATTGCCTCACGGACAGTGGGACTCCATTTGTCATCCTCTCTGCGCACATACCCTCTCCACACCCACACTCTTGCCACCTCAGCACCACGGGACCCTCATTGACAGTCGCTAGCCCAGCTCGTGTTGCCTGTAGTTTTATTTTCTCTTGCATATTTACAGGAATGCCATCATTTTAAAATGCTAGTAATTAAATAACCGTGCATCCAAATAAAACATGTCATATATGTAAAATGCATAGAATTTCATGTACTTTCACAATTTGCAGCTTTCATCCATGTTTAAAAATGCTTAACTTGTTGTTTGCATTTAAATGGCATAAATGACATGCAAAAGTGTTTTATTTCGTAACTAAATAGCCGTAGCTCCGAATTAAATGTTCTTTATATGTAAATGGGGTGGAAAATGCATAGTTTAACATGGTGCACTTAATTTTTCTGTTTGATAACTCTAAAATAAGGTTTAGGGCTGAACAGTACCATATCCAAAATATGCACATGGGGATTTTCCGGATTTGTTGTTTGTTGTTTCCGACCCCCATTTAAATTGCTTAGATATTGTAGTTTTGTTATGATTAACCTCTTGCCATGTTAACAACATTTAACCTTGTCACGCATCATATTTGGTTGTGCATTATGCATTGTTATGCTTGTGTGCTTATCATGTTGTTTGCTTCTTTCCAGTTGTGCTTCTTCTCGATAGTTCCTGGTTTCGTTGCGTTTGTGAGGATGCGTTCGACTACATTGGTTTGTCTACTTCATGCACTCGAGCTTCTTCCTAGCGGGATTTCAGGCAGATGATCGTCACCTTGGATCTCACCTTGGATCGTCACCTTGGATTCGAGAGGGGTTCGAATCCCCTCAGGAACATGTCTAGAACATCATTTTTTGCCTCTATTGCCTCACGGATAGTGGGACCCCATTTGTCATCCTCTCTGCGCACATACCCTCTCCACACCCACACTCCTGCCACCTCAGCACCACGGGACCCCTCATCATTGACAGTGGCTGGCCCAGCTCGTGTTCCCTGTCGTTTTATTTTCTCTTGCATATTTACAGGAATGCCATCATTTTAAAATGCTAGTAATTAAATAACCGTGCATCCAAATAAAACATGTCATATATGTAAAATGCATATAATTTCATGTACTTTCACAATTTGCAGCTTTCATCCATGTTTAAAAATGCTTAACTTGTTGTTTGCATTTAAATTGCATAAATGACATGCAAAAGTGTTTTATTTCGTAACTAAATAGCCGTAGCTCCGAATTAAATGTTCTTTATATGTAAATGGGGTGGAAAATGCATAGTTTAACATGGTGCACTTAATTTTTCTGTTTGATAACTCTAATATATGGTTTAGGACTGAACAGTACCATATCCAAAATATGCACATGCGGATTTTCCGGATTTGTTGTTTGTTGTTTCCGACCCCCATTTAAATTGCTTAGATATTGTAGTTTTGTTATGCTTAACCTCTTGCCATGTTAACAACATTTAACCTTGTCACGCATCATATTTGGTTGTGCATTATGCATTGTTATGCTTGTGTGCTTATCATGTTGTTTGCTTCTTTCCAGTTGTACTTCTTCTCGATAGTTCCTGGTTTCTTTGCGTTTGTGAGGATGCGTTCGACTACATTGGTTCGTCTACTTCATGCACTCGATCTTCTTCCTAGCGGGATTTCTGGCAGATGATCGTCACCTTGGATCTCACTACTATCTTTGCTATGCTAGTTGTGTCGATGTTATCGCTATGTCGCGCTACCAACCACTTGTTTATCAATCCTCCCATTATGCCATGAAATAGCCTCTAATTTTTTCACCATCCCAGCAAACCATTGTTTGGCTATGTTACCGCTTTGCTCAACCCCTCTTATAGCGTTGCTAGTTGCAGGTGCAGGTTGTTCCATGTCGGGACACAGATAGCTTGGGATATCACAATATCTCTTATTTAATTAATGCATCTATATACTTGGTAAAGGGTGGAAGGCTTAGCCTTTTGCTTGGTGTTTTGTTCCACTCTTGCCGCCTTAGTTTCCGTCATACTGGTCCGGTGTTATGTTCCTTGATTTTGCATCCCTAACACGTTGAGGGTTTATGGGCCCCTCTTAACAGTTCGCTTTGAATAAAACTCTTCCAGCAAGGCCCAACATTGGTTTTACCATCTGCTCAACATAATAACTAAACATGATAATAAATTTGACGCATAGGGAGTTAGCGCTACCCGAGGTTCATTATTCGACATAATACAGGGGGGCTAGTGCTGATGGTGTTGGTCCCAAACTAGAGCACCGTGCGGGACCGCCCCTTGGCAACTTGGGGTATTTTGGTACCTGTACGCTTAGCTCATTCGTTGTGGCCTGAGACGAGATACGCGTGGCTACTATCAGGGTGTCGGCACCTCGGGAGGTCTTGCTGGACTTGTTTTACCGTTGTCGAAATGTCTTGTGCACCGGGATTCCGAGTCTGACCGGAGGGTCCCGAGATGGAGGATTGTCTCCGCGGATCATGAGCTTGTCATGGGCTAAGTTGGGACACCCCTGCAGGGTTTAAACTTTCGAGAGCCGTGCCCGCGGTTATGTGGCAGATGGGAATTTTTAATATCCGGTTGTAGAGAACTTGACACCAGATCCGAATTGAAATACACCAATCGTGTGTGTAACTGTGACTATCTCTTTTCGAGTGAGTTCGGGAAGAGAAAACGGTGGGGTTATGTTTGAACATAAGTAGTTCAGGATCACTTCTTGATCATTACTAGTTTGCGACCGTTGCGTAGTTTCTCATCTTATTCTTGTACTCGTAAGTTAGCCACCATACAATGCTTAGTGTTGCTGCAACCTGACCACTTATCCTTTCCATACCCATTAAGCTTTGCTAGTCTTGATACCCATGGTAATGGGATTGCAGAGTCCTCGTGGCTCACAGATTACTACAACAACAGTTGCAAATACATGTAATGCGATGATCATGATGTGAGAGCGATGTTTACTTGTTTTGGAGTTCTTCTTCTTCGTCGATCTTGGGATAGGTTCCTGGTCGGCAGCCTGGGCTAGCGGGGTGGATCTCGTTTGAGTTTCTGTTTGTGTTGGATCCGTAGTCGGATGTTGTTCCCATGTATGATGTTTGATGTATTCTTATGGCATTTGTATGCCCTTTGTATGTATCCCCATCTATTATGTAATGATATCCACCTTGCAAAAGCATTTCAATATGCGGCTCTATCCTTGGTGGGACCTTCGAGTTCCTCTTGGATAGGATCGCATATTGGGCCTGAGAAAATCATACCAAGGTTAGAGAATGATTTGGTGCAATGTCTTGTTAGTTTCGAGTTGGTGTTCCCACCATCCTTATTCAATATCATGACGCATGTCCTAGTTCACCTATGCGAAGAGATTGCCGTTCTGGGTCCTGTATTTCTACACAATATGTTCCGCTTTGAGACGTTCATGGGAGTCTTAAAGAAATATGTTCATAACCATGCTAGTCCAGAAGGAAGCATCTCCAAGGGCCATGAAAATGAGGAGGTCATTGAGTTTTGTGTTGAATTTATTCCTGACCTTAAGCCGATTGGTGTTCCTGAATCGCGACATGAGTGCAGACTAGGTGGAAATGGCATGCTAGGACCGAAACAAATAATATGTATGGACGAGCATTCTCTCACTCAAGCACACTGCACAGTTCTACAAAATTCTGCCTTGGTGGCTCCATATATCGAGGAACACAAGAATATTCTACGCTCCAAACACCCGGAGCAGTCTGACGACTGGATTACAGGTGAACAAACGGGGACTTTCGCCGGTTCGTTGCAGACACGTGCCATGCATGACGACGCTGTTGAAGATGACCTGTACTTGCTGTCCTAGTTACCATCCTCAAATATAATGACTTTCAAAAGGTATGAGATAAATGGGAATACATTTTACACGTTCGCCCAAGATAAAAAAAACACCAACCAAAACAGTGGTGTCCGCTTTGATGCAGCACCCAAGAGGGGAAATGACACATATTATGGTTACACAGCGGAGATATGGGAACTTGACTATGGACGTGGTTTGAAGGTCCCTTTGTTTCGGTGCAAATGAGTCAATCTGACACGAGGCGGGTAACGGAAGACCCACAGTACGGAATGACAACAGTGGATCTCAACAATCTTGCGTATGCAGACGAACCATTCGTCCTAGCCAATGATGTGGCACAGGTTTTCTATGTGAAGGACATGTCTACCAAACCGAGAAAAAGAAAAGATAAGGAAGTGAATACATCATACGATGAGCCAAAGCGCCACATAGTTCTTTCAGGGAAAAGAAACATCGTGGGAGTGGAGGACAAGACAAACATGTCAGAAGATTACGAAAAGTTTCATGAAATTGATCCCTTTACAGTGAATATTGACCCGAGCATCCAGTTAAATGATGAAGATTGTCCATGGTTACGACGCAAAGGGACACACACGAAGAAAAAGTTTTACACCCAAAGATCCCACTCCGGGTTGTGACCGGCTTCACTGTCATCACGTTCTTCTCTAGTGGGTTTCCGGACTTATATACCTAGAAAGTCCTACTTTGGATAAACCAGAGGGAATCTTTGTAATAGTTAGGGTGCTTATGTGTTTTGGCATTTGAAATGTGTACTTATGTGCTTCAGACAAACGTCATCAATTTTCAACCCTTTCTGACTTCATTTGCAATTTTTCATTCATTTACTGAATTTTTTGAGCTAAACGACCCTGAAATTGAAAAGCACTACAAATGAACTCTGAAAAGGTTGAAAGTTGGCATGGTATCATAATTTCATCCAAATAACATGGGAAAAAAAGTTGAGAGGGTTACGGCAAAAACAGGATGCACTTTGTGTACAAAATGGACAATCTCTTTCGAAGTATGAGGGTTTTGGGCTAAAACTCATCTGTTACATAGGCATTTCATTTTTTAAAACTTATTTCAACTCCAAACTTTTTGTGCGTTCAATATGCACCATTCAAAGCCACGTCATCAATTTTCAACCCTTTCTGACTTCATTTGCTATTTTTCATGCATTTACTGATTTTTTGAGCTAAATGACCCTGAAATTGAAAAGCACTACAAATGAACTCTGAAAAGGTTGAAAGTTGGCATGGTATCATCATTTCACCCACATAGCATGTGCATACAAGTTGAGAGGGTTACGGCAAAAACAGGATGCACTTCGTGTACAAAATGGACAATCTCTTTTGAAGTATCAAGGTTCTCGGCTAAAACTCATGTGTTACAAAGGAATTTCATTTTTTAGAACTTATTCAATTCCAGACTTTTTGTGTGTTCAGTATGCACCATTCAAAGCCATGTCATAACCCTTTTTGACTTCATTTGCAATTTTTCATGCATTTACTGATTTTTTTGAGCCTAATGACCCTGAAATTGAAAAGCACTACAAATGAACTCTAAAAAGGTTGAAAGTTGGCATGGTATCATCATTTCACCCACATAGCATGTGCAAAATAGTTGAGAGGGTTACGACAAAAACAGGATGCACTTCATGTACAAAATGGACAATCTCTTTCGAAGTATCAGGGTTTTGCGCTAAAACTCATCTCTTAGAAAAGCATTTCATTTTTTAAAACTTATTTCAACTCCAGACTTTTTGTGCGTTCGGTATGCACCATTCAAAGCCACGTCATCAATTTTCAACCGTTTCTGACTTCATTTGCCATTTTTCATGCATTTACTGATTTTTTTTGAGCTAAATGACCCTAAAATTGAAAAGCACTACGAATGAACTCTGAAAATGTTGAAAGTTGGCATGGTACCATGATGTCACCCACATAGCATGTGCAAAAAAGTTGAGAGGGTTACAGCAAAAAAAGGATGCACTTCGTGTACAAAATGGACAATCTCTTCCGAAGTATCAGGGTTTTGGGCTAAACTCATCTGTTACAAAGTCATTTCATTTTTTTAAACTTATTTCAACTCCAGACTTTTCGTGCGTTCAGTATGCACCATTCAAAGTACGTCATCAATTTTTCAATCCTTTCTGACTTCATTTGCTATTTTTCATGCATTTACTGTTTCACACAAAATTCAAATGATTCAATTTAAACTACAAGCACTAACAGAAAGTTTATTTTTTTACCTAAAGCAAAAAAAATCACAAAGAAACTCTAAATAAAGCAAAAAATAACTCAGAAACAAAAAAGAAAATAAATAAAGAAGAACAAAAAATTAAAAATAAATAAATTAAAAAAAGCCCGCCTACTAGGCCAGAACGGCGTGCATACGACTAGAAACCGAACCTGTAGTTGGGCCAGGATGCAGGCCCGCAAGGCCCAGTAGGCCCACAGGGCAGCGCAGGTGAGGTAGGCCCAGAAGGCCTGCTTTACAGAGGAGCTCGAAGGAGCAGCCGCGGCTAGGTGTATAAACTAGTGCGGCTGCCCTTCGCTGGGCGAGGTGGGACTAAACTTCGTTCACCGCGGCTGTGGCATCGCATCACCTTCAGTCCCGGTTGGTGGCTCCAACCACGACTAAAGGCCCCCTATTAGTCCGGGTTGGAGCCACCAAAGGTCCCTCCTATATATCTAACACTGACGAATTTTGGCCACCATTCTTCCATCGACGCCGAACCAGACGCCGCCAGGCTGCCCCCGAGCCCGTCATCGTCGTCGCCGGCGCTGCCGTGCCTCTCCTCTCCGATCCGATGCGGCCACCGACGCGCGCAGCCCACGCCCGCGTGCCGGCCCCGACGCTGCCGTCAATCGCCGCCCACGCAGCCCGTCCCCGCCGGCCTCGAGACCTCGCCCACTGTGAGCTCGCGCCGCCTGGCCCTCCGGCAATTTTTTCACTAGCATACGTTTTAGATTATTATTAATTTGTATATATACAGTGTATGTATATATGTCTGTTTTAGATGCTTAGTTATAGTATTAATTAATTAGTATATATGTATAGCAATTTTGACATTAATGAGAGGAATTAGTATACAATGTATAGAAATTTTGAGGAATTTTGAAGAATTTTGACCAATGTATAAAATGTATCGGAATTTTGAGCCATTAGTATATGTATGTATAGAATGTATAGAAAACATTTGAGGAATTCTGACCAAGCATAGAAAAAATTTGCGGAGATTTTTTTTGCATATTTTAATGTTGTATTTGCAAAAGTTAAGGAATTTAGACATTTAAGGAATTTTTACATTTTGATCCAATATGTATAGAAATTAGTGTGTGTGTGTGTGTGTGTATGAATATAATGTATATATAGAAAAAAGTTGATGAATTTTGACATTTGATCCAATGTATAGCAATTAGTATTTGCAAAAGTTGCATATTTTAATGTTAGCATATGTATGTATACAATAGATTCTCTTAGTCCTTTAATAAGCGATTTATCAAGAATGCCCCCATTATGGATGTGCATAAGTTGATCCAATTTTTTTTCTGGTCTCATCTATATATATATATATTCTTCTGTATGTCACGTTGTGTGTTAAAGTATTGAACAAATCCATGGCTTCATCATTAGTCAGAAGTAACAGGGGCACGATGGTACGAAGCTCTCCAAAGTTGTTTTGGAACGGAGTTCCTGATAGGATAATTCGTTTTTTGGTACGAATTTCAGCAAAGGCCTTCTAAATAGCGTTATTCGGAAGGCTCTTACTGAACTTCATACCAAAAAGCTCATTATCCTATCCGGGACTCTGTTCCAAAACAATTTGGAGAGCTTCATACCATCATGTTCCTGTTACTTCCAGCTAATGATGAAACCATAGTTTTCTTGAATCCTTTGACACTAGACAACGTGACATATAGAAGGGTAGATGAGATCAGGAAAAATATGGACCATTTTCTACACATCCAAAATGGAGCCATTTTGTTAAATCCCTTAAAGGTTAAGAGAATCCATTATGATTCTGAATCCTGTTAGCTAGGGATTGAAGGTTCCTCGTATATTAAGAAATCACAATCCAAGTATTTAAAAAATGTTACATTTGCATAGAATTTGTTCTCGACACCAACGATGCCGGGCCCGCATCCTCGTCGTCGACCCATTCGCGATGACGTCCTGCTTCAGAGGCGCCATGTCCGGGACTGGGCTCCGCCGGGCGGCCACTGGGAGGTACTACCTGCAGGGGCGCGCATCTTGGTGAGGACCCCAGGTCCCGTCGTCGACCCAAAGCTTCTTTGGTGGCGTGCGTGTGGGCCACATTCGGTGCGGAGGCTGGCGTCCCCCACGGAGGTGGTACGTCACCGTGTCAGGGAGGAGGACGAGCACGTCCGTCGCTACGTGGTTGCATTGGACGTCAGGTTCTCCAATACCTGGCAGGTTCTTCAGGGATCTCACTGGAGCTATGATCCTGTGATGGTTCCTTCTCTTTGGGTGTCCACCACGAGTGAACTTGATTATTCGATAGTATTCGATCTGTATTAGCTAGTGATGTATTCGAGATAATATTTGAGACGATCTATTCAAGATTATATTATTCGGTAATATTCGAGACGATGTATTCGATATTATAATGCATATTAATTATCTGGATTATTCAAGATGCATATTATATATGTACTATGATTCAGTTTTTCCTTATTGATTGCATGCATGCATTCTAATTTGAATACTAAATTGTTTTATATATCTTCTCGATTAATTAAATAAAAGCTATGGACAATGGCGAAGTATCCAGTGAAAATCTGAAAATTCCTAGATGGGCCATTAGATTTATAATGGACACTAGAGATCACAGGTGGGATCCCTAAGTATCCACTTAAACACAATTAGCAGATAACCCCTTAACTTATCCATCGCCAAGCAGTAAATATCTTGTTGTGAGTATCTCTCTGGATCTATTCACGTTCCAATCTACCGCAACGGAGAATCGTGTTCCGGCGGCCATTAGTTTGTGCCCTCTACCGGGAACAACATGCCCTCTATCGGCAGCGCCGGCCCTCCTCCGCCAAGTCGTTCCCTCTGCCGGCAGCAACTATTCCTTCGTTAGTGGTAACTCGAGCCATGAACTTTCCTCCTTCGGCCATGATGGGGCCTCTGCTGCTGTCACCCTCCTCTGGCTGCGTCTCAACAAGTACCTTCATTTTACTCAACATCAGCGCTCGTTGGCTTTATCTATAAGGAGACATGGCTAGTTGCTTATTTGGAACTACACGTTCATGGGGGTTGTGATTTTTGAATGGGCATTGTGAAAATGTTTTATTAAGAAGAAACTGTGCAAAACTTCCAAAGATGATAATTTATGGGCTTTGTGCCAACATTTAATCAAGCTGATATTATGCAAGGATTTTGAAGTTGTGTATTCAGAGTTTATTCCCTCCTACAAATTAACACAGAGTTTTTCAACAATTCCACCACTAGATATATACATGTATTGAAAAACATGAGCCCAATTTACAATCTTTACAAGCAAGGTTACAAATGAACGGAGGAACAAGACCCGGCCAAACATTACAAAGCCCTATGACCGAGCTAGTGTAGCTAACTCGTGCTTCAGATTTTTCAATTTGTTCATCACCACCGAACGATCAGTGTGTACAGCAAGATGCTTCGGCCTTTTCAATTTGTTCATCACCACCAAATAATCATCTTCAATACTACAGGGGAGTTGCACGGGTCCAGAACTAACAGATTAGCAAATATCATTGCATAAGCTTCAGCATTTCATGTTGCAATTCTTCAGAGAACAGAGCCTGCACTGAACGTGTCTTCAGAGAAATCGAAAAACTAAGGTACAATTATTGAGGGAACTAGTACGTAACATGGCAGCAGCCCGCGTTCGCGGGGTTGCCGCTTGACATCGACGCATCCGAGCCAAGCATGATCCGAACGCCGCTGTGATGTATGCGGCTACCTACAGGTCACACCCACCATCACCAGGCACAACATCTTGGTGGTGCTGGTAGCATCGCTCTACTCTACTTCACCCCCATAGCTGGTGCGGCCGGCCGGCGTGCGCCTCACCTACGCAGTTCCATTCCCCTGCCACACGGTCCGCGTCACCGGTCAAGTCGCCTATGTGGTCGCCACGGTTATCCTCATCTTCCTCCCGGCCGCGTCCTCGCCTCGGCTCCTCGGGAGCCCTACCAATCGATGAGAGGAAACTCTAACGCGATGCGCGCCCGCGTCTTCATCGGTTGTGGCCATCACGTCTCGGGTCTCGCCGCTACAGGAAGTCTAGGGCTCGAGACGCCGTGGCGTTCCCGGCGGCAACTTCCCACGGGACATGGAAGAGTTAGGTCGGAGTTGGGTAATCATTGCGTGAATAGGGGGTTATCTGTTAATCACATTTAAGTGGATGCTAAGGGAACCCGCTTTTAATCGGTGGCGTACATTATTGATCTAATGGCCAACGTGGGAATTATCAGATTTTCACTAAAAAGCCATTTTCACTAGATACTTCGCCATGGACAATACCGATAGAGAAGGAGAGGAGGCCCTGTTCAACAACATACGCTCCCCTCGCCCAGATGAGTTTGAAGAAGATGACGGCTCACAATATCTGAACCCTACCGGTGAGGGTATGATATTTGATGAAGACGAACGAATAGATGAAGTCGAGAACTATGACGACGAAGGAAATGTTGTTCTTGAAATAACAAAGACGGGCGAGGTATATTTATATAAGGAGGCATCTGGTGATCATCACATGTTTTAATTGATTTGTATACATATTAACGAATTGATCTTTCTTCTTTCAGCCCTCCGGGTCGAGCAAATCTTCTACAAGCAGCAGGACAGTTCAAGGCCCGGCCAAAAAGTTGAAGGATGGCATAAAGTACAACATCGATGCCATCAAACCTAATGGCGAGCGCGCGAACCTAAGAAGAATGCGAGCAAGTTCATTCTTCAATGCAGAGTTATTGTCAGGGACCAAATCCCGATCTCCATTCAAGAATGGAAAAAAGCAAGCAAAGGAACAGCGTGCAGATGTTACTTTTGTCGACCAAAGAGCAAAAAATCAGCTTTGGGAATCTCTCATGACACATTTCACCCTACCAGATCATTTCATAGATGCAGATGTGGAGAAAGTCAAGAACACTGCTCTTAGGAAGATGGCGATAGCATTCAACAGCCACAAGAAAGTTATATGGGCCGCGTATGTCAATGCAGGAAAGAAGACTCCAGAATTCAAGGGAACACCGGAGAAGGCAAGAGATCACTGGGACGCTTTCGTGAAATTCAAGGAATCAGAAGTAGCTCAGGAGTGGTCGAGAATAAAAAAGATGAATGCCGCGAAAGAGCAATGGCACCAAGCTGGGGCCAGTGGCTACGAGTTGGACCGACCTAAGTGGGATCTCGCTGAGCAAGAGATGCTGGATGCAGGGGTCACTCCAGTTACATTGAACTGCCCCCAGGTCCTGGACTTGGTTCTATGTCCATGGGGGGACGTTGGACCCAAAGACAGGCGGGTTTTGGAGCGGGCAAGTCTTAAAGGAGCCGACCTCAGTTTACTTGTTGCAATAGAAGATGCTCGAACAGGGGTGTTCACGACCAACAGAGAGAACGACGAACTTACGCGCACGCTGATGAATCCCGAACACTCGGGAAGAACACGAGGCAAAGGTGTTGTTCCGTGGTTTAAGGGGTTTACAGACTGGAACGCTGACTACAGAAGCCGTGCAAGGAAGAAGAAGCAGGAGGAGCAGAAAGAGGAAGCTGGAGGAGGAGCAGAGGAAGCAGGAAGTAGACCACCTTCAAGACCTAGAATCAAGGCATGCGGAGTTGGCACTTGCTTTCCAGCTGCAGCAGTAGCAGATCGACTTACTTAGCCAGGAAAGGGGGTCTCAGTAGCGGCAACAGTGTAACGCCCCAAGACCGACGCTCCAGACGCCTTCCATCTTTTTCGTTATCGTTGTGTGTATTTATTTGTTTGCTGCATTCATCATGTCACCATACATGCTTAAAGCTTGCATCGTTCGTAGTTGCTGCTCCTCGCTTGCCTCCGTTGACCTTTTGACTTGCCCCTTTATCGTTGTCAACCTCTCTCAAACCCCCTCGCTTGCTCGTCCGAAGCTGTCCCGAACCCGACCCGCTCAGTCATTACCGTTGGAACCAGATCATCCCCAAAATATCATCGTTTTATTTATTGAACTCCCTAGCATATTTATTCTCGTCCGTCGGATTTCGGTCGGAAGATCCAAACTTCCATCCTTTCCATATATAGACCACCCCCTAACCAAATCTATCTAAACCAAACCCTAGCCTAGCTCCTAGCCCCTCCAGCGCCGCCACCCTCCTTGGATCCAGCACCGAACCAATCAGCCTTCCTACCTCGTTTTCCAGATGCACCCAACCACTTCCAACCATCCCACCGTCCGTTTGGACCGTCAGATCCAGATCGAACAGCCCGTAGCCTCCCAGTTCATCCTCCCACCTACCGCAACAACAGAGAGCCCCACGCTCCAGTGCTTGATCTCCTTGAGCGAGGTCCTGCCTCACCCGTCCTTCGCGCGTGGCAAGCCGCAGCACCACCGGAGCTCCCTCCGCCGACGAGCATCCACCAGGCCAGGCCGCCCGCTCCTTCTCCCTGTCCTCCTCTTCTTCTCGTTTCTCCCCTTCTCTGACCTCTTCCTCATCTCATCCCTCTCTTGCTCCCTTTCATAGGGAACCGACGCCATGGACGCCCGAGCTCTGCTCCGAGTCAACCGTCGCCGCCCTTCCTCGTCAGATCCGGCCGGGGCCCGTCGGATCTCGCCGCCCCGCAAAGTTCCTGGAGCCACGGAGCCCGTTCGTCCCCTTCTTCTGTCGTGCGAGCACACAAGGACGACGACCAGCGCCAAGTCCTGCTCGAGCACCCGTCTGCGTTGACCCACCTGCCTCCGCGCCAAGTCCCGCTGCCGCCCCACCTTGCTTCCCCTGCATCGGTCGCGTTGACCGAGGCCCAGCAGCTCCTTCCCTTCGCCAAATCCAACCCGCCCCCCTCCAGCCTCTGCACCAAACTGGGCCTGGCCCATGGTGAGCGCCCCAGCAGCGTGCAGATTCGGCCCGATGCATTTTTTTCCTCTGGACGATTTTAGCTATTAATCCAGAGAACGTCGGTTTTAAAGAAAAGTCCCTAGTCTTCATGCATATAATAACTCATTAACCGTGCATCGGATTAAAAAACTTCATATATGAAAAATGTTTAGAATTCTGTCTAGTTTCATAATATGCAACTTTCATCCATGTTTAAAATGTTTAAATTGCAGTTTGTTTTAATTTGCATAAATGTCATGTTAAAATGGTTTATTTCATAACTAATTAACCGTAGCTCCGAATTTAATAAACTTTATATGTAAATGGGGTAGAAAAATGCCTAGTTTAACATGGTGCACTTTATTTTGATATTTAACAACATTAAAGTTGTGTTTATGGCAGAACAGTACCAAATCTAAAATATGCACATGAGGATTTTCCGGAATTGTTGTTTGTTGTTCCGGCCTCATTTAAACTTGCCTAGGTAGGTAGTTTTCATATGCTTCACCCCTTGCCATGTTTAATAACATTTAATATTGTTGGGTACATAAACGAGAGAGAACTAAATAATTGATGTGGTGTTTCGTCAATATGCAACTCGTTGCATATTGAGCTCCACTTAATTTGTAGTGTTGTTTGTAGCACTTTGCCATGCCATGAATCATTAAACCGGACATGCATCATACTTGATTGTGCATCATGCCATGGTCATGTGATGGTTGTTTACCATGTTGTTTGTTTCTTTCCGGGTTGCTTCCCTCGTTAGCTTTGGTTTCGTTCCGGAGTTGTGAGGATTCGTTCGACTATGTCCGTTTGTCTTCTTCATGGACTCGTTCTTCTTCCTTGCGAGATTTCAGGAAAGATGACCATACCCTCGAAATCACTTCTATCTTTGCTTGCTATTTGTTCGTTCTATTGCTATGCCGCGCTACCTAACACTTGCTATATCATGCCTCCCATATTGCCATGTCAAGCCTCTAACCCACCTTTCCTAGCAAACCATTGTTTGCTATGTTACCGCTTTTGCTCAGCCCCTCTTATAGCGTTGATAGTTGCAGGTGAAGATGAAGTTTGTCCCATGTTGGAACATGGATATGTTGGGATATCACAATATCTCTTATTTAATTAATGCATCTATATACTTGGTAAAGGGTGGAAGGCTCGGCCTTATGCCTGGTGTTTTGTTCCACTCTTGCCGCCCTAGTTTCCGACATACCGGTGTTATGTTCCTTGATTTTGCGTTCCTTACCCGGTTGGTGATTTATGGGACCCCCTTGACAGTTCACTTTGAATAAAACTTCTCAAGCAAGGCCCAACCTTGGTTTTAACATTTGCCACCTAAGCCTTTTTCCCTTGGGTTCTGCAGACTCAAGGGTCATCTTTATTTTAACCCCCTCGGGCCAGTGCTCCTCTGCGGGACCGTCCCTTGGCAACTTGGGTTACGTTGGTACCTGTACGCTTAGCTTATCCGGTGTGCCCTGAGAACGAGATATGTGCAGCTCCTATCACGATTTGTCGGCACAACGGGTGCTCTTGCTGGTCTTGTTTTACCATTGTCGAAATGTCTTGTTAACCGGGATTCCGAGACTGATCGGGTCTTCCCGGGAGAAGGAATATCCTTCGTTGACCGTGAGAGCTTATAATGGGCTAAGTTGGGACACCCCTGCGGGGTATAAACTTTCGAGAGCCGTGCCCGTCGGTATGTGGCAGATGGGAATTTGTTAATGTCCGGTTGTAGAGAACTTGACACTTGGCTTAATTAAAATACATCAACCGCGTGTGTAGCCGTGATGGTCTCTTCTCGGCGGAGTCCAGGAAGTGAACATGGTTCTTGTGTTATGGTTGTGCGTAAGTAGTTTCAGGATCACTTCTTGATCACTTCTAGCTTCACGACAGTTGCGTTGCTTCTCTTCTCGCTCTTATTTGCGTATGTTAGCCACCATACATGCTAGTGCTTGCAGCAGCTCCACGTCACTACCCTTTCCTTCTTATAAGCTTAAATAGTCTTGATCTCACGGGTGTGAGATTGCTGAGTCCTCGTGACTCACAGATTCTACCAAAATAGTTGTAGGTGCCGATGAGACCAGTGCAGGTGATGCTACCGAGCTCAAGTGGGAGTTCGATGAAGACCTTGGTCGTTACTATGTTTCGTTTCCTGTTGATCAGTAGTGGAGCCCAGTTGGGACGATCGGGGATCTAGCATTTGGGGTTGTCTTCTTTTCTTTTGGTTCCGTAGTCGGACCTATGTGTGTACTCTGATGGATGTATGTTTTATTTATGTATTGTGTGAACTGGCGATTGTAAGCCAACTCTCTTTATCCCATTCTTTTTCATTACATGGGATTGTGTGAAGATGACCCTTCTTGCGACAAAACCACCATGCGGTTATGCCTCCAAGTCGTGCCTCGACACGTGGGAGATATAGCCGCATCGTGGGTGTTACAAGTTGGTAATCAGAGCCATCCCCGACTTAGGAGCCCCCTGCTTGATCGAATCGCTGGTGTTGTTGAGTCTAGAAAAAGAAGGTTTTGAGTCTTAGGATTATATATATCGGAGAGTAGGATTCTTTTTACTCCTCAGTCCCTTCGTCGCTCTGGTGAGGCCCCCTGACGTAGAAGTTTTGAGTTTCCTCTCCTCAGATTTCACTAAAACAATTTTTAGGATCATGCGGGTATCTTGGAATCGTTCCGATGGTTTTGTGACGAGAACATTGTTCTTGGTGCCTCCTGACATTTAGGGGTTGTGGCAGTGTCCCGGGGAGTTGAGCTCCGAGGTGTTGTCATCACAATTTTATCGTTGCAGTTCTGGAATACCTGAGTTTCGCCGACATCGAAAATCTCTTTTATGCAGTTGTTGGTGAGATCACCTCGACGCCACCCAGTACTGGGGCGGGAGTTCGGGAGTATTGCCATAACTCGTATAATGGATGCTTTTCGAAGGTTGGGTAAATGATTTCCGAAGGTTTCTTGGTTATGTGTTGAAGGATGGATACAACTTGATCTAGGTATTGTTAGTTTGGGTGAGATATATTGCGTCCCCTGTATCCCCAACACCTGATTGCATAACCAGAAAGTTTCAGGAGTTTATAGGTGGGAATTCAAGTAGCTCCTAGAATATCTTTTGGACGGATGTATGATTTGAGATTGGGGTCCAACGTCTAGTGGTTCGCTTTTCACGGTCGATTTACAGTGGTCGCGAGGCGTCTTAAAGAATCCTTGGCTATGCCGATTCGGGGACGTCTTGTTTGTTATTCATGACGTCCGCTGTACGTCGTGCCCGTGGGGCCTCATCACGAACACTTTGAGCGAAATCTCTATCATATGTTTGTTTCCGGATTATTCTGCAAACCAAATCCTTTCTTTTTGTTTTGTTTTGTGGTATTCGAGTTGCTTCAATGCCAAGTGTTGATTCCATACCTTCCCTAAACAGTGTTCTCATATTTCTATGCGAATACTAATCCTTCTTGATCATCGAGGTTGCCATGTTAATTCTCTTCCAACCGACGTGCTTCTCTTCAAGTGGATCCAATCATTTCAACATTCGCCAGATCACCTCTCAGTTTCCCAACGTTGTTTGTTCCATATGCCCCAAGTTGTCTTTGTTTTCCTTCCCTCCCACCCTTTTTCTTCAAGGACTCAGATTTCTCAATCATGTATCCTTTTATTGATGGGAAGCCTCTCCATCCTTTTCCGTCAATGTTCTTATCCGGTGATTCTCAGGAAGATACTAACGGAGCTTCAAGTTCATCATTCTCTTTTCTTCTCCGGTGGATTCGATGCAAGCTTTCGGTGTTGATCATATTCCTTTTCTCATTTCAAATGTTTTCTCATGCCGGTGCAACTCTTAATCATTCTTCGCGTGCTATTCAATTGTTTCGGAGTGCTGAAGATGCCTCAGGAGATTCGTGTTTTCATTCCTAATCCGTTCAAGCTATCTTGAGGTTGTTATCTCTTTTGAGCCATTTAATTCAACCGGTGCAGTCTCTCTTAAAAATCATTCCAACGGTGTTTCTTTTGAGTGGGCCCTAACCCACAAGTCTTTTACAGGATCTTACCTGACTCTTCTAATTTATCCGGAGCGATTCCCAAATTCCTTCAAAGTTTGACATAAGAATGATTTCTCATAAGTCAAATGTATCCTCCAAGTTCGCTTTCATATTCTTTTCATCATTGGTTCAACCTTTCTAATTTTCATTCCGGAGTGTCTCAACAATTCATGGTGGTGTTTCTCATCATCATTCTCAACATTTGAAGACCGAGGAAGAGTTTCCTCCAAATCATATCCGTTCTATTGAAGATTCATAGTTCTAGCTTTATGCCATCTTCTCATAATTGTTTTCTATTGCGAGAATTCTTTTCATACACATCCGGAGCATTTCATGAGTTGTTTCCATTTTTTTCCTCCGAAGGCCATCATTTCATAATTCCTCATTCTCAGCTTTCAGCTCCCATTCTCCAAATCTTACCGGTGCATCATTCAAGTATTCTCTAATCAGCTCGTGATCTCTTCGTTCTCACGTTCTTTATTTGTTTTCTAATTCTTCCCGATGAATTGCGCCTTTGCTACTTTCATTTCCAATTCTTACGGTGGTTCGTTCAAGAGTTCTCTTCCTTGGTTATCATATCAATTCATTCGTTCTTTCCAAATCCTACCGGTGGATCGTTGAAGACTTTTCTCAAGTTTGCGCTATATCTATCTTAATCCCTTCTACGAGAATAAGTAGTATGCCAAATCCGTTGCTTGCCATCAATATAAATTGATGAAGGATACGCATAACATAATTCTTGTTCTTGTTTCATCCAAGTGATTAATTCTTTCTTCCGGAGTTTGTAGTGATATCAATTTCTCAGTTATTTGTGTTCATCTTCTTCTGGAGTTCCAAGTTTTCCGCATTATCTCGTTGTGAAGCTCCATCTAAATCATCACAAGGCTTCACCTTGTGTTGTCAACTTCTCTTTCTTTCTATCATCCTTTTGTTTACCAGAGTTCTTCATGGAGGCTCTACATGGTGCTTCGTCAAGGATTCCTTTCATTCTTCAATTGTTCTTCAAGATTTCTCTCGGAGTCAAGATCCATCAAGCTATACTCTAAAATAAACATGGTGCTCAACACATGTTTGTTTTGAGGAGTTCAAGCATTCTTCATCTTGCATTCCGAAGTGCAATTCTTTCTCTCTTATCTTTTGAGGTGGTGTTATGTCATTCTTGATAATTTTCTTCATGTTTCATGATTCACAAGTTGTCAAGAATGAGATATTTAAACGCATCATATTTTCTTCGTCCATGAGTTGTTTCAACCCATAATAATCTCTTTGTTGGAGTTATCTTGGTATAGATTTCACTTAAAGCCTTCTCGAAGGAATGTTGCTAATTGTGGTGTCTATCAATGATCCAAGTTTTCTCCTATCCTCTCGGCGAGAGAAGTTTTCATCTCTTCGTTGATCTCAAGCAAGCAATTGTTTTCGTTAGTGGCAGAATTTCACCTCAAGTTTTGAGATGTCTCCATAAGCCCACAAAGATCATATCCTTTCTTTGTTGATTTTTCAACAACTCCGTTGTATCCTTCTTTTAAGGATGCTCTCTCAAATTCACTTAAGGTAGAACATGTTGTTTTCTTCTCCGTTCTTTTCATTGCATTCTTTCATTTCTACCGGAGGCATTGTGATATTGCTCTCTTCGACCCATCTTCTTGTTTTGTCAAGATCATCTTCTTTCCTTGCTTATCCATTTAACCGGAGTGTTGTGTCATCTGCTCAATTTCTTTTCATCTTATCAAGTTTTTCCTTCTCTTTTCAACCGGAGTGCTGTCAAAATTATGTCATTCTTGTTCCTTGGCTATCTCATTATACCGGTGTGGTTTCATATTCTTTTGGTACGTTAAGCCCTTGTTTCATGTCTTTCAACCCACAAGGTTCTCAGAATGTTCCTTGTTCCACTTCTCCAATGGAGTGTTTGTAATCTCGTTCATCTTCGTTGTATTCTTTTCTCAAAATTGTTTAACCTCTCAAGGTTCGTGGTTTCACTTGTTTTTCAAAGAAGCAACTTTGTTTTACCTCTTCCCCTTCCATTTTTCTCCGGTGCCATCCTAGATCTCGGTACGAGATCCTCTTGTAGTGGTGGAGCGTTGTAACGCCCCGAGACCGACGCTCCAGACGCCTTCCATCTTTTTCGTTATCATTGTGTGTATTTATTTGTTTGCTGCATTCATCATGTCACCATACATGCTTAAAGCTTGCATCTTTCGTAGTTGCTGCTCCTCGCTTGCCTCTGTTGACCTTTTGACTTGCCCCTTTGTCCTTGTCAACCTCTCTCAAACCCCTCGCTTACTCGTCCGAAGCTGTCCCGAACCCGACCCGCTCAGCCATTACCGTTGGAACCGGATCATCCCCAAACATCCCCAAAATATCATCGTTTTATTTATTGAACTCCCTAGCATATTTATTCTCGTCCGTTGGATTTCGATCGGAAGATGCAAACTTCCATCCTTTCCATCAATATAGACCACCCCCTAACCAAATCTATCTAAACCAAACCCTAGCATAGCTCCTAGCCCCTCCTGCGCCGCCACCCTCCTCGGATCCAGCACCGAACCAATCAGCCTTCCTACCTCGTTTTCCAGATCCACCCAACCACTTCCATCCATCCCACCGTCCGTCTGGACCGTCAGATCCAGATCGAACAGCCCATAGCCTCCCAGTTCATCCTCCCACCTACCGCAACAACAGAGAGCTCCACGCTCCAGCACTCGATCTCTTCGAGTGAGCTCCTGCCTCGTTCCCCTCCGTCCTCGCCCGTCCTTCGCGCGCGGCAAGCCACAGCACCACCGGAGCTCCCTCCGCCCACCAGCATCCACCAGGCCAGGCTGCCCGCTCCTTCTCCCTGTCCTCCTCTTCTTCTCGTTTCTACCCTTCTGTGACCTCTTCCTCTTCTCATCCCTCTCTCGCTCCTCTTCACAGGGAACCGACGCCATGGACGCCCATGCTCTAATCCGAGTCAACCGTCGGCACCCTTCCTCATCAGATCCGGCCGGGGCCCGTCGGATCTCGCCGCCCCGCCATGTTCCTGGAGCCACGGAGCCCGTTCGTCCCCTGCTTCTGTCGTGCGAGCACGCAAGGATGACGACCCGCACCAAGTCCTGCTCGAGCATCCGTCTGCGTTGACCCACCTGCCTCCGCGCCAAGTCCCGCTGCCGCCCCGCCTTGCTTCCCCTGCATAGGTCGCGTTGACCGAGGCCCAGCAGCTCCTTCCCTTCGCCAGATCCAACCCGGCCCCCTCCAGCCTCTGCACCGAACTGGGCCTGGCCCATGGTGAGCGCCCCAGCAGCCTGCAGATTCGGCCCGATGCATTTTTTTCCTCTGGACGATTTTAGCTATTAATCCAGAGACGTCGGTTTTAAAGAAAAGTCCCTAGTCTTCATGCATATAATAACTCATTAACCGTGCATCGGATTAACAAACTTCATATATGAAAAATGTTTAGAATTCTGTCTAGTTTCATAATATGTAACTTTCATCCATGTTTAAAATGTTTAAATTGCTGTTTGTTTTAATTTGCATAAATGTCATGTTAAAATGGTTTATTTCATAACTAATTAACCGTAGCTCCGAATTTAATAAACTTTATATGTAAATGGGGTAGAAAAATGCCTAGTTTAACATGGTACGCTTTATTTTGCTGTTTAACAACATTAAAATTGTGTTTAGGGCAGAACAGTACCAAATCGAAAATATGCACATGAGGATTTTCCGGAATTGTTGTTTGTGGTTCCGACCTCATTTAAACTTGCCTAGATAGGTAGTGTTCATATGCTTCGCCCCTTGACATGTTTAATAACATTTAATATTGTTGGGTACATAAACGAGAGAGAACTAAATAATTCATGTGGTGTTTCGTCAATATGCAACTCATTGCATATTGAGCTCCACTTAATTTGTAGTGTTGTTTGTTGCACTTTGCCATGCCATGAATCATTAAACCGGACATGCATCATACTTGATTGTGCATCATGCCATGGTCATGTGATGGTTGTTTACCATGTTGTTTGTTTCTTTCCGGGTTGCTTCTCTCGTTAGCTTCTGTTTCGTTCCGGAGTTGTGAGGGTTCGTTCGACTACGTCTGTTTGTCTTCTTCATGGACTCGTTCTTCTTCCTTGCGAGATTTCAGGCAAGATGACCATACCCTCAAAATCACTTCTATCTTTGCTTGCTAGTTGTTCGTTCTATTGCTATGCCGCGCTACCTACAACTTGCTATATCATGCCTCCCATATTGCCATGTCAAGCCTCTAACCCACCTTTCCTAGCAAACCGTTGTTTGGCTATGTTACCGCTTTTGCTCAGCCCCTCTTATAGTGTCGATAGTTGCAGGTGAAGATGAAGTTTGTTCCATGTTGGAACATGGATATGTTGCGATATCACAATATCTCTTATTTAATTAATGCATCTATATACTTGGTAAAGGGTGGAAGGCTCGGCCTTATGCCTGGTGTTTTGTTCCACTCTTACCGCCCTAGTTTCCGTCATACCGGTGTTATGTTCCCGTATTTTGCGTTCCTTACGCGGTTGGGTGATTTATGGGACCCCCTTGACAGTTCGGTTTGAATAAAACTTCTCCAGCAAGGCCCAACCTTGGTTTTAACATTTGCCACCTAAGCCTATTTCCCTTGGGTTCTGCAGACTCAAGGGTCATCTTTATTTTAACCTTCCCCGGGCCAGTGCTCCTCTGAGTGTTGGTCCAAACTAGAGCACTGTGCGGGACCGTCCCTTGGCAACTTGGGTTACGTTGGTACCTATACGCTTAGCTTATCCGGTGTGCCCTGAGAATGAGATATGTGCAGCTCCTATCGCGATTTGTCGGCACAACGGGTGCTCTTGCTGGTCTTGTTTTACCATTGTCGAAATGTCTTGTTAACCGGGATTCCGAGACTGATCGGGTCTTCCCGGGAGAAGGAATATCCTTCGTTGACCGTGAGAGCTTATAATGGGCTAAGTTGGGACACCCCTGCGGGGTATAAACTTTCGAGAGCAGTGCCCGTCGGTATGTGGCAGATGGGAATTTGTTAATGTCCGGTTGTAGAGAACTTGACACTTGGCTTAATTAAAATACATCAACCGCGTGTGTAGCCGTGATGGTCTCTTCTCGGCGGAGTCCAGGAAGTGAACACGGTTCTTGTGTTATGGTTGTGCGTAAGTAGTTTCAGGATCACTTCTTGATCACTTCTAGCTTCACGACAGTTGCGTTGCTTCTCTTCTCGCTCTTATTTGCGTATGTTAGCCACCATACATGCTAGTGCTTGCAGCAGCTCCACGTCACTACCCTTTCCTTCTTATAAGCTTAAATAGTCTTGATCTCACGGGTGTGAGATTGCTGAGTCCTCGTGACTCACAGCTTCTACCAAAATAGTTGCAGGTGCCGATGAGACCAGTGCAGGTGATGCTACCGAGCTCAAGTGGGAGTTCGATGAAGACCTTGGTGGTTACTATGTTTCATTTCCTGTTGATCAGTAGTGGAGCCCAGTTGTGACGATCGGGGATCTACCATTTGGGGTTGTCTTCTTTTCTTTTGGTTCCGTAGTCGGACCTATGTGTGTACTCTGATGGATGTATGTTTTATTTATGTATTGTGTGAAGTGGCGATTGTAAGCCAACTCTCTTTATCCCATTCTTGTTCATTACATGGGATTGTGTGAAGATGACCCTTCTTGCGACAAAACCACTATGCGGTTATGCCTCCATGTTGTGCCTCGACACGTGGGAGATATAGCCGCATCGTGGGTGTTACAAGTAGCTAGCGGATCCAGCATTGGATAGCACTGTCCCATCCATGCCGAGAAGCAGCGTGGGTTCCGCCACGGGCGATGAGGCAATGCTGTATAGATACCCTGTGGATGATATCATAGATACGACTAATTGTGAGCTACACTTTAAAATGAAGAACATATCCACGAAGGTGGCGGACGGTGTTGCTTATACAAATCCCCCTGAAGCAACCTTCCATTGCAATCCGATTCCAGCTGGCTATGCTCGTGTCGGGGTTGATGAAGTGGTGGCATAATATTCGGGGCTAGAGCTTGACATTCCTAGAGGTGTAGACGAGTGCACACTGGGAGAAGCCATTCATCGTATCATTCTATGGAGAAAGGATTCCATCATCTTTCCAAGGCCACCGATACCGTGTCAACCGGCTCCTCCTCCAAGTCCGCCACTGCGTCAGCAGACTCCTGCTCCTCCAAGTCCGCCACCACGTCAGCAGACTCCCGCTCCTCCAAGTCCGCCAAGGCGTCATCCCACTCCTCCTCCTCCAAGTCCGGCACTACGTCACTCGACTCCTCCTCCAAGACAGGCACCTCGTCAGCCGTCTCTGCCGCCTCAGCGGGCTCCACCGCCTAAGCATCAGCGAAAGAGAGGCGCCGCAGCTACGGTGGCTAGTGCTACAACAGGAGGCAAGAAATATAGATTTGGTCCAAGCCTCAAGCCTATTTTGAGGTTGCCTTACGACCTAACTGAGGAGGAAAACGAAGCTGAAGTGAGGGCCCAAGTGAAGGCCCATTTTGGACTGAAACCGCCCGCCGCCAAAGGAGAAAGTACCTGAGCATGACATTGACTACTTTATTCGTATGGCTGAACCACCAGGTCCCAAGCATAGGGACTCAGAATATGAGCGCCAAATCAAGAAGTCATATCAATCACAAAAAAGGAGTCGAGCTCGAGCTCGAGCCAAGCAGCTAACAAAAAAGAGGGAAAACTGTTCCCCAGCTGGGAGAACAGGCGGTGCAATCGACCCCTCCCCCCCCCCCCCCCGCTCATTGTACCAACACATGTGAGTACCGGCGCCAATCAGCTGGTAATAACCGACGATCTTAGAAGGATGGCTGAAGAGGCCGGTGTCACTGTTTATCAACTCCTAGAGATCGAGCCCATGGAAACGTTTAAAGAGGAGCAACTAAAACGGAAATATGTCCGCGACCAACCTCTGGTCAAGCCTGAGGAGATCAAGCTTCTATCAACGAGAATGTATGAATGGCATGAATGGTACATGAATGAAGCCAAGAGTACCGATCGAGAGTCCCTCATGGTGAGAGTCAAGCCAGAGCATTACTACCATGAAAATGCTTTGTGGTTTGAAGAACTGTTTCAGTTATTCAACTAAGACGCACTCGACAAATCTATCGTCAGTTGCTATTGTCTATAAGTGATTTTTTCTGTAATTTAAGTCTCTAGCTAGCTATAGTACTTGTTGATCATTACCTGTAATTATCCTCACTAAATTCTTTTCTGTGGTATTATGCAGAATGAAGATCTATGAAATGAAAAAAGCTGGACGCTATGGCATTGGGTTCATTGACCCAAATACCATTAAGGAAGAGACATGGACACGTGAATGGGATCGAAAAGACACAGAGAAAAGCTTGCTAGAGTTCTTGAAGCGCCTAAATACCTGTCCAGAAATACTACTTCCTTACAACTTCAGGTGAGTCACACTGTCTTGTACTACAAATTCTGTTTTTTGCTTACTAGCTAGATGTTAATAAGTGTATAGGGTTTAGGGTAGTTGATCAGTTATGCACATGCCCGCTTAATTATACATGCGAACGTGTGCGCATGCAGTTTCCACTGGATCTTGTAAATCATTGAAGTTGACGAGGGAAAAGTTCAAGTACTGGACTGACTACTTAAAGACGTTAATGACTACTCAATCGTGAGGGGGATGGTCGACAGGTAATTTCAATCATTATCACACTATATGTCGGCCTCTTTAGTTTGTCATTTCCTGATATCAACTAATTAATAACTCCTTTATTCATTTTCTTTGCCGGTGGGCAGGGCTTGGGAAAAGTTAATCAAACAGGTTGATGGCCCATGGAAACAACAGCCGAAATGGTGTCGACCCAAGGTAATTAATTAAGTAGCTAGTACCAGCTCTAGCTACCATCTCTTTAATTCTAGTTTCAATACCATTATCATGCTTGATTAATTATTATCTGATTGAATTATATTCTCGTAAAGGCCCTGAAGCAGGCGCCGGGGTCTGATTTATGTGCATACTACGTTTGCGAGAACATTCGCATGATGGTGTCCGAAAGGAGCAAAGATGATAGAAACCAATGGGTACGTTTGCCAAAACACTATTCACAATTTTTACATCATTATCTAATATATATACACACAACTAATACATGCATATTGATCTCCTTCTTTTAAGATGAGGGACATGCGGGATAAGCTCCTACCAGAGAATCGCGTACGAGTGATTCAAGAGGAAATACCGGGATTTTTGCTCGACCAGGTCATAGATCCCAAAGGAGAACACCATTACACCGTACCTAGCTAGATCGACCTAATGCCTCCATGTAATGATCTGCAAATTGTAGGACAAATTGTATATATATATATATATATATATATGTGTATGTGAATGGTCGTGCGAGAAATTTGATGATATATATATATATATATATATGATCGGTTCTACGAGAAATCCTATTTATATATATGCATAAGGTGTACAATATGTAGTAGCGTAAAATATGTATGACATGAAAAAGAACTAAATGGAAAACACAAAACTAAAATGAAAAATAAATCATAAACCATAAACCCCTAAACCTTTTAGTCCCGGTTGGTGTTACCAACCGGGACTAAACGTCTCCCAGCCCCCGGCACGGGCTCATGCCACGTTGTGGGCCTTTGGTCCCGGTTCGTGTTGAATCGAGACTAAATGGGGGGACCTTTAGTCCCCACCCTTTAGTGCCGGTTCCAGCACTGGCACTAAAGGGCCTTACGAACCGGGAAAATAGCCCGATTCTGCACTAGTGCTAGTAAAGCAAAACAAGTGGAATGGTGTGTTAACTGCAACAGGCCTAACATTTAACAACAAGCAAACGTAGTCATTCAAACTGGTATTGTGCCAGTCTAAGTACACGGGTTATTGTTAAGTAAAAATGGAAAGGCATGTTAACTACAAGATGCAGCAACCAAATGTAGTCATTCATAGTGGTATTGTTGAAACTGGTATTGATGAAATTGAACTGCACGGTTCATACTTGCACATATAGAACATCATGTTGTCAATAACTGGAATAAACAAGGCATACTACGAACAACCAAACATAGCATTTGAAACTGGACATATGCCTACTACAAACAACCGAACAATCAAAAAACTTTAGAAGAGGCATATGCTAGCTCTAACGGGCTTAACAGCAAGCAAATATATGCATTCTTATCGGTATGTTTAAAACTGGATTGATGAAATGCACAGTGAATAATTGCACATATACAGCATCACATTGTGAACAACTGAAATAAACAAGGCATACTGCAAACAACCAAATATAGCAATTAAAACTGGACATATTCTCACTACACTACAAAAAGGGACTCGACAAAACAAATCAGGGGTTTCCCCCTATGAAGTGGCACGACAAAACAAATCATGGGTTTCCTCACTTGTCACAGATGGGCTCGTTCCAGTGGGAAGAGCATGGACCCTGGATGCGCTCCATGTTGTCGTCGATGGGCTCCTTCGCCTTGGAAGAGCACGGCTGTAGGGTGCCCTCCCTGATGTCACAGATGGGCTCTTTCCCCTTGGAAGAGTAGATGGGCTCTTTCCCCTTGGAAGAGACGGAGAGTGTGCCCTCCTCGTTGTCGCCGTCGATGAGGCCTGACTTGGAAGGTGTGGATCCCAAGCCAGCGTCACAGAACGTGTCCTTCAGAAATGACAAACGGTTCTCGATGGCGATGTAGGATGGCAAATTCTTGACAGCGAGCCAGAGGAGATCAGCAGCGGGGCCATGGATGAGATCGATGGTGGTTGAACCCGAGGGGTTGGGGGTGGGACACTTAACCTGTGACATAGCCCGCCTCAGGCCGTCGCTGTCGACTGATCGCTCTCTGACTATAGCGCCAGAATAGCTCTTGTCTGCTAGGACTATGTCGGTATTTCCCCAAAGAGGAAGGGATGATGCAGCACAGCGACGGTAGGTATTTCCCTCAGTGAAGAAACCAAGGTTATCGAACCAATAGGAAAACCAAGCAACACAATGTAAACAACACCTGCACACAAATAACAACACCTCGCAACCCGACGTGTTAAAGGGGTTGTCAGTCCCTTTTGGGTAACGATGCCAGAAATTTGTAGTAGATTGAAATGATAGATCACAAACAAAATAAAGTGCAGCAAAGTATTTTTGTATTTTTGTATTTTTGGTTTAATAGATCTGAATAAAAATGCAAAGGAAAAGATGATCATAAGCAAATATATGAGGAAGAAGACCCGGGGGCCGTAGGTTTCACTAGTGGCTTCTCTTGAGAAAGATAGCAAACGGTGGGTAAACAAATTACTGTTGGGCAATTGATAGAACTTCAACTAATTATGACGATATCCAGGCAATGATCATTACATAGGCATCACGTCCAAGATTAGTAGACCGACTCCTGCCTGCATCTACTACCATTACTCCACACATCAACCGCTATCCAGCATGCATCTAGTGTATTAAGTTCATGGAAAACGGAGTAATGCAATAGGAACGATGGCATGATGTAGACAAGATCCATTTATCTATTGCGTAGATAAAGATCCCATCTTTTTATCCTGGGTAGCAATGATACATACATGTGAGTTCCCTTTCTGTCACTGGCATCAAGCACCGTAAGATCGAACCCACTACCGGGCACCTCTTCCCAATTCAAGATAAATAGATCAAGTTGGCCAAACAAAACCAAAATATCGGAGAATAAATATGAGGCTATAAGAGATCAAAGAAACTCAAATAACTTTCATGGATATAAAAAGATATAACTAATCATAAACTCGAAGTTCATCAGATCCCAACAAACACACGCAAAAAGAGTTCGTCATATGGATCTCCAAGAGACCATTGTATTGAGAATTCAGCGAGAGAGAGAAAGCCATCTAGCTACTAACTACGGACTAGATGGTCTACAAAGAACTACTCATGCATCATCGGACAGGCACCAATGGAGGTGGTGAACCCCATCCGAAATGGTGTCTAGATTGGATCTGGTGGTTCTGGACTCTGCGGCGGCTAGATGAATTTTTTTTGTCGACGCCCTAGGGTTCTGGTAGTTTTGGGGTATTTATAGAGCAAACAGGCGGTCCGGGGGGCACCTGAGGTGGCCACAACCCACTAGGGCGCGCCTTGGCCTCCTGGCGCGCCCTGGTGGGTTGTCCCCTCCTCGGGACTCCCCCCAGGTGCAACCAGGGCCCAACTTCTTCCTTTTGGTCCATAAAAAATCATCGTGAAGGTTTGTTGCATTTGGACTCCGTCTGATATTGATTTCCTGGGATGGAAAAAAATGGAAAAAACAGCAACTGGCACTTGGCACTATGTCAATAGGTTAGTACCAAAAATGATTTAAAATGACTATAAAATGATTATAAAACATCCAAGATTGATAATAAAACAGCATGGAACAATAAAAAATTATAGGTACGTTGGTGACGTATCAGCACCCCCAAGCTTAACTCCTGCTCGTCCTTGAGTAGGTAAGTGATAAAAATAGAATTTTTGATGTGGAGTGTTGTTTATCATGTCATATCGTATTCTTTTCTTTGTAGCATGGACATTTTGGACTTTTATGTGATTCAAAGCAATAGTCTAGTTTTGACATAATAATTTAGATACTCAAGCATACCAACAAGCAACCATGTCTTTCAAAATATCAACGCTAAAATAAGTTATCCCTAGCCCATCATGCTCAAATATTGATCCATTCATGAAATACACTCGAATATTAGCTACACCGAATACTTAAGTACGATAATATTGCTTCCTAGTTTGTGCTATTTATGAGAGAAGATGGAGACTCAAAAATAAAAATAAAAATTGCATAATGTAAAAGAAAGCCCCTCGCAGAAGGAAGTAGGGATTTGTAGAGGTGGCAGAGCTCAAAGCGAAAAAATTAGAGATAAAAACATTTTGGGAGGTGTATCCATCCCACCAACAAAAACGACTCAGGGTTCCGAACACTTTCCATGATAGGTATGCCATAGGCGGTTCCCAAACAGAAAATAAAGTTTATTCCATTTTCCACCATTCTTTCACTTTCCATGGCTAACCGTATCCACGGGTGCCCTCCATACCAACACTTTCCAAGGAATTTATTATTTGACAACGTAAATTCATTTTTGCATTTCGGGACTGGGCATCCCTAAAACCTTTGCCTTACTCTCATGCAATGACAAGTGAATAAACACTCATCGTGAGAATAACACATCCAGCATGGAAAATATTAGCCACCCGTTACCGTTCCGCGAGCGAAACAAACACACAAAAGAGAAGTTTATTTTGAAAATTAGAGATGGCACATGCAAATTTGCTTAGAACGGCAAAAGAATACCGCATATAGGTAGATATAGTGGACTCATGTGGCAAAAATAGTTTAAAGGATTTTGGATGCACAAGTAGAGGTCATACTTAGTGCAAAATGAAGGCTAGCAAAAAGATTGAGAAGCGACCAACCAAGAAACGAATAATCTCATAAGCAAGCATTAAGCATAATTAACACCAAATAATGCACCACAAGTAGGATATAATTTTCATTGCATGATTATTGACTTTCGTGCATGCATAGGGAATCACAAACCTTAACACCAATATTCTTACTAGAGCACAATTACTCATCAACATAACTCACATATCACATCATCATATCTCAAAACTATTACTAAGAATCAAATTTATTTTGTCCAATGATCTTCATGACATTTTTATTTTCTTTTTCTTTATCCTTCTTGGATACCTATCACTTTGGGACTAATTTTCATGTGTTGCTTTTCATAAGCTCAAACAAATATAAGTGAAGATCATGAGCATAACAAATTTTCTTTCTCTCAAAATAATTTAAGTGAAGCAAGAGAGAATTTCTTCAAAATTTTAACTAACTCTCAAATGAATTAAGTGAAGCAAGAGAATATTTATTCAAAAATACTAAGCAAACCATGCTCAAAAAGATATAAGTGAATCAATAGAGCAAGTCCTAGCTCGTAAAAGATTTAAGTGAAGCATAGAGAGCAATTCTAACAAGTCATGATATAATTTTGGCTCTCTCAAATAGGTGTTTCCAGCAAGGATTGATGACTTAAAACACAAAATAAAACAAGCAAAGACTCATATCATACAAGACGCTCCAAGCAAAACACCTATCATGTGACGAATAAAAATATAGTTTTGAGTAAAATACCGATAGTCGTTAGAAGAAAGAGGGGATGCCACTCGGGGGCATCCCCAAGCTTAGTTGGTTGCTCATTGTTGGATAATAGCTTGGGAGCGGGGAATCCCCAAGCTTAGGCTCTTCTATCCTTCTTTCATCCATCGTAAGAAAACCCAAAACTTGGAAACTTCAATCACACAAAACTCAACAAAATCTTCGTGAGATCCGTTAGTGTAAGAAAAATAAATAACTACTATAAGTGTTGTATCAAACCAACTCCTATATATTTTCGTATTATATCTACTTTATTCCAACTTTTCTATGGCAAAAACTCATAAAAGAAAACCATAGAGCCATCAGAATAAGCACACAACACAAAGAAAACAGAATCTGTCAAAACATAACAGTTTGTAGTAATCCGACTTTTGCGAATACTTCTGGAAGTCCCAAAATTCTACCAAATTAGGAAGACTAGGGTAATTCGTATATTAATCTTCTGCAAAAATAATCAGAGCAAAAGCTCTTTTCTGTGATTTATGAAAATTATTTTCGTGAGCGCAAAGTTTCTGTCTTTTTCAGCAAGATCAAACAACTATCACCCAAGAAGATCCTAAAGGCTTCACTTGGCACAAACACTAATTAAAACATAAAAAACACAATCATCACAGTAGCATAATTGTGATAACACTCAAGAACAGAAAGCAAAAAGCAAAAATAAAATTTATTCATTGGGTTGCCTCCCAACAAGCGCTATAGTTTTACGCCCTTAGCTAGGCGTAAAGCAAGGATCTAAGTTTTGTCATCTTTGGTTCGAGATCCATAAGATGCCCTCATGATTGATTCATAAGGTGGCCTGATTTTTGTTCTAGGAAAGTGTTCCATACCTTTCCTCAAAGGAAATTGGAAATTAATATTGCCTTCTTTCATATCAATCACGGCACTGATGCAAGAAATTTGTAGTAGACTGAAATAATAGATCGCAAATAAAATGAAGTGCAGCAAAGTATTTTTGTATTTTTGGTTTAATAGATCTGAACTAAAATGCAAAGGAAAAGTAGATCGCAAGCAAATATATGAGGAAGAAGACCCGGGGACCGTAGGTTTCACTAGTGGCTTCTCTCGAGAAAGATAACAAATGCTGGGTAAACATATTACTGTTGGGCAATGGATAGAACTTCAAATAATTATGACGATATCCAGGCAATGATCATTACATAGGCATCACATCCACGATTAGTAGACCGACTCCTGCCTGCATCTACTACTATTACTCCACACATCGACCACTATCCAGCATGCATCTAGTGTATTAAGTTCATGGAAAAACATAGTAGTGCAATAAGAACGATGACATGATGTAGACAAGATCCATTTATCTATTGCGTAGATATAGATCCCATCTTTTTATCCTTGGTACAAACGATACATACATGTCGGTTCCCTTTCTGTCACTGGGATCAAGCACCGTAAGATCGAACCCACTACCGGGCACGTCTTCCCATTGCAAGATAAATAGATCAACTTGGCCAAAAAATAACCCAAATATCAGAGAAGAAATACGAGGCCATAAGAGATCATGCATATAAGGGATCAAAGAAACTCAAAGAACTTTCATGGATATAAAAACATATAACTGATCATAACTCGAAGTTCATCACATCCAAACAAACACACCGCAAAAAGAGTTAGATACCATTGTATTGAGAATTCAGCGAGAGAGAGAAAGCCATCTAGCTACTAACTACGGGCCCGAAGGTCTACAAAGAACTACTCACGCATCATTGGAGAGGCACCAATGGAGGTGGTGAACCCCATCCGAGATGGTGTCTAGATTGGATCTGGTGGTTCTGGACTCTGCGGCGCCTAGATGAATATTTCGTCGACTCCCCTAGGGTTCTAGTATTTTTGGGGTATTTATAGAGCAAAGAGGCGGTCCGGCGGCACCCGAGGTGGGCACAACCCACCAGGGTGTGCCTGCGCCTCCTGGCGCGCCCTGGTGGGTTGTCCCCTCCTCGGGACTTCCCCCAGGTGCAACAAGGGCCCATCTTCTTCCTTTTGGTCCATAAAAAATCATCGTGAAGTTTCGTTGCATTTGGACTCCGTCTAATATTGATTTCCTGCGATGTAAAAAACATGGAAAAAAACAGCAACTGGCACTTGGCACTATGTCAATAGGTTAGTACCAAAAAATGATATAAAATGACTATAAAATCTTTACCTAATAATAAAGCAAATTGGGTTTCTTTCGTCCGTCATGGTATTTCTCAGAAAAGTCCCTGTCTTTTCTTGAAATCAACCCGCCGTCCGGATTTAAGTCACAGCCGAACCGTTATTTTACATTTTTTGAAACCCCCCCTGATGTTTTAGGTAATTCATCCATGGATCATATTTAAGTCAAACAAATGCTTTTTAAAATCATTCATAACTTTTAAACCGTAACTCCGATTTGAACATATTATATATGAAATTTGATTAGAAAAATATGTAGAATATGAATATGAGATTATTTTTACTTGTTAAGTATTTTTAAATATTATTTTGAAATATATTTGAGTCAAACCAAATGATTTTCTAAACTATCTGTATCTTTTAAACCGTAACTTCGATTTTAACATATTATATATGAAATTTTATTAGAAAAATGTGTGGAATCTAATTATGATGTTAATTTTACCTGTTAAATATTTTTAAAATGTTGTTATGGAAGCAAACTTATAATTCATTTTTTTCATACCGGCGGCGATCTGGATTGCAAATAAACATCCCACTATAAGCATATGCGCAAAAGAAAACATCGATAACTACGCATGCATACCTGTGAAAAATGTCGCAGGGGAAAACAACAGATTTCTCATCATGAGAGTGAGAGAAAGCGAGAGAGAGAGAGAGAGAGAGGGAGAGAGAGAGACGCCTTAGGATTAACCATATTTAACACACGTTTAATGTTGTTTTGTGTGAACAACCGAGGCCAGCGCCGGCAAGGGTGAGAAGGAGGATAAGCGGCAACACTAATATGATGCCTCGCAAAAATAAAGAAGATGGACCTATTGTGGTCTTCAGTGATGGTCGTTGAGTTAAGAGCGTGTGTTATGTTTTCTCTCCCGTTGCAACGCACGAGCTCTTTTGCTAGTGATTATAAAACATCCAAGATTGATAATAAAACACCATGGAACAATCAAAAATTATAGATACGTTGGAGACGTATCATCGATGACCTCAATGTCGTAGCCGACATTCATGACATACCCGCATACTCTAGCCTGCTGATTGAGTGCCTGCGGCCAGTAATGGTCGTCAGCTTCCTCGGCGACGTTGGGCGAAGAGACCACGATACACCTCTTTTGGGCCAGGCGCTCCTCGAGCTCCACGGGAAGCGTAGCCGGGTGCTGCGATGCTCTGGAATGGGGGATGGGGATGGGGATCCGTGGGAAAGGGGGCATTTGGCAGGCGTCATCTAAGAAACTCTAGGTGGCCTCGATATGGAGATCGGTGGGTAAGCTACACGGGAAAACTGGCAGATGTTGACAATGGAGGCCTTGCGGCAGCGGGGATCTTGCTAGGGTTTTGAGCGAGGGAGGGTGTGTGTGTGCGCGCGCGAGGAAGTTTTGGTGTGTGTGTGTGTGTGTGGAGGGGGGTGCGGGGAGTGTGTTTGAGGAAATGACGCGGGTACTGAAAATTTTAGTACGCGGGAGTCAAACGCCAGAGTGAAATGCTGGGGCTGTTGAAAATTTTGATGATGGTGCATCACACACGGTCCGGAGATAACAACCGTGTGTTATGAAACAGAAAAACCCTCGAGGCGGGCATATATTTTAGAGGGATGCAGGCGGGATTGGGAACAAGAAACGTCACACACGGTCGAAACATAATAACTGTGTGTTATCAACAAGAAAAGGGTGCACGCGAATAGATATTTTTGAGAGGGGAAACCTCGTGGGGCGCAATGTACTGTGCGGCTTTTCGTGACAGGGGCATCGGCGTGGCACACGGTTAGTTTGAGTGAACCGTGTCTGTTGCGTCATCCGACTTGTCTAATGTTCAAGAAATGGGGATGAATTTCAAACACCACAACATCGTGGCTCTCCGGCAAACGTTGAGGTGCTTGCTTTTGTAATTCTACTAAATACAAAACTCATCTGAAATTCATGAACCTTGGCATGCTATCATGGAACGGCATCAACATGCTGGGGTAAAAAATTTTTCCCACTTGGGGCAGGTTATGGTATAAGCTTCTCACAAACCAGAACTTCTCACAAGAAGCCTCATGGTTCCGTTAGGGAAACATGTCACCTTTGTGGACAAAACGATATTCGTCGCCTCTTCTTCCTTTCAATTTTTTTCCTGGTGTCAACATAGAACAACATGAGTGTCGTGTTAAATTTTGGATTTTTGTGGGGATTGTTTGGACATTTTTATACGTTTTTTCACAGGAAGACTATAAGGGAACCCCCTACAGTATAATTGGTGCAACAAACCAAAATTGCAAGTACCGTGCCTGGAATCTGGGTGGGTGGGAAGGCATCAGCCCCTTCCCACCACTAGGCTATGCCTTAGTCTGTGACATTTTTATACGTTAACTAAGTTTTCTCGGCATTTATGTGCATAATTGAAAATTTAACTACATGCACATGCTCCATCCATAAAAATGGGTTGCAAAATCAAATGTTTGTCCTTGGTTGCAAGCTTTGGTCACATGCAAGAAATGAGAATGAATGTCAAACACCTTGACACTGTCGCCCGGCCGCTAACATTGAGACACATGATTTTAAAATTCTAGTAAACCGAAAACTCGTCTGAAATTCATGAAACTTGACATGATATCATAGAACGGCATCGACATGCCGTGGTAAAATATTGTCGCATTTGTGGCAGGTTTGGGTACAAGCTTCTCGCAAACCAAAGCTTCTCTCACAACAAGCCTGATGGTTTCGGTACGGAACGTGCCACCTTGGGGGTCGAAACGGTATCCGTTGCCTCTTTTTACTTTCAAAAATTTTCTCGTGTCAACATAGAACAACAGGAGCGTTGTGTGAATTTTTGGGATTTTTCAGGGTTTGCTTGGACATTTTTATACATTAACTGAGTTTTCCATGCATTCATGTGCATAATCCAAATTTGAACTACATGCACATGTTCTAGTGCATATAAACGGGTTGAAAAATCAAATGTGTGTCCTTGGTTGCAACCTTTGACATGCTATCATGGAACGGCATCAACATGCAATGATAAAAATATTGTCCCATTTGGGCCAGGTTGGGGTATAAGCTTCTCAAAAACCGGAGCTTCTCGCAACAAGCCTCATGGTTACGGTAGGGAACGTTTCACCTTTTTGGACGAGACGATATCTGTTGCCTCTTCTTGATTTCAATTTTTTTCTCTAGTGTCAACATAGAACAACACGAGTGTTGTGTTAAATTTTGAAATTTTTCGGGGTTTGTTTGGACATTTTTATACATTAAATTGAGTTTTCAATGCATTTATGTGCATCCAAATTTGAACTACAGGCACATGCTCTAATGCATATAAATTGGTTGAAAATTCAAATATGTGTCCTTGCTTGCATGCTTAGGTCCCATGCAAGAAATGGGAATGAATGTCAAACACCCTGCCACCGTCACTCGGCCGCAAACACTGAGATACCTGGTTTTTAAATTCTTGTAAATCCAAAACTCGTCTGAAATTCATGAAACTTGGCATGCTATCATGGAGCGGCATCAACATGCCGTGGTAAATTTTTTGTCCCTTTTTGTGGCAGGTTTGGGTATAAGATTCTCACAAACCAGAGCTTCTCACAACAAGCCTGATGGTTTCGGTATGGAACGTGCCACCTTTGGGGATGAAACGATATCCCTTGCCTCTTATTGCTTTCAAAAATTTTCTAGTGTCAATATAGAACAACATGAGTGTTGTGTTAAAGTTTGGAATTTTTTGGGGTTCGTTTGGACATTTTAATACATTAACTGGGACTGGGTTTTCTAGGCATTTTATGTGCATAATTCAAATTTGAACTACATGCACATGCTCCAGTGCATATAAATTGGTTGAGAAATCAAATATGTGTCCTTGGGTGCATGCTTAGGTCCCATGCAAGAAATGGGAGTGAATTTCAAACACCAGGGCACTGTTCATTGCCGGCAAAACATTGAGATACTTTATTTGTAAATTCTAGTAAATCCAAAACTCGTCTGAAATTCATGAAACTTGGCATGCTATCATGGAATGGCACCCGACATGCTGTGGTATTTCTCATGTCCATTTTGAGAGAAGGCGCACTCGAATAATAGCCAACAAACGCATTTTGAAACAAATCGCTGCCACTGTAACATCGCAAAAAATTTAGATAGAACACCCGTATGTAAACCGACAGCTTCCCCAGTAAGCCAAGGGAAAATGTGCCGAGCAGGATTTGTGCAGCTCTTCATCGCAAATGTTTTTGATAGAACACCTGTATGCAAAGTGAGAGCTATGGTCTTGCGCAGTAAGCCAAGGGGAAATTCGATGTGCAGGATTTGTGCATCTCTTCAACGCAAACTGTTCAGATAGAATAAGGTATGCAAAGCGAGACTTCGGCACTAAGCGAAGAAAAAATTTGGCAAGCAGGATTTGTACCTCCCTTCAACGCAAACGTTTTTTTCGGATGATCCGTGTGCAACCACGTACAGACAATTTGGTAAGATTTGCATCTGTCATATTGGGTATGTCGCCATTTGTCAAATTGGAAAGATTGACATTTGTTGATCTGGTAACATTGCCATTTCTCAATCCTTGTAACACTGCAATTTGTTAAAATATGCAGCTAAAAATCACTAGCACTATCTAATTTTTGCAACTAAAATTTAGTAATTAAGCATAGATTTCATTCATAGATTAAGGAATCATTCTTAATTTATACAAACAGTTCAACTCGACAGCTGAACAGACCAATCTTTTCCCCAATTGTTGCCAACCACGTACTAAAATAGCTAGTTCAACTATATATACTAGCTAATTTTAAGGACGTTGTACAGCTCCACCACATCTATAGTCAGATGAACTGAACAAAATAGCCCCTAAATACTACTACTACTACTATGGAGGGGCTTTGTACTACTTTCGGCAGCCTCTCCTCTGCGAAGCGCGCTCAGTAAGAGGAAGTGGAGGAGGAGCCTACCGATGAGTTGGACAACTGCAATACGGTGCCGGCCGCTGCTGCACCTTCAGCAACGCTCACCTCGAACGCCCTCTGCCACTCCAGACGACCCCTCTTGAAGCGGCCGGACTGCTGGTCGTTCTCCTGATTCCTCGCCTCTGCGTCGGCGTGTGCTGCGGACACAGCTGTGGTAAGGCTCTTTGCGTGCTCGATGAGGCGCTCCTCCTCCTCCCACAGGAACTCAATGTAGCGTGCAAGGTCGCTGAGGCACGTGTGGGCCTCACCTCCGCCTTCCTCCTTCGGGCGGCAGTGGCGGAGGGGGTTATGATCCTGGCGGTCGACAGTGAGCTGGCGGCCATGGCGACCCACGATGGGGTGGCGGCCACGACCACCACCTCCTGCCTTCGGGTCGTGGTGGCAGAGCGGGTGATGGCCACGATGGCCGGTAGTGGGGTGGCGGCCATGATACCACCTCCCGCCTTCGGGCCGCAGCGACGGAGCGGGCAATGGCCCTGGCTTTCGACGGTGGTGTGGCGGCAATGACGGCCATCAATAGCTGCCGACGGGCAGCGTCGGTGGAGCATGTGGTGGGTGTTCCGTGCACACCTAACAGGGACGCCACGCGCATTGCACTACGCTAGGGACTGCGCCGCCACCGCGGTGTAGCCTCCTAGCTGGAGCTGTCCTCTGATGATGGCGGAGTGCCTGAGTGACGACGACGGACCGGTGCCATTGGTGATTGTGGGAAAAGCAAACGAGATAAGCTACAGGGAAGGAGGGGAAAATGCGACGCAGGACTCGCCGGTCGTGAGGGTTTATATAGTAGGCTGGTAAGCATTGGGATTTTGGGGGATTTCACCAAGTCGGGTGGGAAGCTTGCGCAGGAACCTGCACGGTTGCGCAGGAACGGGCTCACCACCGTTTGGCCAAAAGAACGCCCCCGCGCGCTGCTCAAGCTTGCGCTTGAAGCCGTCTGCGACAGCGGGGTGACAAGACGTACGAGAGGAGGACGAAATGACACGTACACATACGGTTAATAAAAAAACGTTGCGATTTAATTACCTACTATAGCCCCGTCCAAGTTTATAAGTAGGGGTTAACTAATAAAATACGAATGCATGTCACCAAAGATTATATCGTTGGATTCTTATTTGAACATAGTTTCCAGTTATATAATTTTTGTAACATGCATTAACATTCTGTTGGTTAAATTTAAGGTTATATACAAGCAAGCATTTTCCCACAACACACACGGCTTATTCTATCACAAACAGCTCGGCTGCATCAACTGTATTCCACGTATCGCACACGCAACTCTAATCTAATTCATGCTTGATGTCTCCGACATAGCTCGCATAGTTCGTCTTATTTGCCACGTATCACTGTGCCGGCCTCTGATCGTGTCCCTCGGCAAGCTCTGCTCGCCGTTAGGCGCCGTGGCGCGGTGTGCTCGCCGTTAGGTGCCGCGCCGCTCTGCTCGCGTCCATCGGCGTGCTCGGCTTGTGGACAACTTTTCCTTGCGTCTCAACTGCTATATGCATATATATGGTTGCTCACCATTGAGGGGACTGCGGAGCACTCTGCTCGCGTCCCTCCGTGCGTGCTCTGCCGGCGGTTGGGCCTGTGCACGCGGTTGCACCGTGCATCGCCACGCGATGCAGTTACGTGTGGCACGATGGAGTTACGTGCTGCAAATTAGAACTGCCATCACGGTGTGCCGATATTCCAAGCCGTCCGGCTTCCCTTTTAATTTATGTGGCCATTATAACCTTAGTATCTTCAACCTTTCAATCGCGCCCCACAACACAACAAGCACACCCACGACGACACATAGAGAGGGGATGTCTAGCGGTGCTCCAATGGAGTTCGGCAAGCATAAAGTGGAGACCCACACGAGGGAGACGGATCTCTCGGTGGTATACATCAACACCGTTGAGCAGTTGCTTGCTCGAGACAAGTACAAGGTGGTCGGCATCGACCTCCAGTACACCGCCGGTCGTCCCAACATAGATCAGAAGGTTGCCGTCGCCCAGTTGTGCGTGCGCCATCATGTCCTCATCTACCACTACTGCATGGCCACAGAGCCTTCCGACCGTTTCACCAGGTTTGTCAAGAGCACCGACTACAAGTTCGCTACGGTGGAAACCACCGATGATGTAGAAGCGCTCAGGGTTACGGGCTTGGCCTGCAACAACCATGTCGAAATCCGTGAGCACTAGAGGGTCTGGGGCAGCATGAAGAAGGACTCCCTGGTTGAACTCGCCTCGGCCATCATCGACCCATACTATGAAAAGATGAAGCAAGATGCCAACAGAACACTTCCAGTATCCTGGCACAGGGCCTCGATGTGACAACTGGATGAACCTCAACTCAGATTCGCGGCCAAGAGCGTGTACACATGCTATGATATGCACAGGCGGATCGTTGACATGAGGAAGTGCCTCGTTACCTAAATCGACGAGGCCGGATCGAGCCACAAGCAGAGCAAGCGTCACAAGAAGTAGATGATGATCAGATGATCGTTTATCCTAGTTAATCATGCATGTAATATACAGTTTACTTTGGTGTGTGGAAATGTCATGTGTGTAGTTGTGTGTGTGTGTGTATATATATATATATATATTGTTGTTCTGTATGCAATCCCATCGCACGATACATGTCCTATTAACAACAATCGTCTGTGTTATTATCGGTCTTTGCACACATTTCTAATTACATGCCTGTTTGCCGCGTATCACACGCATCTTGTTATATTGAACTGTTTCCGTTCTCTTGTCTCAACGCAAACAGTTCATCCGAGTGAACCGCATGCCGTATATTGCACACACCTTGATCTGGCGGACCATTTCCTTTGTGTTGCCTAATCACAAACAGTTCATTCGAGTGAATTGTATGCTGTATATCGCACACACCTTCATCTGGCTGCCTGTTTCTTTTGTTCCTCCTCATCGCATACAGTTAATTGAACTGAACCATATGCCCTACATCGCACACACAACTAAAATCTGAACCGTGTTTGATGCATCCATCGTCGCAAATGTTTTGCACCTTTTTTGACGGGTTTTTTACACCACCATTTGCGATTATTGCATCGCACACAGTTTAGTGGAAGGGTCTTTGATCGTAGTGTCGCGTTAGCAGCATCCTGCAGTAGTGTGACTTCATGTGCCCCATCTTCATTTTACCTGAGCTCACATCCACGAGAGTTCTGATGTTTGCGGAGTAGGAAGAGGGTTTCTTAGCTGAGAACAAATAGGTGAAGAACTCTGTTGCTTCTTTTGTACTGAAATTGTAAGTCTGGCGACCTTTGATGAATTTGTCATCATCTTCTGCTTCACTCTTGCGTTTTGATTGATCAGCAAGCATATCTAGCATTGCACCATCACCATCCTTTGGTTTACCTTTAATCTTAAGCAGAGTACCAAGGATGCTTTCACATACGTTCTTCTCTACGTGCATGACATTGATGTAGTGACGTACACGTAGAATCTCCCAGTAGGGTAATTTCCAGAACACCGATTTCTTCTTAAACAGTTGACCCTTGGGTGTTTGTTTCACCATCAAAGCATGATTCTTGCCAAGCACAACATTAATTTGTTTAGTCATGTTGTGGACCACCTCCCCATCATAGGGTCTTGGGCCCACATCTACCTCTGCAGTACCATCAAATTTAGCTTTGATCTTTTGGTATGGGTGATTTCTCCGTAAGAACCTACGATGACGCAAATACACGGTTTTGAGTGAGTTGGGAAGAAATCTGTTAGCTGTCCTATCCATGCATGTGACACACCCTACATCTCCCATTGCTTTCTGCCCCAATGTGTTGCCTAATGTCGGCATATCTTCAATTGTTTGCACCAGCATCGCATGTAGATCGAAAATCTCCTTTCTGTAAGCATCATAACATTTTACCGCAGGCGCATCTATCCACACTGTCAGCAGTTCTTCTACTGGTAGCTGAAAGTAAATGTTGATGTCATTTCCAGGTTGCTTCTGGCCTTGGATAATCATTGACATCATAATGTATTTTTTTCTTTATACACAAGCAAGGAGCTAGGTTATATATGCACAGAAGCACCGGCCATGTGCTGTGATTGGTGCTCATATCACCAAAAGGATTCATCCCGTCAGTAGACTCCCCGAGCCTTATACTTCTAGGATGCTCAGCAAAGTATTCAAACTTGTTGTTGATTAATTCCCACCAAGCCCCATCTTTCGGGTGCCTCATATATTTATCCGTAGTTCGCTCATCATGATGCCACCGCAACCTCTTTGCCTCTCTAGGGTTTGCAAACAAATGCCTCAACCTTGGAATTAAAGGCAAGTACCAAACAACCTTTAATGGTATTCCTGTCTTGATCTCATCATCCAGTTTGTACTTGTCCTTTGCTCTCCTGCGCTTGTATCGTGCATGCTTGCATGTGGGACATGCACGCAAATCTTTGTACTCACAAAGGTACAATATACAATCATTTACACAAACGTGTATCTTCTGTACTTCAAGTTCCAATGGGAAAATAATTTTCTTTGCTTCGTTCGTGCTTCTGGGGAGCACATTATCTTTTGGAAGAATTTCTTTGAAAATACCTAACATCTTTGTGAAGCCCTTGTTTGATAGACCGTTTGCTGCTTTAAATCTGAGAAGCGCCAGGGTGGCACTCAACTTGGAATATTACTTTTGGTAACCTGGATACAATTCTTTCTTGGAGTCCGCATCAATGGTTGGTAGATCCTTGTACCCAATCGTATCCTTTTTTGGGCCCTTGAAATCTGCAATCGTAGCAGCAAAATCTGGCATATCAAGATCGCCGTCATCTATGTCGATGTCTTGGTTTTTTCCAGTGGGCGTTTCGGCTTTCCAATCTTCCATTGGTAGCTTGACGCCTCTGCCCCGATGTTAGATTCAACATCCATGTGACACAGATCGGGGTTTGGCATCTCGCTGCCCTGGGTATATTTATCCATGACCTGCCCTTCACCATGTCTGGTCCAACGTGTATATCCATCCATGAATCCCCGAGAGACTAAGTGCCACTGGACATCTGCAACTTCACGTGACTCTGTATTGGCACAATCAGTACATGGACACAGGATGTATTCCGCATTACCAATTCTCCTCTTTGTACTTTTATCCAAATTCATGAACTCTGTCACTCCACTGATAAAACCTGTGGTGCTCCGATTCTTCATCCATTGAGATCGTTCCATCTGCACCACACGAATGGTAATTAAAAACGAAACAACAACATTAATACACGGATTAGCTGCTGCCCAAAGATGCGTGCATAAATCGCAAGGTTTTATTTTCATAATTACTAAGGGTGCTCCATATTGTTATCCAGACATGCAATGACAAAAATTAATGGCCAGTCAATTTACACGCACAGTACTAGTACAACACTACCCTTAGGAATTGAATACCTTAATTAAGCCACTCACAAAAAGAATACCTTAATTAATTATCCGCGCGTCGACCTCCACCCAGCAGAAAGAGAAGCACGATGCGGCGGCACGCCGAGACTGCAGGGTCAAGGAGCAAAGCTTAGTGCGGCTTCCGCCTGTAGTTTGACCTCCACTATGCCGCCATCGACCGCGATGGATGTGCTCGAATCACGCTGCTGCAGACCTCGATGGTTGAGCTCCTCCTATATCCCACCGCAGACCGAGGATTGACCTACTATGATGCCACCACCGCCCACCGACCGAGGATTGACCTCTTCTCCGGTAGCCGCTGCCTAGGCTGCCGCCGCTATCTCTATATGAAGAGAAGCTGTTTTATTTTTTGATGGATATCCACAGAGCGGCTGTTTACACGGTATCACTATAACTCAATTATATGTACAGGGTAGTACATCACATACAGTTATGTAACGGTAACCGTGTCTCACCTACGTTATCTTCTCACATGGTTTGGTGCAGAAATCGTGTGTGAAGTTGTAATACCTAACACAAATGACATGTATAAACAGTGTGCCGTATACAACATAGAGTGCCATAAGTAGTTCCCAACCGTTAGCTTATCCCAAAAGTTTCTCCATTTCCCCCAAATCCCTAGATAGCCTCCAAATTCCCTCGCGTGACACTGACATTGGGGGAATGCGGACGAGTGGAGCTGATGGTTTCGGTGCGGCTGCTTCTGCTCATATCACCGCCACAACAGTGGTCACCGCCGAGCACTTGCCTAAGGTCATCAGAAGGCATGTGTCCTACGGATCTGAATCGTCCTGTCATGTTCCAATCTATCATGATCTATTTTAGCATGTCCAAAGTAGCTCCTTGCTCAATCCGTCCTGAATGACCCCCACACCAGGAAAGCAATCTGCCGCCGGATCCGGAGCAGGACTCCAGACTCCCGCAACACGAGTTCGACTCTGAGTTTTGCGCCACCGAGAAGTACCAAAAGCTAAGTTGTGTGCATGGGCACACTCCCGCTCGACGTGTATGCACGAAGGGAGTAAACATTGGCAGGCGGTTTCTTAGTTGCCGCTTAGTGGTTAGTGCTAAGTTCATCATTTTACTTGAGTTAATGCCACCGCTCATCCTGAATACTATTTAACATTGGCAGGGATATGAGGCTTGTGACTTTGTTAACTGACTTGATGAAGAATGTCATGGCAGGGCTCGGAGTGTTATCACCAAGCTCATAGAAGATAACGTAAAGCTAAAGAAGAAACTTGCTGATTTGGAATGTACAATCAGTACAATGAAGCAAGAAAGAATCAATCATAGGCAACAGATGAAAGCAAGAGACAAGAAGGAACTAGCATGTGTAGTTTTGGTTGTCACAGTAACCATGCTCTATGCGCTGTTTGCAATGATGATTAGGTGTTTTGTTTGACAGTATTGCTAAAGCGCATCTAGATGTGCTCTAAGTAATGCACATCTAGGTCCTATGCCATTGATGTTACACGAAGATTCATGCAGATATTTTCCTTTGTCTTTTTTTCTTTTCCTTTGTAGTTTAATTATTACTGGCCTTATCAATAAGAAGAGCTCAATGTATTTCTTGCCAACTATCCTACTCTGTTCGTACCAGTACTGGTGCATAATCCCAAAACTCGTTCCTTGTTTTTTTCCTGAAAAAAGGAATCAGCCAAAAGGAGTCATGCGCAACCCTGGGAATTTGGAGCGACCGGGTAGAAATAACTGTGGTTGATTATATCGGCGGTTGGTTAATACGTCAACGCCCGCTTCAATTGGCATTTCCTCTTCTCTGCATACCCCGCTTAAGTGTCCACCATCTTCATCGTCCCCGGCAGGCCGTGCTACACACTTGCACACACTCTGCAATCTCGCTTTCTCGCGGTTTTTATACGACCGCAGCCATGTCGAGCGATAGCGAGGATGACAGTTCGGCCAGCAGTCTGGTGCCCGATGATAGGTCAACATCGGAATCATCCCGCTCGTCTTCCATGAGTCTGGCGTCGAGCCCAGACCTCGATTATATCCGGATCATGGAAGGGACGCCGCCTCCGGAGTCGTCAGATGACAACCAGACGGACAAGGAGCCGTCGAAGGATGAAGAAGTGGATGACAATGATGATGAGGAGGAATGGTCGAACAAGGAGGAGGAGTACGACTGAGGGAGTCCTGGACTAAGGGGTCCTCGGGCGTCCGGCCTGATAGCCATGGGCCGGACTGATGGGCTGTGAAGATACGAAGGCCGAAGACTGCACCCGTGTCCGGATGGGGCTCTCCTTGGCGTGGCAGGCAAGCTTGGCGACCGAATATGTAGAATATTTTCCTTCGTAACCGACCTTGTGTAACCCTAGATCCTCCCGGTGCCTATATAAACCGGAGGACTTAGTCCGAAAAAGAGAGATACTCATTACCATAGCCATACAGGCTAGACTTCTAGGGTTTAGCCATTACGATCTCGTGGTAGATCAACTCTTGTAATACTCATATTCATCAAGATCAATCAACCAGGAAGTACGGTATTACCTCCATAGAGAGGGCCCGAACCTGGGTAAACATCATGTCCCATGCCTCCTGTTACCATCGACCTTACATGCACAATTCGAGCCCCCTACCCGAGATCCGCCGGTTTTGACACCGACATTGGTGCTTTCATTGAGAGTTCCACTGTGCCGTCCCCAAAAGGTTTGATGGCCCCTTCAATCGTTAACAATGAAGTTGTCCAAAGCAAAACCTTCCTCCCCGGACAGATCTTCGTGTTCGGCGGCTTCGCACTGCGGGCCAACTCGTTTGGCCACCTGGAGCAGATCGACAGCTATGCCCCTGGCCATCAAGTCAGATTTGGGAGCTTGAATTACGTTGTGAACATCCATGGAGATTTGATCTTCGCCGGATTCGAGACCGCGGCGACTGCTCCTGGTCACCTTGACGGACATGACCTAAATCTGTCGTCAGACCGCATCCAAGAGATGCTCCTGTAACCCTTATGGCTTTAGATCCAGAGCACACTGTGACATCCAAGGATCGGAGGCTCAACCCCACCACGGAGGCCACAGACTCCCAGGCGTTGGAGCCGCACATGGACTTAACCTCACACAATATCTGTGTCACCGGAATTCCAGACTCGTCTCTGGTTATAAGTTCCGAACCAGGTAAACCTGCGGACGGCAAACTTGATCGTTTATCGATCTTCGAATCCAGTGTCGCAGACATCTTCCAACACTCGCCCTTGGGCGATGTGCTAAATTCGTTGAGAAATCTGTCCTTGGCGGGGGACTCATAGCCGAATTATGTCCGGTTCGAACTGCAGGATGATGATGAAGGAGAATTTCGCTTCCCACCCACCACCCACTTCATAGCGACTGTCGAAGACTTAACCGACGTGCTTGACTATGACTCCGAAGACATCGACGGCATGGACGACGATGCCGGAGACGAGGAGGCCCAAAACCCGCCGTTCACTGGACGATGGACGACCACTTCCTCATATGACGTATACATGGTAGATACGTGGTGTCTACTACGCAAGCTTCTTCTTGTAGACGTTGTTGGGCCTCCAAGTGCAGAGGTTTGTAGGACAATAGCAAATTTCCCTCAGGTAGATGACCTAAGGTTTATCAATCCATGGGAGGCGTAGGATGAAGATGGTCTCTCTCAAACAACCCTGCAACGAAATAACAAATAGTCTCTTGTGTCCCCAACACGCCCAATACAATGGTAAATTGTATAGGTGCACTAGTTCGGCGAAGAGATGGTGATACAAGTGCAATATGGATGGTAGATATGGGTATTTGTAATCTGAAAATATAAAAACAGCAAGGTAACTAATGATAAAAGTGAGCGTAAACGGTATTGCAATGCTAGGAAACAAGGCCTAGGGTTCATACTTTCACTAGTGCAAGTTCTTTAAACAATAATAACATAATTGGATCATATAACTATCCCTCAACATGCAACAAAGAGTCACTCCAAAGTCACTCATAGCGGAGAACAAACGAAGAGATTATTGTAGGGTACAAAACCACCTCAATGTTATCCTTTCTGATCGATCTATTCAAGAGTCCGTAGTAAAATAACATGAACCTATTCTTTCCATTCGATCTATCATAGAGTTCATACTAGAATAACACCTTAAGACACAAATCAACCAAAACCCTAATGTCACCTAGATACTCCAACGTCACCTCAAGTATCCGTGGGTATGATTATACGATATGCATCACACAATCTCAGATTCATCTATTCAACCAACACAAAGTACTTCAAAGAGTTCCCCAAAGTTTCTACCGGAGAGTCAAGACGAAAATGTGTGCCAACCCTTATGCATAGGTTCATGGGCAGAACCCGCAAGTTGATCACCAAAACATACATCAAGTGGATCACGTGATATCCCATTGTCACCACAGATAAGCACGACAAGACATACATCAAGTGTTCTCAAATCTTTAAAGACTCAATCCGGTAAGATTACTTCAAACGGAAAACTCAATCCATTACAAGAGAGTAGAGGGGGAGAAACATCATAAGATCCAACTATAATAGCAAAGCTCGCGATACATCAAGATCGTACCACCTCAAGAACACGAGAGAGAGAGAGATCAAACACGTAGCTACTGGTACATAACCTCAGCCCCGAGGGTGAACTACTCCCTCCTCATCATGGAGATCGCCGGGATGATGAAGATGGCCACCGATGAGGGATCCCCCCTCCGGCAGGGTGCCGGAACAGGGTACCGATTGGTTTTTGGTAGCTACAGAGGCTTGCGGCAGCGGAACTCCCGATCTATTGTGCTCCCCGATGTTTTTAGGGTATATGGATATATATAGGCGCAAGAAGTCGGTCAGGGGAGCCACAAGGGGCCCACGAGGGTGGGGAGCGTGCCGAGGGGGCAGGCGCGCCTCCCCGCCTCGTGGCTACCTTGTTGCTTCCCTGACATGCACTCCAAGTCTCCTGGATTGCTTCCGTTCCACAAATAACTCTCCCGAAGGTTTCATTCCGTTTGGACTCCGTTTGATATTCCTTTTCTTCGAAACACTGAAACAAGGGAAAAAACAGAAACTGGCACTGGGCTCTGGGTTAATAGGCTAGTCCCAAAAATAATATAAAAGTGCATAGTAAAGCCCATTAAACATCCAAAACAGATAATATAATAGCATGGAACAATAAAAAATTATAGATACGTTGTAGACATATCAGCATCCCCAAGCTTAATTCCTGCTCGTCCTCGAGGAGGTAAATGATAAAAACAGAATTTTTGATGTGGAATGCTACCTAACATATTTAGCCATGTAATTCTCTTTATTGTGGCAAGAATATTCAGATCCATAAGATTCAAGATAAAAGTTTAATATTGACATCAGAACAATAATACTTCAAGCATACTAACAAAGCAATCATGTCTTCTCAAAATAACATGGCCAAAGCAAGCTATCCCTACAAAATCATATAGTCTGGCTATGCTCTATCTTCACCACACAAAGTATTTAAATCATGCACAACCCCGATGACAAGCCAAGAAATTGTTTCATACTTTTGATGTTCTCAAACTTTTTCAATCTTCACGCAATATATGAGCGTGAGCCATGGATATAGCACTATAGGTGGAATAGAATGGTGGTTGTGGAGGATACAAAAAGGAGAAGATAGTCTCACATCAACTAGGCGTATCAATGGGCTATGGAGATTCCCATCAATAGATATCAATGTGAGTGAGTAGGGATTGCCATGCAACGGATGCACTAGAGCTATAAGTGTATGAAAGCTCAACAAAAGAAACTAAGTGGGTGTGCATCCAAATCGCTTGCTCACGAAGACCTAGGGCAATTTGAGGAAGCCCATCATTGGAATATACAAGCCAAGTTCCATAATGTAAAATTCCCACTAGTATATGAAAGTGACAACATAGGAGACACTCTATCATGAAGATCATGGTGCTACTTTGAAGCACAAGTGTGGTAAAGGATAGTAGCATTGCCCCTTCTCTCTTTTTCTCTCTCTTTTATTTTTTATTTTTTTATTTGGGCCTTTTCTCTCTTTTTTTATGGCCTCTTTTTTTTGTAGTCCGGAGTCTCATCCCGACTTGTGGGGGAATCATAGTCTCCATCATCCTTTCCTCATTGGGACAATGCTATAATAATGATGATCATCACACTTTTATTTACTTACAACTCAAGAATTACAACTCGATACTTAGAACAAAATATGACTCTATATGAATGCCTCCGGTGGTGTACCAGGATGTGCAATGACTCATGAGTGACATGTATGAAAGAATTATGAACGGTGTCTTTGCCACAAATACGATGTCAACTACATGATCATGCAAAGCAATATGACAATGATGAAGTGTGTCATAATAGATGGAACGGTGGTAAGTTGCATGGCAATATATCTTGGAATGGCTATGGAAATGCCATAATAGGTAGGTATGGTGGCTGTTTTGAGGAAGGTATATGGTGGGTGTATGATACCGGCGAAAGGTGCGCGGTATTAGAGAGGCTAGCAATGGTGGAAGGATGAGAGTGCGTATAATCCATGGACTCAACATTAGTCATAAAGAACTCACATACTTATTGCAAAAAATCTATTAGTTATCGAAACGAAGTACAACACGCATGCTCCTAGGGGGATAGATTGGTAGGAAAAGACCATCGCTCGTCCCCGACCGCCACTCATAAGGAAGACAATCAATAAATTAATCATGCTCCGACTTCATCACATAATGGTTCACCATACGTGCATGCTACAGGAGTCACAAACTTTAACACAAGTATCTCTCAAATTCACAACTACTCAACTAGCATGACTCTAATATCACCATCTTCATATCTCAAAACAATCATAATGAATCAAACTTCTCATAGTATTCAATGCACTCTATATGAAAGTTTTTATTATACCCATCTTGGATGCCCATCATATTAGGACTAAATTCATAACCAAAGCAAATTACCATGCTGTTCTAAAGACTCTCAAAATAATATAAGTGAAGCACGAGAGTTCATCTAATTCTTCAAAATAAAACCATCATTGTGCTCTAAAAGGATATAAGTGAAGCACTAGAGGAAATGACAAACTACTCCGAAAGATATAAGTGAAGATCGATGAGTAGTCGAATAATTATGTAACTATGTGAAGACTCTCTAAAATTTAAGGATTTCAGATCTTGATATTTATTCATACAGCAAGCAAAACAAAAGAAAATAAAATGACGCTCCAAGCAAAACACATATCATGTGGTGAATAAAAATATAGCTCCAAGTAAAGTTACCGATGAACGAAGACGAAAGAGGGGATGCCATCCGGGGCATCCCCAAGCTTAGGCTTTTGGTTGTCCTTGAATATTACCTTGGGGTTCCTTGGGCATCCCCAAGCTTAGGCTCTTGCCACTCCTTATTCCATAGTCCATCGAATCTTCACCCAAAACTTGAAAACTTCACAACACAAAACTTAACAGAAGATCTCGTGAGCTCCGTTAGAGAAAGAAAAAAACACCACTTGAAGGTACTGTAATGAAATCATTAATTATTTGTATTGGTGTTAAATCTACTGTATTCCAACTTCTCTATGGTTTATAAACTATTTTACTAGCCATAGCTTCATCAAAATAAGCACACAACACACGAAAAACAGAATCTGTCAAAAACAGAACAGTCTGTAGTAATCTGTAACTAACGCAAACTTCTGGAACTCAAAAAATTCTACCAAAATAGGACGACCTAGATAATTTGATTATTGATATACTGCAATTGGAATCAGTATTTTATCACATTCTGGTGATTTTTAACAATTGTTTTCGTCAACAGAAAGTTTCTGGATTTTCAGCAAGATCAAATAACTATCATCCAAGATTCCTATAGGTCTTACTTGGCACAAAAACTAAATAAAACATAAAACTGCATCCAACCAGAGGCTAGATCAAATATTTATTACTAAACTGAATGAAAAAGAAAGAACAAAAATAAAATTGGGTTGCCTCCCAACAAGCGCTAACGTTTAATGCCCTTAGCTAGGCATGATGATTTCAATGATGCTCGCATAAAAGATAAGAATTAAAAAATAAAGAGAGCATCATGAAGAATATGACTAGCACATTTAAGTCTAACCCACTTCCTATGCATAGGGATTTTGTGAGCAAATAACTTATGGGAACAATACTCAACTAGCATAGGAAGGCAAAACAAGCATAACCTTAAAACTATGAGCACATAGAGAGAAAACTTGATATCATTGCAATTCCTACAAGCACATGTTCCTTCCTCATAATAATTTTCAGTAGCATCATGAATGAATTCAACAATGTAACTATCACATAAAGCATTCTTTTCATGATGCATAAGCATATAATTTTTATTACTCTCCACATAAGCAAATTTCTTCTCATGAATAATAGTGGGAGCAAACTCAACAAAATAACTATCATGTGATTGAGAATTAAGATCAAGATGACAAGTTTCATGGTTATCATTATTCTTTAAAGCATACGTGTCATCACAATAATTATCATTGATAGGAGGCATGCTTTGATCATAGTAAATTTGCTCATCAAAGCTTGGGGGACAAAATATCATCTTCATCAAACATAGCTTCCCCAAGCTTGTGTTTTGCATATCATTAGAATCATGGACATTCAAAGAATTTGTACTAACAACATTGCCATCATGCTCATCATTCAAATATTTCATGCCAAGCATTCTATGTAATTCTTCTTCTAGTACTTGAGCACAATTTTCCTTCCCATCATTTTCACGAAAGACATTAAAGAGATGAAGCATATGAGGCACCCTTAATTCCATTTTTTTGTAGTTATCTTTTATAAACTAAACTAGTGATAAAACAAGGAACTAAAATATTAGATTGCAAGATCTAAAGATATACCTTCAAGCACTCACCTCCCCGGCAACAGCGCCAAAAAAGAGCTTGATGTCTACTACGCAACCTTCTTCTTGTAGACGTTGTTGGGCCTCCAAGTGTAGAGGTTTGTAGGACAGTAGCAAATTTCCCTGAAGTAGATGATCTAAGGTTTATCAATCCGTGGGAGGCATAGGATGAAGATGGTCTCTCTCAAACAACCCTGCAACCAAATAACAAAGAGTCTCTTGTGTCCACAACACGCCCAATACAATGGTAAATTGTATAGGTGCACTAGTTCGGCGAAGAGATGGTGATACAAGTGCAATATGGATGGTAGATATGGGTATTTGTAATCTGAAAATATAAAAACAGCAAGGTAACTAATGATAAAAGTGAGCGTAAACGGTATTGCAATGCTAGGAAACAAGGCCTAGGGTTCATACTTTCACTAGTGCAAGTTCTCTCAACAATAATAACATAATTGGATCATATAACTATCCCTCAACATGCAACAAAGAGTCACTATAAAGTCACTAATAGCGGAGAACAAACGAAGAGATTATTGTAGGGTACGAAACCAACTCAAAGTTATCCTTTCTGATCGATCTATTCAAGAGTCCGTAGTAAAATAACATGAAGCTATTCTTTCCGTTCGATCTATTATAGAGTTTGTACTAGAATCACACCTTAAGACACAAATCAACCAAAACCCTAATGTCACCTACATACTCCAATGTCATCTCAAGTATCCATGGGTATGATTATACGATATGCATCACACAATCTCAGATTCATCTATTCAACCAACACAAAGTACTTCAAAGAGTGCCCCAAAGTTTCTACCGGAGAGTGAAGACGAAAACGTGTGCCAAGCCCTATGCATAGGTTCATGGGCGGAACCCGCAAGTTGATCACCCAAACATACATCAAGTGGATCACGTGATATCCCATTGTCACCACAGATAAGCACGGCAAGACATACATCAAGTGTTCTCAAATACTTAAAGACTCAATCCGATAAGATTACTACAAAGGGAAAACTCAATCCATTACAAGAGAGTAGAGGGGGAGAAACATCATAAGATCCAACTATAATAGCAAAGCTCGCGATACATCAAGATCGTACCACCTCAAGAACCCGAGAAGAGTGAGAGATCAAACACATAGCTACTGGTACATACCCTCAGCCCCGAGGGTGAACTACTCCCTCCTCGTCATGGAGATCGCCGGGATGATGAAGATGGCCACCGGTGAGGGATCCCCCCTCCGCCAGGGTGCCAGAACAGGGTCCCGATTGGTTTTTGGTGGCTACAGAGGCTTGCGGCGGCGAAACTCCCGATATATTGTGATCCTCGATGTTTTTAGGGTATATGGATATATATAGGCGAAAGAAGTCGGTCAGGGGAGCCACGAGGGGCCCACGAGGGTGGGGGCGCGCCCAGGGTGTAGGCGCGCCTCCCTGCCTCGTGGCCACCTCGTTGCTTCCCTGACGTGCACTCCAAGTCTCCTGGATTGCTTTTGTTCCAAAAATAACTCTCCCGAAGGTTTCATTCCGTTTGGACTCCGTTTGATATTCCTTTTCTTCGAAACACTGAAACAAGGGAAAAAACAGAAACTGGCACTGGGCTCTGGGTTAATAGGTTAGTCCCAAAAATAATATAAAAGTGCATAGTAAAGCCCATTAAACATCCAAAACAGATAATATAATAGCATGGAACAATCAAAAACTATAGATACGACGTATCAATACGCCGAAGAATAATAGCGGCGATGACAAGGAAAACCCCACAAAGGAGGACCCTCCTAAAACACAACCAAAGCGCCGGCGTCAGCGGCGCCGCTCTAAATCCTATCGCAGCCGGGACAACAACACCGACACGGGAGACGATAACACCGCGGATGGTGCCGAAGACACAGAAGAGCCCGATGAACAAACTGCCGAACAAGACCATCGGGAAGATGGGCAAGTTAGCCCTGACGAACAGGCAACGGAAGAAGACTCGTAGGATGGCACTTACCATCCGCCCTCCGAGGAGGAGGCAAGCCTAGCCAACAATGACTTCATCGTGCCTAAGGAGCCTCTAGAGCAGGAGCGCTTTAAGCGCCAGCTAATAGCCACTGCAAGGAGCCTGAAAAAGAAACAGCAGCAGCTTCAAGCTGACCAAGATCTGCTCGTCGACAGATGGACTGATGTCCTGGCAGCCGAAGAATACGGCCTCAGACACCCAGCCAAGAGTTACCCAAAGCGAAGGTTGCTACCTCAGTTCGATGAAGAGGCGCCGGAGCTCATAACTCCCTCGCGTAACGTGGTCGACCGAACACTACGCGGTCAGGACAGTGCGGCGGATCGACCACCTCGTGGTCGGGATAGAGCGGCAATTCAAGCCGAACAGCCCGCCCCGCCGCCACAGAAAAATAGAGACAAAACAGTTCGGGGTCATACATATGACCTCCGGCAAACCCTGGGCAGTAGAGCATGACATACAAGATCGATTTATGGATCGCGAGGACGTGCCTCGACATGTGACGACGGCTACCTATTTGGACGTGATAAACCCAATCACGCCCGGGCCGAATGCCGCAGACGGACTCCATTAAAGCTACGTCGCGATGCGGCCCGATATAGAGGCGCCGCACACCCTCTTTGCTGCACTGACAAAGTAATGGGTCATGAATTCCCAGAAGGGTTCAAACCCGTAAACATCGAATCATATGATGGAACAACCGATCCCGCGGTATGGATCGAGGATTTTATTGTCCACATCCACATGGCCGGCGGGGATGATTTTCACGCCATCAAATACCTCCCACTAAAACTAAAAGGGCCAGCCTGGCACTGGTTAAACAGTCTGCCCGAGAATTCTATTGGCAGCTGGGAGGACCTGGAAGAAGCATTTCTTGACAACTTCCAAGGTACATATGTTCGGCCGCCAGACGCCGATGACTTAAGCCACATAGTTCAACAGCCCGGGGAGTTAGCCAGGAAGTTTTGGACTAGGTTCCTAACTAAAAAGAACCAGATCGTCGACTGTCCAGATGCCGAAGCCTTAGCGGCCTTTAAACATAGCATCTGGATGCTCGCCCGCCACCTCGGCCAAGAAAAGCCAAAATCTATGGCAGCACTCACGGCACTCATGACCCGCTTTTGCACGGGTGATGGTAGTTGGTTGGCTCGCAGCAAAAACACAGTCAGCGAATCAGGCCCCTCCGAGGCTAACAATAACAACGGCAAGCTCCGACGTAACAGACACAAACGCCAAAGCAATGGTGATAATACCGACGACATTACAGTTAACGCTGGATTCAGTGGCTCCAAGTCCAACCAGCGGAAGAAACCATACAAGAGAAACAATCAGGGACCATCCAGCCTTGACCGCATACTCGATCGCCCGTGCCAGATACATGGCACCCCAAAAAAACCAGCCAATCATACCAACAGAGACTGTTGGGTTTTTAAAGAGGCAGGCAAATTAAACACCGAGAACAGGGAAAAGGGATCACAAAGCGAGGACGACGAGGAGGAGCCCCGACAACTGAACATACAGGGACAGAAGAAGTTTCCCCCTCAAGTTAAAATAGTAAACATGATATATGTTACACACATCCCCAAAAGGGAGCGCAAATGCGCACTAAGGGACGTCTATGCGATAGAGCCAGTCGCCCCCAAGTTCAATCCATGGTCATCATGCCCGATCACTTTTGATTGTCGGGATCATCCGACCAGTATCCGGCATGGCGGATCAGCCGCACTAGTCCTGGACCCAATCATTGATGGATTTCACCTAACGAGAGTCCTCATGGACGGTGGTAGCAGCCTCAATCTGCTCTATCAAGACACGGTGCGCAAAATGGGCATTAATCCGTCAAGGATCAAGCCAACAAAGACTACCTTCAAGGGAGTCATACAAGGTGTAGAGGCCCGTTGTACGGGCTCAATCACACTAGAGGTTGTCTTTGGATCCCCCGACAACTTCCGAACGAGGAGTTAATCTTCGACATCGTCCCATTCCGCAGCGGTTATCACGCACTGCTCGGACGGACGGCGTTCGCTCGGTTCAACGTGATGCCGCACTATGCTTATCTTAAACTTAAGATGCCCGGTCCACGCGGCGTCATAACGGTCAACGGAAACAAGGAACACTCCCTCCGTACAGAGGAGCACACCACCGCCCTTGCAGCAGAAGTACAGAGCGGCCTTCTCAAGCAGAACCATGATCTGGCTTCCAAGCCCATGGACATCGTAAAGAGGGTCCGGACTACACTGCAGCAGGATAGAGCGTCTCATCAACAGCTCGACTAGCAATTCAGCCTTTGTCCCAGCCCTGATTAGGTAGTGGCATTCGTACCGCGCGTGCATAATTATGCCCTAGAAATCCCATGGGCATCGACGGAGGCACAACTAGTTTGTGATCCGCAGTTCGGCTCGACCGATCCCGGACACACATACACTTTCACTATTTCCTTTTTCCTTTTCCAGGTTTCTTTTGCATAGGCCCTCTTGAACGGCCTAATTATCAGTCCTGTCAAAGGATAAAATACCAGGATGGCAAGAAGCACAGACGTACAGGGGAAGTTCGAGAGGTCAAATTAACGACAAATCTACCTGTGCCAGGTCCCACACGCAGCTCGCCTCTGGTCATGGCATGTTAAATAGCCGGTCGCTTATCGCACTATTTGTATTAATGCACTTTGACACATTAACCCAATTATAATGGAAATAGTTCGTGGCTCAAGTTTAAGGGCCCAAGATATCACCTCTGCTTTCTTTCTGTTTTTCGTTAATAATTCATTTTCTAGCACCCGTACACTTTGGTATGTTTCATATTTGCCAGGGGCTCCCAGGCGCCCCACAATACGGCAACAAAGTCCGAACACTTTTTATAGTATAGTTCGGCACCCCGGATTTCGCATTATATGCGCTCCGAATCATGTCTTTGGTCAATAGTTGGGTTGCTCGGCTCCTGTGCTTACTACCTTACGTTCCGCTATATCGGCTAGGGTAGTAAAGGGAGAACTACTGCGATTGTGCCCTGGTTTATCCAAAGGAGCACCTCAGTCGAGAAAGCCGAAAACTGACTGTCACGATGTAGCGAGAGTCGGTCAGCTGTTCGGAGGTTGCAAATCGTTGGAGATTTCTTCCGCGTTGTGCGAAGGATCGGTACTTCCCGATCACACGCTTGTGGCACCCTAGTTCGGAAAACTAGGGGTTGCGTCCATGTTCTTATTGTCGAGCTCCTATGGCTAAGTGAGGGCGTTAAAGCCGAATAGTCTGATTGCCTGGTTCGTTGCGCTAAACAACTCCTTCAAGGACCATACAATTGGATCAAGATTGTTTAGATTCCATCCCGAACACCTCCGTACTACTACATGGGGGCAGAAGCCGACGACTGGCCAACCCTCAGATTTCATATAACATGGCCGCGCAGGAGATAAAATTAAAAGCATTACAATCATTATATTAGAAACCCACTTTGTTTTTCCAGACAAGGAAAAGACAACACGAATGTATTCATTCAAAAATAATGTCCTGCTCACACTGCGCTGCTACAATGCGAGACCCCTCTAGGACATCCGCGAAATAGCGCTCGGGTGTGCGGTGCTCCTTTCCCTCAGGCGGCCCCCGGGCCAGCTCGACGGCATTCATCTTCGCCCACCACATCTTGCAACGGGAAAAGGCCATACAAGCACCCTCAATACAGGCCGATCGCTTGACGATATCCAGCCAGGACAGGCATCCACCATCTGCCTCACGAGTCCGAAGTAGTTGCCGGGCACAACTTCGGCTGGCCATAGCCAGATTATCAAATCCTTCATGGCTAGTTCGGCCACCCTATGCAGCTCCACCAGCTGCTTCAGCTGATCGGTGAAGGGCACGGGATGCTCTGGCACAAGATATTGCGACCAGAATAGCTTCTCCGTGGAGCTCCCTTCTTCGGCTTGGAAGAACTCCACGGTGTCGGACACACTTCGCGGCAAATCAGCAAAAGCCCCTGGAGAACTCCGAATCCGGGTTAGTAAAAGATACTTCCTCTTTGGATATTTGCTTTGCATACTGAATGCCTTACCCGTCGCGATCTTCCTCGCCTCTTGGATCTCTTGGAGGGCGCCCTGGGCCTCGTTCCGGGCCGTCCCCATGCTCTGGCGAGCCTTGGAGAGTTCGGCCTCTTTAGCCGACACATCACGTTCCAAGGTCTCACACTTCTTCACCGCGTCATGGAGCTCTTGTTGGACCTCGTTGACCTGGGCCTTGAGCTTCTTACGGGCAACCTGCTCCTTGATGGCCTTCTCCTCGGCTTCACCCAGGGCCTTTTACAGGGCCTCGGCCTCGGTCGTCGCTCCTATACATATCATGACACTTTGGTCAATATATATTTTACACCTTTCGAATATTTCCCGGGTTATCACATACCTTGATTCTCCTGGAGCTGCCTCCTCACCTGGCCGAGCTCCTCCTCGGCCTGCTCCAGCCTCCGCTTTAGATCGGAGACTTCGGCAGCATGTGAGGCCACAGCCAGCAGCGACGCCTGCATATTTATTCCAGACAAATTTAGTTAGTTTCCTGCCAATAAAAGGATTGATCCTCTGTCCGGCTTTTCTTTCCAAACACCGGACAGTGTCTCAGGGGCTACAGTCTATATTGGGATTTTCTCCTTTTGCGTCGCCTACATCAAAACCTATCAGCAGGCTCCTGTAGGCTTCGGTTAGTCCGCTCTTAACGGACTGAGCCCTTTCAATCACCGTCCTCATACGAACACGGTGCTCATCCGCAATGGAAGCATCTCGCAGTACTTCCAGCAGATCATCTGGTGCCCCTGGTTGGACAGGGGTCACCGGTGGAATGGGCATACCCCCTTCTTTCGAAGGAGGTTGCGTGTCGGATTCCGGAGTCGTATCGGTCTCCGGAATCAAGTCTGGTTGAGGGCCGAACTGAGTACGGCCCTCCTCCCCAGTCTCCCGGGGGATTGGTTCCCCCTGGTGTTCGGCGACAGGGGCTTCGCCTTTGGGCGCCTCTTGATCCTCTCCCCGGCCTGGGAAGGTCCGTTGGGATAGAACCTCGTCGTCTCCTTTGGCCTTGGGAGAATAGGCGGCTGGCGGTGTCTCACTGGCCATCTCCTTTGAGTCCAACGAACCTCTTGATGAGGATCGCTGGGAGCTGTTGTGGGCCAGACTGCGATAGCATAATTAACCATGTCAATACATTGAAATAGAGAGGCTGGACATACGGGTATGCGGGAGTCATAGCACTTACGAAGCGGCTTGAGGCTTGGTGCAGGGGTGTCGCTCCGGACTGCTCTTGACATCCCACGCGGATTTGTCCGCAAAAGAGCCCTTCCCCTTTTTTGGCGTCCCCGCCTCCAGGTTCGTCGAGGCTTCCCCCTTCTTCCTTCCCTCATCAGGGGGAGGGTTGTCCTCCTCCTCCTCCTCCTCATCGTCGTCATCCTCGGCGGTGGAGGAGCGAGTTTCGTCTTCGGACGTCGCGTCCAAAGCGCACTTGCGAAGGGGGCCACTCCGGACCCCTTGGCATTCTTCTTGGCCTTCTTCTACGGCGCCTTATAGTGCGCCGGCACCAGCATCTTCGCTAAACGCGGGATGACTGGTTCTTCAGGCAGCGGAGCCGGACACTGGATCCGCTTCGCCCTCTTCATCCATTCCTGAAAGAGCAATGATGGTAAAAGCTCGGATATCTTCCTTAGAGCAGACAAGTAGAGGACGTGTTGGAAACTCACCTCGCTGGCGGGGTGGTTAATGTCGTGTCCACGGTCTGAATCCGTGGCTAGCGGTATCTCGTTGCCCTTGAAGAGCAATTTCCAGGCATCTTTGTGAGTGGTCTCAAAGAGCCTCTTCAGGGTATGGTGCTTCTTCGGATTGAACTTCCATAGCGGGAGGCTTCAGCTCAGGCACGGGAGAATCCGGCGAACTAGCATCACCTGGATTACATAGACAAGTTTGACATTCTTGTCCACCATGCTTTGAACGCGCGTCTGCAGCGCTATCAGCTTATCTAGCGAACACCAGTTAGGGCTCTTCTCGACCCAGGAGTTGAGTCGCATGGGAGCGCCAGAGTTAAATTCGGCAGCCGCGGCCCAGTTTTTGCCGCGGGGTTCTGTTATGTAGAAGCATTGTTTTTGCCATTCCTTGACAGTCTCCACGAAAGTGCCTTTTGGCCAGGAGACATTGGCCAGCTTACTCACCATAGGTCCTCCGCAGTCCGCGTGCTGGCTGTCCACTACCTTCGGCTTCACGTTGAAGACTTTGAGCCACAGCCCGAAGTGGGGTTGGATGCGGAGGAAGGCCTCACACACGATGATGAACGTCGAGATGTTGAGGAAAGACTTCGGGGATAGATCATGGAAGTCTATCCCGTAATAATACATCAGCCCGCGGACGAAAGGGTGGAGTGGAAACCCTAGCCCGCGGAGGAAATGAGGGATGAATACCACCCTCTCGTTGGGCTTCAGCATGGGGACGACTTGCCCCTGAGCTGGAAGACGGTGGGCGATTTCCTTCGCCAAGTACCCAGCCGCCCGAAGCTCAGTAATGTCCTTCTCCTTGATGGAGGAGACCATCCATTTGCCTTGACCTCCGGATCTGGACATGGTCGGATGCTTTTCGAAGATGGAGAAAGATAGGGACTTGGGCGCTGGAGCTCAAGGATGGAAGGGGAGAGGAAGGAGAAGGCGTGAGTAGACAAGGGCGAATTCTTATCCCCTTATAAATGCTGTGAATATCGAACGCCTTCCCACTCGCCTCAAAACTCGCCTATTCCCAAGGGTTGTGTAAACGGCATGGTTGGGTTACCCATACCCATATTGATGAGAATCCCGCAATAAAGGGACACGATCTCTGCTTCGACAAGACATACCAATGACAACCGCGTCTCGAAACATGGAGTGGCAGACACCAAACGGTTCCAAATTATGACCGGGTGGACGTGATGTCATGTTGTAAAAAGTTATCAGCGGATTGGACTAGTGGAGTATTATATTCTCTCTGCAGTTGTGTATGGTGTGTGTGTGTGGCAGGTCTAGATACAATCATCCATCCGGAGACTATCTTGGAGGGGAACCCGCCTTGCAATGTCGAAGACAAATCTGCGCGCCGGACTCCTCGTCATTGAAGCCAGGTTCAGGGGCTACTGAGGGAGTCCTGGACTAAGGGGTCCTCGGGCATCCGGCCTGATAGTCATGGGCCGGACTGATGGGCTGTGAAGATACGAAGGCCAAAGACTGCACCCGTGTCCGGATGGGGCTCTCCTTGGCGTGGAAGGCAAGCTTGGCGACCGAATATGTAGATTCTTTTCCTTTGTAACCGACCTTGTATAACCCTAGATCCTCCCGGTGCCTATATAAACCGGAGGACTTAGTCTGGAAAAGAGAGATACTTATTACCATAGTCATACAGGCTACACTTCTAGGGTTTAGCCATTACGATCTCGTGGTACATCAACTCTTGTAATACTCATATTCATCAAGATCAATCAAGTAGGAAGTAGGGTGTTACCTCCGTAGAGAGGGCCCGAATCTGGGTAAACATCGTGTCCCCTGTCTCCTATTACCATCGACCTTAGATGCACAGTTCGGGACCCCCTACCCGAGAGCCGCCGGTTTTGACACCGACAACGACGACAGCAACGACGATGACGGCGGCAGCGATGAAAAGCCAACGGTTAGCAGCAAGAAGCATCCTCACCAAGACGATGTCGCGGGGCCATCCAACAACAACAACAACAAGAAGGACGTAATTAAGCAGACTGTATATCTCTCTCTTTCCATTCACTCATATTAATTTATTATCTCTGTTTATCCTGTCAATCTCATTGCAGACGGTTAGTAATACATATTCGACAAAGATCTTCTACATTATCGCCCGCAGGTTGGTCTGTTGAACTGTGTGCCCTGACGAGCACACAATTCACAAAAAAGACAGTATGGGCTGTTTATAATGATCACACACAATTCTGATTACCGACCTGTTTGCCGGTTATCACACACATCTTGTTACGCTGAATCGTTTGTGTTCACCTCGATCATCGCAAATGGTTCATCGGAGCGAACTATATGCTGTATATTGCACACACCTTGATCTGGCTGCCCGTTTCTGTTGTTCTGTCTCATTGCAAAAAGTTCGTTTGGATCAACCATATGCCCCGCATCGCACACGCAACTAAAATCTGAACCGTGTTTGATGTATCCTTCATCGCAAACATTTTCCATCTTTTTTGATGGTTTTTTTACATCAGCGTTTGTGATTAATACACCGCACACAATTTCGTCCAAGGGTCTCTGATCATAGTGTCACATTAGCACTATCCTGCAGTAGTGATGGTGCAGCCCACCTTTTCGATATTTTGACCGTGTGTGGTTCAGTTGTTGCTTCGCAGGGTCGTGTACCGCACGTGAATGATAGTAAGTGCGACCAGGAGGCGTGGAGCGTTAATTTCAAGTTGACTCGTTCGAGTGTTAAAGTTTCTTCACGTGTTAGCTTTTCCCTAATTTTTCTTCACTAGTACTACGTTAAATAAAGAGTTCCATTTCGTGCACAATTTAACACAATTTTTATGGAGAGAAAAAGAAAACCACACACACTATATACACTGCAGCCTCAGCACTTGTTTTCTAGGGTTTGCTCTCTTCACACTATCTCTCCACTATATATATACATGCTGGAGCCTCAGTGCTTGTAGTTGCTCTCTACACACTCTCTCACCCTATCCTTCTCTAAACAACTAAAACAATACTGCGTTGGCCTCTCCTCTCCTCTCTCTCCCCTCACTGCTGGTCAAAGAGCCGCAGGATCCCGTCCATCGGGGAAGGCAAAGGAGGCTTAAGGCTGTCGCCGTCGGCGAGGGAGGGAATCCACTGTCGGCGCCCCTGATCTCTTTCACCCAGCGGCGGCGCGGGAGGGCCTCTGACCCCTTCTTCCTCGCTGCCGTACATAGTGTGGGCATATCAGCCTCCGGCCGCCCACTGAGCGACACCCCGAGAACCTTAAGGTATAATTTTCTTAATCCACAGGCATTGCTCTAGCTGCATGTGGAACTTTTTCGCTTCTGCACTCGAATCTAGGTGTTGGATCATACAGGAAAGTAGTGGGGAAAATTGTATAGCATGAATTTATGACATTGTTCAAAGAGGAAAGGATGGGGGAAAGTAGTACAAACTGGCTATCCAACACCTATGTTGGTCGAAAAGGGAAAACAATGACAAACGTAGTACATACATTTGTAAGGTGAAACGCGCATGATGCGGCTATATCTCCCACGTGTCGAGGCACGACTTAGAGGCATAACCGCATTGTGGTTTTGTCGCAAGAAGGGTCATCTTCACACAATCTCATGTAATGAACAAGAATGGGATAAAGAGAGTTGGCTTACAATCGCCACTTCACACAATACTTAGATAATTCATACATCATCCAAAATACACACATAGACGGACTACGGTCAAATCCGAATGAAAAGAAGATAACCCCAAATGCTAGATTCCCGATCGTCCCAACTGGGCTCCACTACTGATCAACAGGAAACGAAACATAGGAACGACCAAGGTCTTCGTCGAACTCCCACTTGAGTTTGGTTGCGTCACCTGCACTGGTATCATCGGCACCTGCAACTGTTTTGGCAGTATCTGTGAGTCGCAAGAACTCAGCAATCTCAAAACCCGCGAGGTCAAGACGATTTAAGCTTATGGGTAGGATGTGGTAATGAGGTGGAGTTGCAGCAAGCGCAAAGCAAATATGGTGACTAACATACGAGTACAATAGTAAGATGAGAAGCTACGCAACAGTCGTGAAGCTAGAAGTGATCCTGAAACTACTTACGTTCATACATAACCCAAACCGTGTTCACTTCCCGGACTCCACCGAAAAGAGACCATCACGGCTACACACGCGGTTGATGCATTTTAATTAGGTCAAGTGTCAAGTTCTCTACAACCAGATATTAACAAATTCCCATCTGCCACATAACCGCGGGCACGGCTCTCGAAAGTTTATACCCTACAGGGGTGTCCCAACTTAGCCCATCACAGGATCTCACGATCAACGAAGGATATTCCTTCTCCCAGAAAGACCCGATCAGTCTCGGAATCCCGGTTACAAGACATTTCGACAATGGTAAAACAAGACCAGCAAGACCACCCTAATGTGCCGACAAATCCTGATAGGAGCTGCACATATCTCGTTCTCAGGGCACACCGAATGAGACATCCTACGAGTAAAACCAGCCCTCAATTGTCCCCGAGGTGGCCCCGCAGTCTACTCAGTTCGGACCAACACTTAGAGAAGAACTGGCCCCGGGGGGTTAAAATAAAGATGACCCTCGGGTTAATTACTCCCAAGGGAAAGGTTATAGGTTGTTAGGCAAATGTAAAACCAAGGTTGGTCCTTGCTGGAGGATTTTTATTCAAAGCGAACTGTCAAGGGGGTCCCATAACCCCAACCGCGTAAGGAACGCAAAATCAAGGAACATAACACTGGTATGATAAAAACTAGGGTGGCTAGAGTGGAACAAAACACCAGGCATAAGGCCGAGCCTTCCACCCTTTACCAAGTATATAGATGCATTAGTTAAATAAGAGATATTGTGATATCCCAACATAATCATGTTCCAACTTGGAGCAATCTTCAACTTCACCTGTAGCTAATAACGCTATAAGAGGGGCTGAGCAAAAGCGGTAACATAGCCAAACAATGGTTTGCTAGGAAGGAGGTTTAGAGGCTTGACATGGCAATATGGGAGGCATGATATGACAAGTGGTAGGTAGCGCGACATAGCGATAGAACGAACAACTACCAAGCAAAGATAGAAGTGATATCGAGGGTAATGGTCATCTTGCCTGAGATCCCGTAAGGAAGAAGAACGATTCCATCAAGTAGACGAACCAACGTAGTCGAACTAATCCTCACAATCGCAACATTACCAGAAATATCGAGAAGGAGCACAACCGGAAAGAAGCAAACAACATGGTAAACACACAAGCATAAACATGGCATGATGCACAACCAAGTATGATGCATGTCTGGTTTAATGATTCATGGCATGGCAAAGTGCAACAAACAACACTTCAAATTAAGTGGGGCTCAATATGCAACGAGTTGCATACTGACAAAACTTCACAACAATTACTTAGTTCGCTCCCGTTTATGCTACTCATCAATATTAAATGTTATTAAACATGGCAAGGGTTGAAGCATAATAAAACTACCTATCTAGGCAAGTTTAAATGAGGCCGGAAACAACAAACAACAATTCCGGAAAATCCCCATATGCGAATTTGCTACTGTTCTGCCCTAAACCATATTTTAATGTTGTTAAACAGTAAAACAAAGTGCACCAAGTTAATTTATGCATTATTTTAAGCAAGTTACATATATAATTTATTTAATTCGGAGCTACGGTTATTTAGTTATGAAATAAAACATTTTAGCAAGTTATTTAAGCAGACTTAAACAAACAGCAAGTTTAAACATTTTAAACATGGATGAAAGTGGCATATTATGAAACTAGACAGTAATCTAATCATTTTTCATATATGAAGTTTTTACATATGATGCATAGTTCATGAGTTATTATATGCATGCAGTTAGAGGGTTTTTATGTAAAACTGCAAAACCCTGGATAATGAGCAAATTCGCAGATCTGGAAAAATACGTACGCGGGCCGAATTTAACTGGCCCGATAGTGTACAGGAGAGGGACTGTAGGGGGCTGCTCACATCAGGCTTGACTAGGCCGGCTCGGATCTGGAAGGAAGCAGGCCGGCTTGGTGTAGGCGGGGGAGCAGATGTGGCGAGGCGACTAGTCAACGCGGGCATGACCCGTTGTGCTCTGTCGCTCGAAGCTGCATGGACTCACAAGGCCCTACCTCAAGGCGGGTTGCGCCTGGTCTTGGTTCTTGTTCGCTGTGCTGGTCCTGCGAGGTGGTCAGACAACCTGCGCCGAACGAATCTCCTGAGGTTATCGCGTGAGAAAGCCAAGCAGCAACGGCCCCAGGAGGTGATGTAAACGAGGCCGTCCCGCCAGACAGAGCTCAGCCATTTGATTTATCGACGCTGTAGGGACGGGCCCGAGCACAGACGCCATGCTCAACTTACTCACGCGAAGGGTCCTGAAGAAAGATGGCCGGCGCGCGGTCCCCATGATGGGTGGCGATCGAACAAGTAGTAATCATAGGTAGGTTAAACATGAAAGCTGCAGGCTTATGTAAATACATGGGAGATACATGCCACTGGGTCAGGCCCGAGCGGCTTGGGGATGATGCAACCCGAGGGGTGCTCCCAACACGGTAAGCTAAAGACATAAAAGGGATACATGCCACAGGGACGGACCCACACGTCCTGGGAATGAAGCAGCCCGAGGGGCGCTCCCAGCTAAATGAACTTGGAAAATGTCACCTGGTTCTGTTGACGAAGGAGAGTTGGGGCAGCTGAAGGTGCATGGAGAAGGGATTGCTCCTCACGAGCCACCGGGGCCCTGAGCCTCGGGAGGCTCTGGGTGCTCAGGTGCTTCCCTGAGGACCGTCTCCATCTCTGTCAGGACGGCGTGATGCCTGGCCTCCTGAGCCGCCAGTATACGCCACAGGTTACGCTAATAGGCTGACGACACGCTCGGCAGGACGAAAGGCATGCGAACGTAGCTGTGTGGCGGTCCCTCGCAATGGCCCGCGTGCGAAGGCCAGAAAAGCTCCTGAGAAGTGGCCCTGTTGAGCCCTGGACATCGATGGAGACGTGCAGTCCGGCATCCTCGCCTGGATGGGGAGCTGCGCCTCGTGAGCGGCTGTCGCCGCGCATGGCCCTTGCGTCTTGCAGTTCCTGGGTGGTCTTGGTGATGAACTCCTGAACGGTGGGTGATCCTCGCCCTGTGCCCTCCTGAGGGAAACGTGCCACGAAGCACGCCTCCATGTGGTGCCCAAGCGCCTCCTTAGTGATGTGGGCAAGGTTTGAGGCCTACCAGAAGAAAGCCCCCGATCCCTGCCCGAGGAGGGCGCCGGGCGCGCGTTCCTATGCGATGGAGGGAGGTGCCCCTGGAGCGGGCGCTGATCCTGACGAGGCTCTGGCTGTAACGCCACCCTCCTGAGGTCCTGCATGGGGCAGCTGCTTCTTCTTCTTGGGGGTGACCTCAGGAGGGCCCTCGCCCTTGCTGTAGGGGTCGTCGATTGCTGCAGCTTGGAAGGCACGCTCGAGGGAGCACACCGCATCTCTTTCTTCACATGGGACCGTGATGATCCCGCCGCTTCCCGGCATCTTGAGGACATTGTAGCCGTGATGGGTCACCGCCATGAACTTGGCCAGGGCTGGATACCCGAGGA